>NW_019272043.1:2192-602192 GCF_002738345.1 Cucurbita maxima
CGTTTCTTCGACATTCTATTCTAAATCATCAAGACTAAACATTCCCAACAAAAGTTTCGAGAAACGAAGAACCTTGACATGGTTTTTTTAGCACGTACTTCTAACTAACCAGGTTAGGGAATCGATTTACAGCACTCTTTTACTGTTTTATGCACTCCATTTCTACGAAATTATATTCTAAATCATTATGCTCGATCACTCCGAGCAGGAATTTCGAAAAACGCCGACCGTTACTCAGTTTTTTTATCACGTGGATCAAACGTCCCGGATTAGGGTTAAAAATTGAGGGCTTCGATTTTAAGTTTTATTTTACTGTTTTTTTACACTCCGTTTCTTCGACATTCTATTCTAAATCATCAAGACTAAACATTCGCAACTAAAGTTTCGAGAAACGTCGACCGTAACACGATTTTTTAGCACGTACTTCTAACTTACCTGGTTAGGGAATCGATTTAAAGCACTCTATTACTGTTTTATGCACTCCATTTCTTCCAAATTCCATTCTAAATCATTATGCCCGATCACTCCGAGCAGGAATTTCGAAAAACGTCGACCGCTACTCAGTTTTTTTATCACGTGGTTCAAACGTCCTTAATGAGGGTTCGCAAATTAGGCTTCGATTTTAATTATTTTTTACTGTTTTTCAACACTCCGTTTCTTCTACGTTCTATTCTAAATCATCAAGACTAAACATTCCCAACAAAAGTTTCGAGAAACTTCGACCGTGACACGGTTTTTTTTGCACGTACTTCTAACTAACCTGGTTAGGGAATCGATTTAAAGCACTCTTTTACTATTTTATGCACTCCATTTCTTCCAAATTCTATTCTAAATCATTATGCTCGATCACTCCGAGTAGGAGTTTCGAAAAACGCCGACCGCTACTCAGTTTTTTTATCGCGTGCTTTAAACGTCCCGGATTAGGGTTCGCAAATTAGGGCTTCGATTTTACGTTTTCTTTTACTTTTTTTTTATACTCCGTTTCTTCTACATTCTATTCTCAATCATCAAGACTAAACATTCCCAACAAAAGTTTCGAGAAACGTCGACCGTGACACGGTTTTTTTAGCACGTACTTCTAACTAACCAGGTTAGGGAATCGATTTAAAGCACTCTTTTAATGTTTTTTATGCACTCCATTTGTTCCAAATTCTATTCTAAATCATTATGCTCGATCACTCCCAACAGGAATTCTAAAAAACGCCGGCAGTTACTCAGTGTTTTTATAACGTGGTTCAAATGTCCTGGATTAGGATTCACAAATTAGGGCTTCGATTTTAAACACTCTTTTACTGTTTTTCTACACTTCGTTTCTTCGACATTCTATTCTAAATCATCAAGACTAAACATTCCCAACAAAAGTTTCGAGAAACGTCGACCGTGACAGTTTTTTTAGCACGTACTTCTAACTAACGAGGTTAGGGAATCGATTTAAAGCACTCTTTTACTGTTTTATGCACTCCATTTCTAACAAATTCTACTCTAAATCATTATGCCCGATCACTCCCAACAGGAATTTCGAAAAACGCCGAACGCTACAAAATTTTTTTATCACGTGGTTCAAACGTCCTTGATTAGGGTTCACAAATCAGGGCTTCGATTGTAAGTTTTCTTTTACTGTTTTTCTACACTCTGTTTCTTCGACATTCTATTCTAAATCATCAACACTAAACCTTCCCAACAAATGTTTCGAGAAACGTCGACCGTGACACGGTTATTTTATCAAGTACTTCTAACTAATCAGGTTAGGGAATCGATTTAAAGCACTCTTTTACTGTTTTATGCACTCCATTTCTTCCAAATTCTATTGTAAATAATTATGCCCGATCACTCGCAACAGGAATTTTGAAAAACGCCGACAACTACTCAGTTTTTTTATCACGTGGTTCAAACTTCCTGGATTACGGTCCACAAATTAGGGCTTTGATTTTCAGCCCTCTTTTACTATTTTTCTCCACTCCGTTTCTTCGACATTCGATTCTAAATCATCAAGACTAAACATTCCATACAAAAGTTTCGAGAAACGTCGACCGTGACACGGTTGTTTTAGCACGTACTTCTACCTAACCAGGTTAGGGGATCGATTTAAAGCACTCTTTTACTGTTTTATGCACTCCATTTCTACCAAATTCTATTCTAAATCATTATGCCCGATCACTCCCAATAGGAATTTCGAAAAACGCCGACCGCTACTCAGTTTTTTTATCACGTGGTTCAAACGTCCTGGATTACGGTTCACAAATTAGGGATTCTATTTTAAGCACTCTTTTACTGTTTTTCTACACTCCGTTTCTTCGACATTCTTTTCTAAATCATCAAGACTAAACATTCCCAATAAAATTTTAGAGAAACGTCGACCGTGACACGATTTTTTTAGCACGTACTTCTAACTAACCAGGTTAGGGAATCGATTTCAATCACTCTTTTATTGTTTTATGCACTTCATTTCTTCCAAATTCTATTCTAAATCATTATGCCCGATCACTCAGAACAGGAATTTTAAAAAACGCCGAGAGTTACTCAGTTTTTTTAACACGTGGTTCAAATGTCCTTGATTAGGGTTCACAAATCAGGGCTTCGATTGTAAGTTTTCTTTTACTGTTTTTCTACACTCTGTTTCTTTGTCATTCTATTCTAAATCATCAACACTAAACATTCCCAACAAAAGTTTCGAGAAACGTCAACCGTGTCACGGTTTTTTTATCATGTACTTCTAACTAATCAGGTTAGGGAATCAATTTAAAGCACTCTTTTACTGTTTTATGCACTCCATTTCTTCCAAATTCTATTGTAAATAAATATGCCCGATCACTCGCAACAGGAATTTTGAAAAACGCCGACAACTACTCAGTTTTTTTATCTTGTGGTTCAAACTTCCTGGATTACGGTCCACAAATTAGGGCTTCGATTTTCAGCACTCTTTTACTATTTTTCTCCACTCCGTTTCTTCGACATTCGATTCTAAATCATACAGACTAAACATTCCATACAAAAGTTTCGAGAAACGTCGACCGTGACACGGTTTTTTTAGCACGTACTTCTAACTAACCAGGTTAGGGAATCGATTTAAAACACTCTTTTACTGCTTTATCCACTCCCTTTCTTCCAAATTCTATTCTAAATCATTATGCCCGATAACTCCCAATAGGAATTTCGAAAAACGCCGACCGCTACTCAATTTTTTTATCACGTGGTTCAAACGTTTTGGATTATGGTTCACAAATTAGGGCTTCGATTTAATGCCCTCTTTTATTGTTTTTCTACACTCCGTTTCTTCGACATTCTATTCTAAATCATCAAGACTAAACATTCCCAACAACAGTTTTGAGAAACGTCGACCGTGACACGGTTTTTTTAGCACGTACTTCTAACTAACCAGGTGAGGGAATCGATTTCAAGCACTCTTTTACTATTTTATGCACTTCATTTCTTCCAAATTCTATTCTAAATCATTATGCCCGATCACTCAGAACAGGAATTTTGAAAAACGCCAAGAGCTACTCAGTTTTTTTAACACGTGGTTCAAATGTCCTTGATTAGGGTTCACAAATCAGGGCTTCGATTTTAAGTTTTCTTTTACTGTTTTTCTACACTCTGTTTGTTCGACATTCTATTCTAAATCATCAACACTAAACATTCCCAACAAAATTTTCGAGAAACGTCAACCGTGACACGGTTTTTTTAGCACGTACTTCTAACTAATCAGGTTAGGGAATCGATTTAAAGCACTATTTTACTGTTTTATGCACTCCATTTCTTCTAAATTCTATTGTAAATAATTATGCCCGATCACTCGAAACTGGAATTTCGAAAAACGCCGACAGCTACTCAGTTTTTTTATCACGTGTTTCAAACTTCCTGGATTACTGTCCACAAATTAGGGCTTCGATTTTAAGCACTCTTTTACTGTTTTTCTCCACTCCGTTTCTTCGACATTCTATTCTAAATCATCAAGACTAAACATTCCATACAAAAGTTTCGAGAAACGTCGACCGTGACACGGTTATTTTAGCACGTACTTCAAACGTCATAGGTTAGGGAATCGATTTAAAGCACTCTTTTACTGCTTTATCCACTCCATTTCTTCCAAATTCTATTCTAAATCATTATGCCTGATAACTCCCAATAGGAATTTCGAAAAACGCCGACCGCCACTCAGTTTTTTTATCACGTGGTTCAAACGTTTTGGTTTATGGTTCACAAATTAGGGCTTCGATTTTAAGCCCTCTTTTACTGTTTTTCTACACTCCGTTTCTTCGACATTCTATTCTAAATCATCAAGACTAAACATTTCCAACAACAGTTTCGAGAAACGTCGACTGTGACACGGTTTTTTTAGAACGTACTTCTACCTAACCAGGTTAGGTAATCGATTTAAAGCACTCTTTTACTGTTTTATGCACTCCATTTCTACCAAATTCTATTCTAAATCATTATGCCCGATCACTCCCAATAGGAATTTCGAAAAACGCCGACCGCTACTTAATTTTTTTATCACGTGGTTCAAACGTTCTGGATTAGGGTTCACAAATTAGGGCTTCGATTTTAAGCACTCTCTTACTTTTTTTCTACACTCCGTTTCTTCGACATTCTATTCTAAATCATCAAGACTAAACATTCCCAACAAAAGTTTCAAGAAACGTCGACCGTGACACGGTTTTTTTAGCACGTACTTCTAACTAACCAGGTGAGGGAATCGATTTCAAGCACTCTTTTACTGTTTTATGCACTCCATTTCTTCCAAATTCTATTCTAAATCATTCTGTCCGATCACTCAGAACAGGAATTTTGAAAAACGTCGAGAGCTACTCAGTTTTTTTAACACGTGGTTCAAACGTCCTAGATTAGGGTTCACAAATTAGGGCTTCAATTGTAAGCACTTTTTTACTGTTTTTCTACACTTCGTTTCTTCGACATTCTATTCTAAATCATCAAGACTAAACATTCCCAACAAAAGTTTCGTGAAACGTCGACCGTGACACGATTTTTTAGCACGTACTTCTAACTAACCAGGTTAAGGAATCGATTTAAAGCACTCTTTTACTATTTTATGCACTCAATTTCTTCCAAATTCTATTCTAAATCAGTATGCCCGATCACTCGCAACAGTATTTTCGAAAAACGCCGACAGCTACTCAGCTTTTTTATCACTTGGTTCAAACGTCCTGGATTAGGGTTCACAAATTAGGGCTTCGATTTTAAGCACTCTTTTACTGTTTTTCTACACTCCGTTTCTTCGACATTCTATTCTAAATCATCAAGACTAAACATTCCCAACAAAAGTTTCGAGAAACGTCGACCGTTACACGGGTTTTTTAACACGTACTTCTAACTAACCAGGTTAGGGAATCGATTTAAAGCACTCTTTTACTATTTTATGCACTCCATTTCTTCCAAATTCTATTCTAAATCATTATGCCCGATGACTCCGAGCAGGAGTTTCGAAAAACGCAGACCGCTACTCAGTTTTTTTATCACGTGGTTCAAACGTCCCGGATTAGGGTTCACAAAGTAGGGCTTCGATTTTAAGAACTCTTTTACTGTTTTTCTACACTCCGTTTCTTCGACATTCTATTCTAAATCATCAAGACTAAACATTCCCAACAAATGTTTCGAGAAATGTCGACCGTGACACGGTTATTTTAGCACGTACTTCAAACGGCATAGGTTGGGGAATCGATTTTAAGCACTCTTTTACTGTTTTATGCACTCCGTTTCTTCCATTTTCTACTCTAAATCATTATGCCTGATCACTTCCAACTGGCATTTCGAATTACGCCGACCGCTACTCAGTGTTTTTATCACGTACTTCAAACGTCCTTGATTAGGGTTGACAAATTTGGGTTTCGATTTTAAGCCCTCTTTTAGTGTGATTTACACTCCGTTTCAACGACATTTTATTCTAAATCAACAAGCCTAAATGTTCCCCAAAATAGTTTCGAGAAACGTCGGCCGTGACACAGTTATTTTAGCACGTACTTCTAACGTCCAAGGTTCGGGAATAGATTTTAAGCACTCTTTTACTGTTTTATGCACTCCGTTCCTTGGAGATTCTATTTTAAATCATTATGTCTGATCACTCCCAACAGGGATTTCGAATTATGCCGACCGCTACTCAGTGTTTTTAACACGTGCTTCAAACATCCTTGATTATGGTTGACAAATTTGGGATTTGATTTTAAGCCCCCATTTAGTGCTTTTTACACTCTGTTTCTTCGACATTCTATTCTAAATTATCAAGCCTAAACATTTCCAACAAAAGTGATAAGATAAGGAACCACTACAAGGGGAGTAAGATTCAGATTACCTTGTTGATCGAATATCTCAAGACAAGAACATTGTTTGAGATTCGAATCACTCCACAAGCAAGATCGATCATGTCTAGCTTGAATGATTCTTGTTGATCAAATATCTCAAGACAATAACACTTGATTGAGATTCAAATTACTCCACAAGGAAGATTGATCACGTCAAGCTTGAATGATTCTACATGCAACCTAAACTACATAGAGTTGTAAAGAAAATTAGCCATTGGCCAAAGAAGAACACAAATGCTTCTTTTACTACATTTTCTAAGTCTCTTGCAAAAATAGCAAACATGGCTTTATATAGCCTCAAAATAAAACCACTAAAGGCATTCCAAGAGTTGTAACATTCCTTCTTAATGGCCTTAATTAACCATTATGTAATTGTAACCTAAAGTAAATTAAAAGTCTTAAAATACATTAATGAAATACAATAACTCTAAATCACTCTAAATTGTAATCCACCCTAAATTCAAAACATGAAATTTCATTCTTCTTCAATGTGGCATGAATTGAAATATCTTTTGATAATTTCAACAATATTTTCTTCTCATCTCATTGAAGCATAATGTATGATTGATGTCTCTTGGTTCATATCAAAAAGTTTCGAGAAAGGTCAACCGTGACACGGTTATTTTAGCACGTACTTCAAACGTCCTAGGTTGGGGAATCGATTTTAAGCACTGTTTTATCTTTTTATGCACTCCGTTTCTTCCACTTTCTACTCTAAATCATTATGCCTGATCACTTCCAACTGGCATTTCGAATTACGTCGACCGCTACTCAGTGTTTTTAGCACGTACTTCAAACGTCCTTGATTAGGGTTGACAAATTTGGGTTTCGATTTTAAGCCCTCTTTTAGTGTCTTTTACACTCCGTTTCAACGACATTCTTATCTAAATCATCAAGCCTAAACGTTCCCCAAAAAAGTTTTGAGAAACGTCGGCCGTGACACGGTTATTTTAGCACGTACTTCTAACATCCAAGGTTCAAGAATAGATTTTAAGCACTCTTTTACTGTTTTATGCACTCCGTTCCTTGGAGATTCTATTTTAATTCATTATGCCTGATCACTCCCAACAGGGATTTCGAATTACGCCGATCGCTACTCAGTGTTTTTAGCACGTGCTTCAAACGTCCTTGATTAGGGTTGACAAATTTGGGTTTTGATTTAAAGCCCCCATTTAGTGCTTTTTACACTATGTTTCTTCGACATTCTATTCTAAATCATCAAGCCTATACATTTCCCACATAAGTTTCGAGAAAGGTCGACCGTGACACAGTTATTTTAGCACGTACTTCAAACGTCCTAGGTTGGGGAATCGATTTTAAGCAGTCTTTTACTGTTTTATGCACTCCGTTTCTTCCATTTCCTACTCTAAATCATTATGTCTGATCACTTCCAACAGGGATTTCGAATTACGTCGACCGCTACTTAGTGTTTTTAGCACGTACTTCCAACGTCCTTGATTAGGGTTGACAAATTTGGGTTTTGATTTTAAGCTCTCTTTTAGTGTCTTTTACACTCCGTTTCAACGACATTCTATTCTAAATCATCAAGCCTAAACGTTCCCCAAAAAAGTTTCGAGAAACGTCGGCCGTGACACGGTTATTTTATCACGTACTTCTAACGTCCAAGGTTCGGGAATAGATTTTAAGCACTATTTTACTTTTTTATGCACTCTGTTTGATATGAACCAAAAGGCATCAATCATACAATATACTTCAATAAAGATGTGAAGAAAAGGTTGTCAAAATTATCAAAAGGTGTTTCAATTCATGCCACGTTGAAGAAGAATGAAGTTTGATTGTTAATAAATTTTTGGTGGGTTACAATTTAGAGTAATTTAGAGTTATTGTATTTTAAGACATTTTATTTACTTTAGGTTACATTTACATAATGGCTAATTATAGCCATAAAGTATAAAGATTACAACTCTTGGAATGCTTTTAATAGTTTCATTTTTTAGGTTATTTTAAAGCCATGTATGTTGTATTTGTAAGTAGACTTGGAAAAATATAGTAAAAAGAAGCATTTGTGCTCTTCTTTAGTCAATGGCTAAGTTTCTTTGCAATTCTATGTAGTTTAGGTTGCATGTAGAATCATTCAAGCTCGACATGATCAATCTTGCTTGTGGAGTGGTTCGAATCTCAAGCAAGTGTTCTTGCCTTGAGATATTTGATCAACAAGAATCATTCAAGCTAGACATGATCGATCTTGCTTGTGGAGTGATTCGAATCTCAAACAATGTTCTTGCCTTGAGATATTCGATCAACAAGGTAATCCGAATCTTACTCCCCTTGTAGTGGTTCCTTTTCTTATCACCGCTCCTTGGAGATTCTATTTTAAATCATTATGCCTGATCACTCTCAACAGGGATTTCGAATTACGCCGACCGCTACTCAGTGTTTTTAGCACTTGCTTCAAACGTCCTTGATTAGGGTTGACAAATTTGGGTTTTGATTTTAAGCCCCCTTTTAGTGCTTTTTACACTATGTTTCTTCGACATTCTACTCTAAATCATCAAGCCTATACATTTCCCACATAAGTTTCGAGAAAGGTCGACCGTGACACGGTTATTTTAGCACGTACTTCAAACGTCCTAGGTTGGGGAATCGATTTTAAGCACTCTTTTACTGTTTAATGCACTCCGTTCCTCGGAGATTCTATTTTAAATCATTATGCCTGATCACTCCCAACAGGGATTTTGAATTACGCCGACCACTACTCAGTGTTTTTAGCACGTGCTTTAAACGTCCTTGATTAGGGTTGACAAATTTGGGGTTTGATTTTAAGCCCCCATTTAGTGCTTTTTACACTCTATTTCTTCGACATTCTATTCTAAATTTTCAAGCCTAAACATTTCCAACAAAAGTTTCGAGAAAGGTCGACCGTGACACGGATATTGTAGCAGGTACTTCAAACGTCCTAGGTTGGGGAATCGATTTTAAGCACTCTTTTACTGTTTTATGCACTCCGTTTCTTCCATTTTCTACTCTAAATCATTATGCCTGATCACTTCCTACAACGATTTTGAATTACGCCGACCACTACTCAGTGTTGTTAGCATGTACTTCAAACGTCCTTGATTAGGGTTTTCAAATTTGGATTTCGATTTTTAGCCCTCTTTTAGTGTCTTATACACTCAGTTTCAACGACATTCTATTCTAAATCATCAAGCCTAAACGTTCCCTAAAAAATTTCGAGAAACGTCGGTCGTGACACGGTTATTTTAGCACGTACTTCTAACATCCAAGGTTCGGGAATAGATTTTAAGCACTCTTTTACCTTTTTATGCACTTCATTCCTTGGGGATTCTATATTAAATCATTATGCCAAATCACTCCGAACAGGGATTTCGAATTACGCCGACCGCTACTCAGTGTTTTTAGTACGTGCTTCAAACGTCCTTGATTAGGGTTGACAAATTTGGGTTTTGATTTTAAGCTCCCATTTAGTGCTTTTTACACTCTGTTTCTTCGACATTTTATTCTAAATTATCAAGCCTAAACATTTCCAACAAAAGTTTCTAGACAGGTCGACAGTGACACGAATATTGTAGCACGTACTTCAAACGTCCTAGGTTGGGGAATCGATTTTAAGCACTCTTTTACTATTTTATGCACTGTGTTTCTTCCATTTTCTACTCTAAATCATTATGTCTGATCACTTCCAACAGGGATTTCGAATTACGCCGACCGCTACTCAGTGTTTTTAGCACGTACTTCAAATGTCCCTAATTAGGGTTGACAAATTTGGGTTTCGATTTTAAGCCCTCTTTTAGTGTCTTGTACACTCTGTTTCTTCGACATTCTATTCTAAATCATCTAACCTAAACATTTCCCACATAAGTTTCGAGAAAGGTCGATCGTGACACGGTTATTTTAGCACGTACTTCAAACGTCCTAGGTTGGGGAATCGATTTTAAGCACTCTTTTACTGTTTAATTCACTCCGTTCCTCGGAGATTCTATTTTAAATCATTATGCCTGATCACTCCCAACAGGGATTTTGAATTACGCCGACCACTACTCAGTGTTTTTAGCACGTGCTTTAAACGTCCTTGATTAAGGTTGACAAATTTGGGATTTGATTTTAAGCCCCCATTTAGTGCTTTTTACACTCTGTTTCTTCGACATTCTATTCTAAATTATCAAGCCTAAACATTTCCAACAAAAGTTTCGAGAAAGGTCGACCGTGACACGAATATTGTAGCAGGTACTTCAAACGTCCTAGGTTGGGGAATTGATTTTAAGCACTCTTTTACTGTTTTATGCACTCCGTTTCTTCGATTTTCTACTCTAAATCATTATGCCTGGTCACTTCCAACAGGGATTTCAAATTACGCCGACCATTACTCAGTGTTTTTCGCACGTACTTCAAACTACCTTGATTAGGGTTGATAGATTTGGGTTATGATTTTAAGCCCTTTTTTAGTGTCGTTTACACTCCTTTTCAACGACATTCTATTCTAAATCATCAAGCGTAAACGTTCCCCAAAAAAGTTTCGAGAAACGTCGGCTGTGTCATGGTTATTTTAGCACGTACTTCTAACGTCCAAGGTTCGGGAATAGATTTTAAGCACTCTTTTACTTTTTTATGCACTCCGTTCCTTGGAGATTCTATTTTAAATCATTATGCCTGATCACTCCCAACAGGGATTTAGAATTACGCCGACCGATACTCAGTGTTTTTAGCACGAGCTTCAAACGTCCTTGATTAGGGTTGAAAATTTTGGGTTTTGATTTTAAGCCCCCTTTTAGTGCTTTTTACACTTTTTTTCTTCAACATTCTATTCTAAATTATCAAGCCTAAACATTTCCAACAAAAGTTTCGAGAAAGGTCGACCATGACACGGTTACTTTTGCAACGTACTTCAAACATCCTAGGTTGGGGAAAAAACTTAGTCATTGGCTAAAGAAAAGCACAAATGCTTATTTTATTATATTTTCCAAATCTGCTTACAAATAAACTTAAATGGCTTTATATAGCCTCAAAATGAAACTAATTACAAGAGTTGTAACATTCATACTTAGTGGTCATAATTAACCCTTATATAATTGTAACCTAAAGTAAATAAAAAGTCTTAAAATATATTGATGAAATACAATAATACTAAATTACTCTAAATTGTAATCTACCCAAAATTTATAACATGAAACTTCATTTTTCTTCCATGTGGCATGAATTGAAATATCTTTTGATAATTTCAACAATATTTTCTTCACATCTTCAATGAAGTATATTGTATGATTGATGTCTCTTGGTTCATATCATTCTTCACTTCTTCAAGAGGATTCATCCTCGAATCTATTCGTGAAACTTTGCTAAAAAAAATAAGTTATGGAAATACAAAGGACCTCACAACACTCTATCACGAGTATATACTCAAGTAATTTTTAGGCCACTCGTTTTACACGCATTTACACAAATGAAGCTCTCATTCTCACCTCTCAAATTTTTAAATAAAGCAAAGATTGAAATTTGAACTCTAGGTCGATTAAAAACTAAAAAGATAAAAATAAATAAAAATCAAATTGAGAAGAAATGCAAAGGAAACATATATCTGATCTTGAGCCTAAGGCTTTGATACCAAATGATATGGGGAAATCACTACAAGAGGAGTAAGATTCGGATTACCTTGTTGATCGAATATCTCAAGGCAAGAACATTGTTTGAAATTCGAATCACTCCACAAGAAAGATCAATCATGTTTAGCTTGAATGATTCTACATGCAACCTAAACTACATAGAATTGCAAAGAAACTTAACCATGGGCTAAAGAAAGCACGAATGCTCCTTTTACTATATTTTCAAGTCTACTTACAAATACAACGTACCTCAAAATGAAACTATTAAATTCATTCCAAGAGTTGTAACATTCATACTTAATGGTCATAATTAACCATTATGTAATTGTAACCTAAAGTAAATAAAATGTCTTAAAATACATTAATGAAATACAATAACTCTAAATTGTAATCCACCCAAAATTTATAACATGAAACTTCATTCTTCTTCAATGTGGCATGAATTGAAATATTTTTTGATAATTTCAACAATATTTTCTTCACATCTTCATTGAAGCATATTGTATGACTGATGTCTCTTGGTTCATATCAGTTGAACTCTCGCTCGAGAAGTAAGTAAGTTGGTCCTTGTTTGGTCACAAGGATAATGGTTCTTATTAGGTCAGGGGCAACCGACCCGAGGGTTACCTGTGCGATTGGTAATGGCATAATCAGAAGAGGGGTAGGGGAAATAAGGTTATGCGCTGGTTAGCGCAACGCATCTGTTTCAAGTACAAAGGCGACAAGAGGTGCTAACCCGGCCACCCAACCCAGCAGGTCAGGGGCGAGCTGGCCATAGGTTCGAATCACGAGTTTAGAAACGAGTTTTCTTTACTCTTGATCTTGATCATCAAGGTAATTTGTTCCATACTTTCCATATATTACATTGATGATCAATATCAAGAATAAAGAAAACTCGTTTCTAAACTCGTGATTCGAATCATTCCACAAGAGATTTGATCAATATCACTTGAATGACTCTTGCATGCAAGTTCTAAACACAAGAATTTGCAAAGAAAATCTTAGCTAATATGTGGAAATCACTACAAGGGGAGTAAGATTCAGATTACCTTGTTGATCGAATATCTCAAGGCAAGAACATTGGATATGAACCAAGAGACATCCATCCTACAATAGACTTCAATGCAGATGTGAAGAAAATATTGTTGAAATTATATAAAAAAAAAAATTCAATTCATGCCACATTGAAGAATAATGAAGTTTCATGTTATAAATTATGGGTGTATTACATTTTAGAGTAATTTAGAGTTATTGTATTTCATTAATGTATTTTAAGAACTCTAAATTACTCTAAAATGTAATCCACCCAAAATTTATAACATGAAATTTCATTATTCTTCAATGTGCCATGAATTGAAATATCTTTTGATAATTTCAAAAATATTTTCTTCATATCTTCATTGAAGCATATTGTATGATTGATGTCTCTTGGTTCATATCAACATTGTTTGAGATTCAAATCACTCCACAAGCAAGATCGATCATGTCTAGCTTGAATGATTCTTGTTGATCAAATATCTCAAGACAAGAACACTTGATTGAGATTCGAATCACTCCACAAGCAAGATTGATCATATCGAGCTTGAATGATTCTACATGCAACCTAACCTAAACTACATAGAATTGCAAAGAAACTTAGTCATTGGCTAAAGAAAGCACAAATGCTCCTTTTACTACATTTTCCAAGTCTACTTACAAATACAACATACATGGCTTTAAATAGCCTCAAAATGAAACTATTCAAGGCATTCCAAGAGTTGTAACATTCATACTTAATAGCCATAATTAACCATTATGTAATTGTAACCTAAAATAAATAAAAAGTCTTAAAATACATTAATGAAATACTATAACTCTAAATTACTCTAAATTGTAATCCACCCAAAATTTATAATATGAATTCTTCAATGTGGCATGAATTGAAATATCTTTTGATAATTTCAATAATATTTTCTTCACATCTTCATTGAAGTATATTGTATGATTGATGTCTCTTGTTTCATATCATTAGCTCTCAACAAAGCTAAAAAAAATAGAAATTCAATTCTTTTTTAATTCCAAAATGTGATTTGATATGAACCACAACCAAGGAATTTCCATACCTCAAGGTTCAATTACAAGGACGAGAGCAAGAAGCTACAACAAACCTTATACACTTATATTCAAGCTATGGAAAGCTCATCAATGGAAATTCTAGAAGACGTTGAAGACCTCCCTTATATGTTGTACAAAGTTGAGCTTCAAGAAAGAGATGAATTAAATGAACTTTAAGTCGCATTTAATGAACTCAGCTAGATTTATGAAACTAGTCCAAGGATGACTAATAAGCTCATTTCATTCATTGCCATATTTAATTATAATTAAAATATTTGTTTGTCATATTTAAGTTAGTTTTAAATATAGGAGTTAAGGTTATATTGTAACCCACATAGGTTACCATATTCCACCATTAACTAGTCATTTTAATATGGAGGTTATGGTATTTCTCATTTACTAGCCCATTTAATTTGAGAGTTATATATCACATAGGTTAAGGTTGTAAAGGCTATATAAAACCTTATTTTCTTTAATTAGAGACATCAGATTTTGGAATTAAGAATATAATTTCTATTTTAGTTTGGTTGAGAGCTAAGTTTTTCTTTGCAAATTCTTGATCAAATCTCTTGTGGAGTGATTTGAATCACGAGTTTAGAAACGAGTTTTCTTTACTCTTGATCTTGATCATCAACGTAATCCGTTCCATACTTTTCCTTGGGTTGATTTCCATATCATGATCTCTCTAATCAAAGAAAATAAGGCTGGTTATTCAAAGCCAGCAATTGGCTGCCGGATTTCGTCCCACAACTAGAAGAAGATCGCTTCAGGGGTCACAGTGGCGTGGTTGAATGTAGAGTCGTCTGCCTTCGTTTGACCAATCAATTCTTTTTTTCTTTGGAAGATGGTCAAGGTAGCTTGCTTCCAAGCCACTACACTAGATGCACATGGAGTCGTAGTAGTCGGCTTAGAATGCCTCTGTTCTATACTAAAAGACTACTTTGGAGGGATCTTTGCTCTGCAAAATTAGGCAGACGAGTATACCATTGATTCTTTTGATAGTTTTCTCGGTTTCAAATAGTATATGAGTAGAGCGAGAGTGACTAGAGTTTACTTCAGGAATAGAGGTTTTTTATGCAGTTGTGCACATTTTTGCTTTTTTCATTGAGATTGGGTCGGTATTCAGCGTCAGAACAAGATGGAAAAGAATTCATAGCATTCCAAGTGAGATGTCAAAGATAAAAGGAATGAAGGGAAGAATCGGCGAGCTTTTTAAACCCCAAAACTCAAAATCCATGGAATGAATGTATCTAAATCCATGAAAAGATCTTTTCTATCTGTATAGATAGGGAAAATAAAGAGAGCTTGTGATATGAACAAGGGACATCAATCATACAATATGCTTCAATGAAGATGTGAAGAAAATATTGTTGAAATTATCAAAAGATATTTCAATGCATGCAGAATTAAAGAAGAATGAAATTTCATGTGATAAATTTTGGGTAGATTACAATTTAGAGTTATTGTATTTCACTAATGTATATTAAGAGTTTTTAATTTACTTTAGGTTACAATTACATAATGGTTAAGTAAGGCCATTAAGTATGAATGTTACAACTCTTGGAATGCCTTTAGTAGCTTCATTTTAAGGCTATATAAAGCCATGTATGTTGTATTTGTAAGCAGACTTGGAAAATATATAGTAAAAGAAGCATTTGTGCTTTCTTTAGCAATGGCTAAGTTTATTTGCAATTCTATGTAGTTTAGGTTGCATGTAGAATCATTCAAGCTCGACATGATCAATCTTTCTTGTGGAGTGATTTGAATCTCAAACAAGTTTTTGAGATATTTGATCAACAAGAATGATTCAAGCTAGACATGATCGATCTTGCTTGTGGAGTGATTCGAATCTCAAACAATGTTCTTGTCTTGAGATATTCGATCAATAAGGTAATCCGAATCTTACTCTTCTTGTAGTGATTCCTTATCTTATCATTTGGTATAAAAGCTTCAGGCTCAAGATCGGATATATGTTTCCTTTGCATTTTTTTTTTCTCAATTTGATTTTTATTTATTTTTATCTTTTTAGTTTTTAATTGATCCAGAATTCAAAATTCAATCTTTGCTCTATTTCAAATTTTGAGAGGTGAGAATGAGGGCTTCATTTGTGTAACTGAGTGTAAAAAGAGTGGCCTAAACTTCCTCGAGTCTCGTGAGAGAGTGTTGTGAGGTCCATCGTATTTCCATAACTTATTTTTTGCAGCAAAGTTTCACAAATAGATTCGAGGGCGAATCCTCTTGAAGAAGTGGAGAATGATATGTACAAAAAAACATCAATCATACAATATACTTCAATGAAGATGTGAAGAAAAGATTGTAAAAATTATCAAAAGATGTTTCAATTCATGCAACATTGAAGAAGAATGAAGTTTGATTGTTATAAATTTTGGGAGGGTTACAATTTAGAGTTATTGTATTTCATTAATGTATTTTAAGAGTTTTTAATTTACTTTAGGTTACAATTACATAATGGTTAATTAAGGCCATTAAGTATCAATGTTACAACTCTTGGAATGCCTTTAATAGTTTCATTTTGAGGCTATATAAAGACATGTATGTTGTATTTGTAGGTAGACTTGAAAATGTAGTAAAAAAAGCATTTGTGCTTTCTTTAGTCAATGGCCAAGGTTCTTTGAAATTCTTTATAGTTTAGGTTGTATGTAGAATCATTCAAGCTCGACATGATCAATCTTGCTTGTGGAGTGATTCGAATCTCACACTAGTGTTTGAGATATTTGATCAACAAGAATGATTAAAGCTAGACATGATCGATCTTGCTTGCAGAGTGATTCGAATCTCAAAAAATGTTCTTGCCTTGAGATATTCGATCAACAAGGTAATTCGAATCTGAAACAATGTAGTGGAATAAGATTCGGATTACCTTATTGATCGAATATCTCAAGGCAAGAACATTGTTTGAGATTCGAATCACTCCACAAGCAAGATCGATCATGTCTAGCTTGAATCATTCTTGTTGATCAAATATCTCAAAAACTTGTTTGAGATTCGAATCACTCCACAAGAAAGATTGATCATATCGAGCTTGAATGATTCTACATGCAACCTAAACTACATAGAATTGCAAATAAACTTAGCCATTGGCTAAAGAAAGCACAAATGCTTCTTTTACTATATATTTTTCAAGTCTGCTTACAAATACAACATACAGCTTTATATAGCCTCAAAATGAAGCTACTAAAGCATTTCAAGAGTGGTAACATTCATACTTAATGGTCATAATTATTAACCATTATGTAATTGTAACTTAAAGTAAATAAAAAGTCCTAAAAACTCTAAATTACTTTAAATTGTAACCCACCCAAAATTTATAACAATCAAACTTCATTCTTCTTCAATGTGGCATGAATTCAAACATCTTTTTGATAATTTTTACAATCTTTTCTTCACATCTTCATTGAAGTATATTGTATGATTGATTTTTGTTCATATCATTCTCCACTTCTTCAAAAGGATTCGCCCTCGAATCTATTTGTGAAACTTTGCTGCAAAAAATAAGTTATGGAAATACGATGGACCTCACAACACTCTCTCACGAGACTCGAGGAAGTTTAGGCCACTCTTTTTACACTCAGTTACACAAATGAAGCCCTCATTCTCACCTCTCAAAATTTGAAATAGAGCAAAGATTGAATTTTGAATTCTGGATCAATTAAAAACTAAAAATATAAAAATAAATAAAAATCAAATTGAGAAAAAAAAAATGCAAAGGAAACATATATCCGATCTTGAGCCTGAAGCTTTGATACCAAATGATAAGATAAGGAATCACTACAAGAAGAGTAAGATTCGGATTACCTTATTGATCGAATATCTCAAGACAAGAACATTGTTTGAGATTCGAATCACTCCACAAGCAAGATCGATCATGTCTAGCTTGAATCATTCTTGTTGATCAAATATCTCAAAAACTTGTTTGAGATTCGAATCACTCCACAAGAAAGATTGATCATGTCGAGCTTGAATGATTCTACATGCAACCTAAACTACATAGAATTGCAAATAAACTTAGCCATTGGCTAAAGAAAGCACAAATGCTTCTTTTACTATATATTTTTCAAGTCTGCTTACAAATACAACATACAGCTTTATATAGCCTCAAAATGAAGCTACTAAAGCATTTCAAGAGTGGTAACATTCATACTTAATGGTCATAATTATTAACCATTATGTAATTGTAACTTAAAGTAAATAAAAAGTCCTAAAAACTCTAAATTACTTTAAATTGTAACCCACCCAAAATTTATAACAATCAAACTTCATTCTTCTTCAATGTGGCATGAATTCAAACATCTTTTTGATAATTTTTACAATCTTTTCTTCACATCTTCATTGAAGTATATTGTATGATTGATTTTTGTTCATATCATTCTCCACTTCTTCAAAAGGATTCGCCCTCGAATCTATTTGTGAAACTTTGCTGCAAAAAATAAGTTATGGAAATACGATGGACCTCACAACACTCTCTCACGAGACTCGAGGAAGTTTAGGCCACTCTTTTTACACTCAGTTACACAAATGAAGCCCTCATTCTCACCTCTCAAAATTTGAAATAGAGCAAAGATTGAATTTTGAATTCTGGATCAATTAAAAACTAAAAATATAAAAATAAATAAAAATCAAATTGAGAAAAAAAAAATGCAAAGGAAACATATATCCGATCTTGAGCCTGAAGCTTTGATACCAAATGATAAGATAAGGAATCACTACAAGAAGAGTAAGATTCGAATTACCTTATTGATCGAATATCTCAAGACAAGAACATTGTTTGAGATTCGAATCACTCCACAAGCAAGATCGATCATGTCTAGCTTGAATCATTCTTGTTGATCAAATATCTCAAAAACTTGTTTGAGATTCGAATCACTCCACAAGAAAGATTGATCATGTCGAGCTTGAATGATTCTACATGCAACCTAAACTACATAGAATTGCAAATAAACTTAGCCATTGGCTAAAGAAAGCACAAATGCTTCTTTTACTATATATTTTTCAAGTCTGCTTACAAATACAACATACAGCTTTATATAGCCTCAAAATGAAGCTACTAAAGCATTTCAAGAGTGGTAACATTCATACTTAATGGTCATAATTATTAACCATTATGTAATTGTAACTTAAAGTAAATAAAAAGTCCTAAAAACTCTAAATTACTTTAAATTGTAACCCACCCAAAATTTATAACAATCAAACTTCATTCTTCTTCAATGTGGCATGAATTCAAACATCTTTTTGATAATTTTTACAATCTTTTCTTCACATCTTCATTGAAGTATATTGTATGATTGATTTTTGTTCATATCATTCTCCACTTCTTCAAAAGGATTCGCCCTCGAATCTATTTGTGAAACTTTGCTGCAAAAAATAAGTTATGGAAATACGATGGACCTCACAACACTCTCTCACGAGACTCGAGGAAGTTTAGGCCACTCTTTTTACACTCAGTTACACAAATGAAGCCCTCATTCTCACCTCTCAAAATTTGAAATAGAGCAAAGATTGAATTTTGAATTCTGGATCAATTAAAAACTAAAAATATAAAAATAAATAAAAATCAAATTGAGAAAAAAAAAATGCAAAGGAAACATATATCCGATCTTGAGCCTGAAGCTTTGATACCAAATGATAAGATAAGGAATCACTACAAGAAGAGTAAGATTCGGATTACCTTATTGATCGAATATCTCAAGACAAGAACATTGTTTGAGATTCGAATCACTCCACAAGCAAGATCGATCATGTCTAGCTTGAATCATTCTTGTTAATCAAATATCTCAAAAACTTGTTTGAGATTCGAATCACTCCACAAGAAAGATTGATCATGTCGAGCTTGAATGATTCTACATGCAACTTAAACTACATAGAATTGCAAATAAACTTAGCCATTGGCTAAAGAAAGCACAAATGCTTCTTTTACTATATATTTTTCAAGTCTGCTTACAAATACAACATACAGCTTTATATAGCCTCAAAATGAAGCTACTAAAGGCATTTCAAGAGTGGTAACATTCATACTTAATGGTCATAATTATTAACCATTATGTAATTGTAACCTAAAGTAAATAAAAAGTCCTAAAAACTCTAAATTACTTTAAATTGTAACCCACCCAAAATTTATAACAATCAAACTTCATTTTTCTTCAATGTGGCATGAATTGAAACATCTTTTTGATAATTTTTACAATCTTTTCTTCACATCTTCATTGAAGTATATTGTATGATTGATGTTTTTTTGTTCATATCATTCTCCACTTCTTCAAGAGGATTCGCCCTCGAATCTATTTTTGAAACTTTGCTGCAAAAAATAAGTTATGGAAATACGATGGACCTCACAACACTCTCTCACGAGACTCGAGGAAGTTTAGGCCACTCTTTTTACACTCAGTTACACAAATGAAGCCCTCATTCTCACCTCTCAAAATTTGAAATAGAGCAAAGATTGAATTTTGAATTCTGGATCAATTAAAAACTAAAAATATAAAAATAAATAAAAATCAAATTGAGAAAAAAAAATGCAAAGGAAACATATATCCGATCTTGAGCCTGAAGCTTTGATACCAAATGATAAGATAAGGAATCACTACAAGAAGAGTAAGATTCGGATTACCTTATTGATCGAATATCTCAAGACAAGAACATTGTTTGAGATTCGAATCACTCCACAAGCAAGATCGATCATGTCTAGCTTGAATCATTCTTGTTGATCAAATATCTCAAAAACTTGTTTGAGATTCGAATCACTCCACAAGAAAGATTGATCATGTCGAGCTTGAATGATTCTACATGCAATCTAAACTACATAGAATTGCAAATAAACTTAGCCATTGGCTAAAGAAAGCACAAATGCTTCTTTTACTATATATTTTTCAAGTCTGCTTACAAATACAACATACAGCTTTATATAGCCTCAAAATGAAGCTACTAAAGCATTTCAAGAGTGGTAACATTCATACTTAATGGTCATAATTATTAACCATTATGTAATTGTAACTTAAAGTAAATAAAAAGTCCTAAAAACTCTAAATTACTTTAAATTGTAACCCACCCAAAATTTATAACAATCAAACTTCATTCTTCTTCAATGTGGCATGAATTCAAACATCTTTTTGATAATTTTTACAATCTTTTCTTCACATCTTCATTGAAGTATATTGTATGATTGATTTTTGTTCATATCATTCTCCACTTCTTCAAAAGGATTCGCCCTCGAATCTATTTGTGAAACTTTGCTGCAAAAAATAAGTTATGGAAATACGATGGACCTCACAACACTCTCTCACGAGACTCGAGGAAGTTTAGGCCACTCTTTTTACACTCAGTTACACAAATGAAGCCCTCATTCTCACCTCTCAAAATTTGAAATAGAGCAAAGATTGAATTTTGAATTCTGGATCAATTAAAAACTAAAAATATAAAAATAAATAAAAATCAAATTGAGAAAAAAAAAATGCAAAGGAAACATATATCCGATCTTGAGCCTGAAGCTTTGATACCAAATGATAAGATAAGGAATCACTACAAGAAGAGTAAGATTCGGATTACCTTATTGATCGAATATCTCAAGACAAGAACATTGTTTGAGATTCGAATCACTCCACAAGCAAGATCGATCATGTCTAGCTTGAATCATTCTTGTTGATCAAATATCTCAAAAACTTGTTTGAGATTCGAATCACTCCACAAGAAAGATTGATCATGTCGAGCTTGAATGATTCTACATGCAACCTAAACTACATAGAATTGCAAATAAACTTAGCCATTGGCTAAAGAAAGCACAAATGCTTCTTTTACTATATATTTTTCAAGTCTGCTTACAAATACAACATACAGCTTTATATAGCCTCAAAATGAAGCTACTAAAGCATTTCAAGAGTGGTAACATTCATACTTAATGGTCATAATTATTAACCATTATGTAATTGTAACTTAAAGTAAATAAAAAGTCCTAAAAACTCTAAATTACTTTAAATTGTAACCCACCCAAAATTTATAACAATCAAACTTCATTCTTCTTCAATGTGGCATGAATTCAAACATCTTTTTGATAATTTTTACAATCTTTTCTTCACATCTTCATTGAAGTATATTGTATGATTGATTTTTGTTCATATCATTCTCCACTTCTTCAAAAGGATTCGCCCTCGAATCTATTTGTGAAACTTTGCTGCAAAAAATAAGTTATGGAAATACGATGGACCTCACAACACTCTCTCACGAGACTCGAGGAAGTTTAGGCCACTCTTTTTACACTCAGTTACACAAATGAAGCCCTCATTCTCACCTCTCAAAATTTGAAATAGAGCAAAGATTGAATTTTGAATTCTGGATCAATTAAAAACTAAAAATATAAAAATAAATAAAAATCAAATTGAGAAAAAAAAAATGCAAAGGAAACATATATCCGATCTTGAGCCTGAAGCTTTGATACCAAATGATAAGATAAGGAATCACTACAAGAAGAGTAAGATTCGGATTACCTTATTGATCGAATATCTCAAGACAAGAACATTGTTTGAGATTCGAATCACTCCACAAGCAAGATCGATCATGTCTAGCTTGAATCATTCTTGTTGATCAAATATCTCAAAAACTTGTTTGAGATTCGAATCACTCCACAAGAAAGATTGATCATGTCGAGCTTGAATGATTCTACATGCAACCTAAACTACATAGAATTGCAAATAAACTTAGCCATTGGCTAAAGAAAGCACAAATGCTTCTTTTACTATATATTTTTCAAGTCTGCTTACAAATACAACATACAGCTTTATATAGCCTCAAAATGAAGCTACTAAAGGCATTTCAAGAGTGGTAACATTCATACTTAATGGTCATAATTATTAACCATTATGTAATTGTAACCTAAAGTAAATAAAAAGTCCTAAAAACTCTAAATTACTTTAAATTGTAACCCACCCAAAATTTATAACAATCAAACTTCATTCTTCTTCAATGTGGCATGAATTGAAACATCTTTTTGATAATTTTTACAATCTTTTCTTCACATCTTCATTGAAGTATATTGTATGATTGATGTTTTTTTGTTCATATCATTCTCCACTTCTTCAAGAGGATTCGCCCTCGAATCTATTTGTGAAACTTTGCTGCAAAAAATAAGTTATGGAAATACGATGGACCTCACAACACTCTCTCACGAGACTCGAGGAAGTTTAGGCCACTCTTTTTACACTCAGTTACACAAATGAAGCCCTCATTCTCACCTCTCAAAATTTGAAATAGAGCAAAGATTGAATTTTGAATTCTGGATCAATTAAAAACTAAAAAGATAAAAATAAATAAAAATCAAATTGAGAAAAAAAAAATGCAAAGGAAACATATATCCGATCTTGAGCCTGAAGCTTTGATACCAAATGATAAGATAAGGAATCACTACAAGAAGAGTAAGATTCGGATTACCTTATTGATCGAATATCTCAAGACAAGAACATTGTTTGAGATTCGAATCACTCCACAAGCAAGATCGATCATGTCTAGCTTGAATCATTCTTGTTGATCAAATATCTCAAAAACTTGTTTGAGATTCCAATCACTCCACAAGAAAGATTGATCATGTCGAGCTTGAATGATTCTACATGCAACCTAAACTACATAGAATTGCAAATAAACTTAGCCATTGGTTAAAGAAAGCACAAATGCTTCTTTTACTATATATTTTCCGAGTCTGCTTACAAATACAACATACAGCTTTATATAGCCTCAAAATGAAGCTACTAAAGGCATTCCAAGAGTTGTAACATTCATACTTAATGGCCTTAATTAACCATTATGTAACTGTAACCTAAAGTAAATTAAAAACTCTTAAAATACATTAATGAGATACAATAACTCTAAATTGTAATCCACCCAAAATTTATCACATGAAACTTCATTCTTCTTCAATGTGGCATGAATTGAAATATCTTTTGATAATTTCAACAATATTTTCTTCACATCTTCATTGAAGCATATTGTATGATTGATGTCTCTTAGTTCATATCATTCTCCACTTCTTCATGAGGATTCGTCCTCGAATCTATTTGTGAAACTTTGCTGCAAGAAATAAGTTATGAAAATACAAAGAACCTCACAACACTCTCTCACGAGTATATTCTCAAGGAATTTTTCGGCCACTCTTTTTACAGTCGTTTACACAAATGAAGCTCTCATTCTCATCTCTCAAAATTTTAAATCAAGAAAATATTGAATTTTTAACTTTGGGTAGATTAAAAACTAAAAAGATAAAAATAAATAAAAATCAAATTGAGAAGAAACGCAAATGAAATATATATCCGATTTGGAGCGTGAAGCTCTGATATCAAATGATATGATAAGGAACCACTACAAGGGGAGTAAGATTCGAATTACCTTGTTGATCGAATATCTCAAGGCAAGAACTTTGTTTGAGATTCGAATCACTCCACAAGCAAGATCAATCATGTCTAGCTTGAATGATTCTTGTTGATCAATTATCTCAAACACTTTTTTGAGATTCGAATCACTCCACAAGCAAAATTGATCATGTCGAGCTTGAATGATTCTACATGCAACCTAAACTACATAGAATTGTAAATAAAATTAGTCATTGGCTAAAGAAAGCACAAATGCTTGTTTTACTATATATTTTCCAAGTCTGCTTACAAATACAGCATACATGGCTTTATATAGCCTCAAAATGAAACTATCAAAGGCATTCCAAGAGTTAGAAACATTCATACTTAATGGCCATAATTAGCCATTATGTAATTGTAACCGAAAGTAAATAAAAAGTCTTAAAAATACAGTGACTCTAAATTACTTTAAATTGTAACCCACCCAAAATTTATAACAATCAAACTTCATTCTTCTTCAATGTGGTATGAATTGAAACATCTTTTGATAATTTTGACAACCTTTTCTTCACATCTTCATTGAAGCATATTGTATGATTGATGTCTTTTAGTTCATATCAGCTTGACTTTAAGATAGCTCGGGCAAGCAACTCCTCTTTCCGAAGAAGAGTGCCACCCCTTGACCTTACTTATTCAGACCTTTAGGTGAGCTTGCGTAAACTTAATAAGTAAGCACAACTCAACTCGTCTCAAAGTGACTGGATCGCCCCTGCGAGGTTGCTCTGACTCGGCCCTGAGAAACGCAACACCCCAATAACTGATCCTTTTGTAGGTTTAAGGGCAAAGAAAGCGTACCTTGTTTGATAAGCTCCCTTGGCAATAGTTTCACTTCTAATGTTCTGCCTTGATGAGTGGGAGAGGTAGCCTAATTAGGATCTAACTATTGGCACGGACACAGCGCAGGAAATTTAAATCCTCACAATGGGAAAGAAAGATGGAGGAAAACATCACCCTTTCAAAATCAAGCTAGACAGGGGATTCCACTACCTGCACTCTCAACTGTGTTGGTTTTATGTTCTAAAACTCATAGTGTGTAAACAAAACCATATTCTATTTTGATTAAAATTATTATTGTTGTTTATTCAGTAAAGATTGTTATTGAATAAAGTGAACTTTACGATTATTAATCTAAATCCAATAAACAAAGAACACTCTGACTATAGAATGATTACTTGAACTATTTATAGAGACATAAAAGTGGATCAAGTTCAAGTATATAAGTCAAAATGAGGATGAGGCTGAGTACCTTATCCTGGGGACACTATGGATGCGGCCCACTTTTGTATATGACATAAACAATGTGATCACTAAATTGTACATGTGAAGACATGTGAGTGGGGGTGTCCTATGCAATGAGTATTGCATAAGATTGAACCATGAAGAAAATCACTCTCACTTTATAATGTCGTTTACTGTTGAGACTAATTTTCTTTTCATTCGATGATCTAGGTAACTCGATTTTAATACTGAGCTAACCATGAACTCCTGTTTATTCAGAATTATCCTTAGATTTGCATGGGTGAGAGTGGCTCGAGTTCGCCGACTCAATAGGCCTCCCATTTCAGGGGTAAGACTGGGTGAATGGCTGGGGACGTGAGGTGCAAGATGGAATTCACTCCTACCCACTTTTAGGGATAGAAGAGAGGTAGTTCCCTTAAGAACTGACTCCAGGTCTTGAACAAGGGGCCCCACCCTCTCATTTTTCTAAAAGGGATTCGGTTTACTGGTTGGACCACAAACCAATTGTTCATTAGAGGATCAGTGAGACATAAGGAACAAGAAGTAACTTCAGGGGTAAAATGACTAATTGACCCAACACTAGTTACGAACAACCTGTGAAGGATCAACTTACTAATCATGGTTATATCAAATGAACAGAAATATATTTATAGTGAGGGGAGTGCAACTACTAGGCTATAGTGGAGTGTCCTAGTGGTTAACAAGGTTAATGAGTTTAACCGGTTAATCTTGGATCGTTGGAGCCCATTAGGTCTCTTTGCTAGCTCATATCGGACTAAACCATAGAACAGTGTGACGAGTGAGTTCGAAGTGTTCGAATTCAAATTAGAGAATATGCGCTACATATATACGATATATTTAACCGTAGTTTTGTTTTATTTACGAATTAAACAAAAACAGAGAATCTCAGATATTTGATATTACTTTAATTTGAAATTAATTATTCAAATTAATTGTAACGAAGAAAGTCAAGATGTTGACTTCATTTAATGAAAAAATCCATGTTTGAGTTAGTGAAATTTTGAGGTGTCAAAATTTGGTTTAACCAAACTTGCATGCTTGCCAAATAAACCCCACAAATTTTAGTTGAATTTTGAGTGTCAAAATTTGGTTAACTCAAGCTTGCATGCTTGCCACATAATCCCAAACATTTGAGTGGAATTTTGAGGGTCAAAATTTGGTGATCTCAAATTTGCATGAACATGCAAACATGACTCGATAAATAGAGTGATCATGGTACATGGAAGGTCTTCCTTGGGAAAAAAATCTTGAGAAAAACCTCTCACAAACTCTCTCTTCATATATACTAAATCCCTCCCAAGTTTAGTCACTCACCGGATTTCATAATCCCGTTCTAAGGCCGGAGAATAGTGGAGAAGACACTAGTGGTGATTCGAAAGCGGTTCGTGAGGAAAAAGAAACTTGAGCGACAAAAGGTTAGTATTCAAACTCATTGAGTTTTAATGCTTTTGAACATGCTAGCTAATTCACTATAATTGATGTACTTAGAGTGCTTAAGATCCAAATTGTTTCCGCATGTATTATATTAACACCATCAAACCGATAAATATGAGGGCGATAATTCTGATCACCACGAGGATAATCCACATGCGGTTAGTCGTGGCTTGATGCGAGGGAGAGACCATGGAAGAAGGTATCATAATTTACAACAACGAGTTCCTTATGATGATAGAATTGATCGTATCGTGGGAAGCATCAAATTAAAAATTTCCAAGTTTTATGGCAAAACTGATCCAGAGGAGTACCTTGAATGGGAGAAGATGGTGGAGTCGGTGTTCAACTGTCATAATTTTAGTGATGCAAAGAAGGTATTGTTATGCATTGCTCAATTCAAACAATATGCTCAAATTTGGTGAGATAAATTGATGTCAAGTAGGAGAAACTCTTGAAGCACCAATTGATTCATGGTACGAGTTCAAAGAGTCCATGCATAAGCATTTTGTTCCATAATATTTTCAACGAGACATGGCACAAAAGCTTCAAGCATTGAAACAAGGACGCAAATCTGTGGAGGATTATTACAAGGAGATGGATACATTGATGGATCGACTTGATCTCGATGAGGACATGGAGGCTCTCATGGCGCGGTTTCTTAATGGGTTAAACACAGAGATTGCGGACAAGACTGATTTACAGCCTTATTCTGATATCGAGGAGTTTGATATGAACCAAGGGACATCAATCATACAATATGCTTCAATGAAGATGTGAAGAAAATATTGTTGAAATTATCAAAAGAGATTTCAATTCATAAGTTTCATGTTATAAGTTTTGGGTGGATTACAATTTAGAGTAATTTAGAGTTATTGTATTTCATTAATGTATTTTAAATGTTACAACTCTATGAAGTTTTAATTTTGTGTATTTTAAATGTAGAATCATTCAAGCTCGACATGATCGATCTTGCTTGTGGAGTGATTCGAATCTTAAACAATGTTTTTGTCTTGAGATATTCCCTGATCACTCGCTCAACGACAACTCGACGCCGTCATCACTGCGTCGGCCTCTTCGTGGTAGTGATGAAGATGCTGACACTTAGAGTGGCGACGTGGAGGAGTGAGCGAGCCTGCTCGAGATGGATCCCACGATGTGTGTATTTTCGCACTTTGCATTTTCTTCTACTCGAATCTAAGACCTGTGCGTTATTAGGTCGATGCTCTAACCACTTGGAGCTATTCAACTTGACTATTGATAAGGTTGGCTCCTCGACAATGATATACCACCAATGGCTTCAACTTGGCTCTGATACCACTTGTTGTTTTTCAACAATCGACAAGGATAATCGGCAAGTGAAATCATTTTCAATGAGAGGAAATCGTTTGACGGGAAGTTGTTGGAAGAAAATAAAAATGCGAAAAATACTAGAGAGAGAATTGCTTAAGACTTTTGCTTAAAAGGAGGTGATGATGTATTTCTGAACAGATTCACTCTTTAAATATTTAACTTATCCTAAAAATGGCACCAGAGTGGCCAACTAACTCTGTGCTACTTCCTACCTACAAAATGGCCATCTAAAAAAGTTGGTAATCCATTTGACCTGTTTCTCAAATGATCAAAGAAAGATATTCAATCAACTAATAGAAATGTGTAAAGCTAAATAAGGAAACCTCAGGTTTTATCTAACAAGATTTAATAAAATTTAATGGATAGATCTATAAACTGGATGATCGTAGCCAAACAATCGACTTAAAATTGTCCAGTAATATCTATTTATACAATTGAAAATCTATTTACATAATGAAAATAATGAGAGAGAGTGGGAGGGAGATTGAGGAAAGATTTGTTGAGCAGAATTTACACTAAAAAAGGAAATATAAGAGAGGGCAATGAACTCCGTTAAATCTTGTCTAACAGGAAATATCAGGAAATATCATAATTTTACGATGGCCAATGTAAATTAGAGAAATAATTTTATAGAGTTCAAACTTGAAACTGATGTCATGAGCTCACATAGATTGACTTGGATTTCAAAGGACGAAATCGAACTTTCATTAAGGATATACGTGACAACGACTTAAACTAACCAAGTAAGTGGCCTTACTATTGGCATGGTTATATGATAGGTATAAAAATGTTAGGCTATGATAAGTTAGGGAACGATATGACCATGGAGTGTTTACGATATTCAATGTTTATGATACGATGTGATGTGTCATGTTTAGATTGTTTTGTGTGACCATTGAGGTAATTGTTGTATGAATTGCACGTTATGAAATGACATGTTAAAAGCATGGAGCGTTATGTTATGTTTTCTAAATTGTATGTATACATACAGCATGTTATGAATGACGTGATATCACGACAAATGAAATGAAATGTAACCCCGTTAAGATTATGTATGATATGTAGACTGAAAATGAGAAATGACATGTTAAGCATGAAAGATGATAGCTGGGTTATATTCATTAATGATAAAAGTAGAAATATTGGGGACCTCATGCATTATGTGTGATCATGCATTTGGGGGATACCCCTATTCCATCACTAGGGTACGGACACGTACATCCAATGGCAGAACAACGATCGTTATATTTGCATAGCGCTGCCGTGACGATGACTAGTTCTAACGGGTGTCGACCTAAAGAGCTCCCAGAGTATGCTTGTCGGACAAGGAAAGTGGCTCAGCAGTGTGCGAGCTGACTAGTGAGCCCATACTCGCATGTATGGGTTGTGTGTAGAGTATATGGTACACGTCCGAATTACTCGTTAGAACAGCACCGTAGGAAGACAGATTAAAAGATAGGTCCCATCATCTCATTTGCATGTGATTATTGCATTTAACCTCAATAGTGGGGTCACTTTGATATGAATCCAACAACTAATCACTTCCATGTACCCGAACGAGCAATTACAAGAAGCAATACAAAGAAGATTCAAGTATCAAATCAAGAAATAATGGAGTGGCTGACATTGAAAAGTGATTAGAAGACTTGTCATTGGTAGTTGAATTACCAATTAAGACAATTTATAAATGCCTTATTTTCTTCAATTTGTATTTAATAGCATTTATTAGTGATTTGTGGTTGGTGCTGAACTTTATTAGGTTAGGGTTATCTTTTGGGCCTATTTAAAGGCATTTAATATTCATGTTTGGGAAATGAATGGTTGAATACAAATAAAACCTTTGTGTTTTTTTGATACCATTTTGGTGTTATTCTTTTTCAAATCTTGCTTTAGGTTTGATGTTTAAACCGATTCATTGAATTAGTTTTGATAAGCTAATTCTGGAGTGAGTCGTCTTGGAATCTAAGAGTGACCATCATAGATTCTAAGTTCGATCTAAGAGTCATTCATCTTCTAACCAGCTCTTGGTTGGAATCAATCCGTTAAGTTAGCTTTCTCTGTGAACGTTTTGCAAAGATTCTAGAAGGACCTCTAGCTTTGCAAAAATCTAGCATTGTTAGCGCTTATCATTTGGTATCGAGCATTTGGTCGACGTTCTTTGGCCACTCTAGAGGTGAAATATCTTTATTGTTATTTTTTTTTCCATCAATTTTTTTCTCTCTCATATCATCGGAACAGAAAAAAAAAAAAAGAATTAGTAGAAAAAAAAAAACTTGTTAGTAAAAAAAAGAAAAAAAAAATCAGTTCTGAGAAATATATATATATATATATATATATATATTCTGTTCTTATCATTTATTTGAGTTTGTTCAAAATTTTCAAGCTCTTGATCATTGAGATACTAGTCTTAGCTTCATAGAGTTGATCGTTGAATTGGTTATAATCAAGCTTAAAGCAAGATTGCACCAAAAAAAAAAAAAAAAGTCAGCATTTACATTCTTGACCTAGTACCAAAAGTCTATCTTTGAGTGTTAAACACGAGTGTCCCTGAGTGAAAATTTTTGTGAGAAGTGTGGAGAGGTCCCTTAATAACAAAATGCCACATAATGGAGGAGTACCAACAGTACCAGATCTTAATATAACTATTCTTCAAGTAATTCAAGGTATGATGGAAATGATGATGGAAGATAGACAAGAAAGAGGGCGCAACAACAAAGACAAGAACGAACATTACAAGAAGATGAAGGTCGTACAAGAAAGAGAAGTTGAAGGAAGATGAAGAGGAAGAAATAACCATGCAACTATTATGCAACCTAGAAGGATGGAAAGAGTACATGAAGATAAAGATGGGGAGTTAAACTCAAAATCCCACCCTTTTGTGGAACAGTAGATTCTGAGGCGTACTTGCAATAGGAAAGAAAGATAGAGCATGTGTTTGATTGCAACATCTATAGTGAAAATAAGAAGATGAGACTTGTTGTTGCCGAATTTACCAATCATGTCGGTGATTGGTACCAACATCTCAAATCCTAGAGAAGAAGAAAAGATGAGGATCCAATAGAGACTTGGAAGAACTTAAAGAAGCCATGAGAAAAAGGTATGTTCCAAAACATTATGAAAGAAATTTGAAAACTAAATTGCAAGGTTTGAGGCAAGGAACAAAAAGTGTGGCAGAATATTATCAAGAGATGGAGACTATGATGGATAGAGCAAAGGTTAGAGAAGAACCATGTCTAGATTCCTTGGAGGTTTGAATCGAGAAATTGCTAATCTTATGGACAGAAATCCACCACCATATCTGGAAGACATGTATCATTATGCTCTCAAAATTGAAGACCAATTGAAGGAAGAAAAAGAGCATTAAAAAAGGTACACATCACGAACTAACACCTTTTCAAATTCTAAAACTTGGAACAATGATAGTTTTGTGAATAGAAATGAATCGTTGTCACCAAAAGAAAAGTTTGTGGCTGCTAAAAGAGTGGAGGCTGAGAGTTCCAATTGTAAAAAGAATGAAGCTTCAAAGACGGTAAAAGAGAAGTCTAATTCTATTCAATGTTGGAAGTGCAAAGGGTTTGAACACATGAGCAAAAAGTGTGTTAATAAAAAAGTTACGGTGATAAGGAATGGTATACTTGATTCAGATGATGAATGTGAGGATCATGATTCACAGTGTGTGGAAGAAATCGCAGCATATGATGATGAGTATGTTGAAGAAGGTAATTCCATATCTTTTATCACAAAAAGGGTACTTAATGTTCAAATCAAGGAAGAGAAATTTTAAAATCAAACGGAAAACTTGTTCCACACAAGATGTTTGATCAAAGGAAACCCATGCAGCTTGATGATTGATAGTGGAAGTTGCACAAATGTGGTAAGTAACTTCCTTGTAAAAAGACTTCAATTTTCTGTCAATCCACATCCAAAATCATATAAACTTCAATGGTTGACAAATGAAGAATAAATTAAGGTGAACTCCCAAGCTCTTATTTCTTTTACTCTTGGAAGATGTAAAGATGAAGTCCTTTGTGATGTCGTACCAATGTATGTGGGGGACATCTTGTTCGGCCGACCTTGGCAATATGATAGAAAGGTAACATTTGATGGTTTGATGAACAAGTATACTTTTACTTTGTGTGGGAAGAAATTTACTTTACTCTCGTTGTCTCCATATGAAATACATTGTGACAAATTGAAATTAGAGAAGAAAAGAAAAGAATATGAAGAACAACAGTGGAGAGAAGAAACTAAGGTAAAAGAGAGAGATAAGAGTGAAAAAAAAAAAGAGAAAAGTGAGGGGCAGAGGATGAGTGAAAACCAAGAAAGAAAAAAAAATGTGAGAAACAAAATGTGAGAAAAAAATATATTAGTAGAGAAAAAAAAATAATATTCAATTCTTGTTCGGAAAGAACGAATTATTTGATTTGAGGACAAATCCTTTTAAAGAAAGGGGGATGATATGAATCCAACAACAGATCACTTCCATGTACCCGAACGAGCAATTACAAAAAGCAATACAAAGAAGATTCAAGTATCAAATCAAGAAAATAATAGAGTGGTTGACATTGGAAAGTGATTAGAAGACTTGTCATTGGTAGTTGAATTACCAATTAAGAAAATTTATGAATGCCTCATTTTGTTTCATTCGTATTTAATAGCATTCATTAGTGATTTGTAGTTGGTGGTTGAACTTTATTAGGTTAGGGTTATTTTATGAGTGATTTGTAGTTGGTGGTTGAACTTTATTATGTTAGGGTTATCTTGTGGGCCTATTTAAGGCATGTAATATTCATGTTTGAGAAAAGAATTGTTGAATACAAACAAAACTTTTGTGTTTTCTTGATACATTTTTGGTGTTATTCTTTTTCAAACCTTGATTTAGGTTTGATGTTTAAACCGATTCATTGAATTAGTTTTGATCAAGCTAATTCTAGAGTGAGTCGTCTTGGAATCTAAGAGTGATCATCATAGGTTCCAAGTTCGATCTAAGAGTCATTCATCTTCTAACCAACTCTTGGTTGGAATCAATTCGTTAAGTTAGCTTTCATTGTGAACGTTTGCAAGGATTCTAGAAGGATCTCTAGCTTTGCAAAATCCAGCATTGTTGGCGCTTATCACACTTACTAATTATTTCTTTAAATACTCAAGTTATGTGCTACTACATTTTTCAGGTTAAGGCAAGACATTCTTGTACGGCTGACGACGGCATCGCAACTCGAGACCATGACACATGCATAGGATAGTGGTATTTATTTTCTTAGATTTAGGCTAGAATAGAATGTTTTAAACTTATACGCTTATTTATTTTATTTCGGGTCTTTTGTTGTGTCGTTTTAAAGATGTTTTTGAAACACGTAAGTTCATGGCTGTATTCTAAGATAAAGATTATGTTTTATGGAATTTAAATGAAGTCTTCCGCATTCAATGTTTATGGTACGTGCATAGTAGCGACCTTAAATTAAGTAGAAAATTTTGGGTCGTTATAGTGTTACTACAACTTTTAATGTTGTTGATTTTAGTCCTTTAGATGTAGGTGATGGCTAGGATTCGAGGACAAATCCTTCTCAAGAAGGGGAGAATGATATGAACCACGACCAAGAAATTTTCATACCTCAAGGTCTAATTACAAGAACGAGAGCCAAGAAACTACAACAAACCTTGTACAGTTATATTCAAGCTATGGTGAGCTCATCAAAAGAAATTCTAGAAGACGTTGGAGACCCCTTATATGTTGTGCAAAGTTGAGCTTCAAGAAAGAGGTGAATCAAATGCACTTTAAGTTGCATTTAATGAACTAAGTTGAATTTATGAAACTAGTCCAAGGATGACTAATAAGCACATTTCATTCATTGCGATATTTAATTATAATTTAAATATTTGTTTGTCATATTGAAGCTAGTTTTTAATATAGAAGTTAAGATTATATTGTAACCCACCTAGGCTACCATATTCCACCCTTAACTAGCCATTTTAATGTGGAGATTATGGGTAGTTTCATTTACTAGCCAATTTAATTTTAGAGTTATGTGTCGCATAGGTTAAGGCTGTGATAAGGTAACCCTAATCCTCAGCCCAACGATCCAAGCTTTTATTTTAGAACCCTTGAATCGAAGTAATTAACACCTCCTTATGCGAAATTTGGATCAACCAAGAGATAAGGCTAGAATTAAATTACCTCTTACGATCTAAGATCTAGAAGCAAGATTTGTAACCTTGTTCTAAATTGAGTCACTCCACAATCTAACTTGATCAAGGCTTGATTGAATGGCTTGGGTGCAATTCTACCACAAGAATTGCTTGAAACTTAGAAATGGCAAATATAATGCTCGGATTTCTAAGGAAAACGTCTCAATTTGAGATCTGAATTACATTCATCAACGAATCTGTTTTTTACATAACATATTGTGGGTATTTATAATCTCCCGACAAAAGACGTTTGTGGCCGGGATTCAATCCCGATATGTTTGTGGACGGGATTTATTCCCGATCCCCTTTAATCTCCACAAAGAATAAGTCGACTTTTACATAATTTATAAAATTAAACATAGTTTTTTCTAACAAATGTTGATGTGCTTGAGTGGTTAATGCAACAGATTTGAAATTAATTGAGCTCTTTGCGTGTAGGTTTGAATTTTGTAGTTGACATATTTTTTGAATATTCTTGGCAATTGGCCCATTTGGAACACCGTGATTCTTATCATCTTCCCCGATTCGTCCTCGAATCAGAAAAAACTTCACATTCAATTTCAATAGTTTTATCAAAGCTAGCCAAAACAAATAATGGTTTGCTTAATTTCTTCCTAAGAAAATTGGATGCATTCTCTTGCATTTCTCCCCATTTAAAAATAACATTCTTTTTCACTAAGTCATTCAATAGTTGATTTATGGTTCTAAAATCATTTATAAATCTCTTATAGAGGTTAGCTAACTCATGAGAACTCCGAAATTTACATGCACTTTTTGGTGTTGGCAAATCCATAATGAATTAACTTTGTCTCTATCCAAAGCTACTTTACTTTTACCAACTATGAAGCCAATAGAGTGAACTTTTTCCATGCAAAAACTACCCTACTAAAATTAAATTTCTCGATGTGTAATCAAAACTAATTTAACATGCTCCACATGCTTAAGCAAAATCTTCAAATAAATTATAATATCATCAATATAAACAACAACATGTTTTCTCATATATTTTATCAAAACATTATATATTAAGCGCAGGTGTACTAGGAACATTAGTTAACCTAAAAGGCATAACAAGTCATTCATACAATCCAAACATAATATTGAAAGTTGTTTTCCATTCATCTCCTACGTGCATTCTAATTTGATGATATCTAGATTTCAAAATAATTTTTATAAATAGACACGAATCATGCAATAAATCAAGCATATCGTCTAACCTAGGAATAGGATGTCGACACTTTATCGTGATTTTGTTGATGACTCTATTATCCATGCATATGCGCCAAGGTTCATCTTTCTTTGGCACCAATAAGTCTCGTATAGAACATGGACTCAAACTTTCTCGTACATAGCCCTTCTCCATGAGCTCCTCCACTTGCCTTTGAATTTCTTTTGTCTCGGTTGGATTGACTCTATAAGCTTGCTTATAAGGAATGACAGTCCTTGGAATTTGAAGTCTATTTTATGTTCAGTACCTCTAATGGGAGATATTTCTTTATCTTGAATCATGTCTTCAAATTCCTGTAAAAGAGATTATAAAACGCTAGGCAAAGCCAAGTTGTTATAGTTAAAGACCAAATATCCTCCATTGTACATAAGTACAAAGATGATTTTTGTGAAAGCCTTCTCACCTCTTCAACTGTAGCCAAATAACTCTCTCTCTCTTCCTTTTTCCTTCAATTTCATCCTTTTTTCATTCTTTTTTTTCTCTTTGATTTTTCTCTACTTTTTCACTCTACTCTTGTTTTTCTTTTAACTCTTTTTCCTCAAACTCTTTCTTTCTTTCCTCCAACTTTAATTGATCAGCAAATACATTTGTAGAACTCAAAGGTACAAGAATGGTTTTTCTACCATCTTTTACAAAAGAATACTTATTCAAATAGTCATCATACATAATCCTCCTGTCAAATTGCCATGGTCGGCCAAGCAATATGTCTCCAGCATGCATTGGCAACACATCACAAAGAACTTCATCTTTATATTTTCCCAAAGTAAAAGATATTAAAGCTTGGGAAATTACCTTCATTGTTCCACTATCATTGAGCCATTGGAGCTTGTAAGGTTTAGGATGATCTTGAGTTGGAATTTGCAACCTTTTGATCAACATAGTACTTACTACATTGGTGCAACTTCCACTATCAATGATAAGACTACAAGCAATTCCCTTGACTAAACACCGCGTGTGAAATAGGTTGTCTCTTTGATCATCAACATCATCCTCCATATCTTGAGTTTTAAGAAGTCTTTTTGTAATAAGGGCCAAATGAATATCATCTTCTAGTTTCTTCTCATTCTTCTGGACTTCTTCAACTAGATCATTGATCTCCCCTCCATTTTTCTCGTCTTGGTTCATGATTGTACAAACAATAGTTTTATATGCTTAGGACCTCACACACTCAACTCACTGATTTTACACTCAGGAACACTCGTGTTTAACACACAAAGGTAGGCTATTTGGAAAAGTGACTAATTTCTTATCAAGGTAGATAATATGGATAAACAATTCTGATAGTAGCGAGCTATTCAAGACAATCAAGACAAGGTAATTATGTAGTAACAACAAAATAAAACCAAGAAATGAACAAATAAATAAGGGACACGAAGATATTTTTGGATATAATTGCACACAGAAAAAAAAAATCCAAAAAGAAAGGACGTGAAGATTTTAAGAACGATCTAACTCTCCTTTTTACAGAATTCGAGAAATTTAGAAGTTATCTTCAAGCGTAGATTATGAGGAAAAGAAAAAAAAATATATCAAACACAACGGTTCTAGATTTAGATGGATGAAGAAAAAGATGTGAATCGAAGTTTATTTGATCTTCAAATAAACATGCAAATGATCTAAAAAAATGATAAGTATCGTTTATAATCACAATCGTAAAAACAAATATGATAAGATTTTTTTTTTTTTTTTTCAAGATCTCAACATGATCTTTAGGAAGAAAATGAGAAAAAAGTGAAAACGTTGATGAATAATGGCTAAAATGACCGCAAGAAAATAAATGGACAAATTTAGAGAAAAGATAAACAAGAGTAGAAATGAAAGATAAAATCAATTCTAGAGTCGGCCACAAAGATGTAAGCCTAGGCTCTGATACCAAATTGATAAGGCAACTCTAATCCTCAGCCTAACGATCCAAACTTTTATTTTAGCAAGAACCCTTAAATCAAAGTAATTAACACCTCCTTATGCGAAATTTGGATCAACCAAGAGATAAGGCTAGAATTAGATTACCTCTTACGATCTAAGATCTAGAAGCAAGATTTGGAACCTTGTTCTAAATTGAGTCACTCCACAATCTAACTTGATCAAGGCTTGATTGAATGGCTCGGGTGCAATTCTACCACAAAAATTGCTTGAAACTTAGGAATGGAAAATATGATGCTCAGATTTCTAAGGGAAACGTCTCAATTTGAGATCTGAATTACATTCATCAACGAATCTGTTTTTTACATAACATATTGTGGGTATTTATAGTCTCCCGACAAAAGACGTTTGCGGTCGGGATTCAATCCTGATATGTTTGTGGACGGGATTTATTCTCGATCCCCTTTAATCTCCACAAAGAATAAGTCAAATTGACCATTTGACTTTTACATAATTTATAAAATTAAACATAGTTTTTTCTAACAAATGTTGATGTGCTTGAGTGGTTAATGTAATAAACTTAAAATTAATTGAGCTTTTCGTGCGTAGGTTTGAATTCTGTTATTGACATATTTTTTTAAATCTTCATGACATTTTTTGAATCTTCTTGGCAATTGGTCCATTTGGAACACCGTATTCTTATTAAAGGCTATAATCTTCTTTTCTTTGATTAGAGACATACATTTTGGAATTAAGAATAGAATTTTTATTTTATCTTTATTGAGAACTAAGTTTTTTCTTTGCAAATTCTTGCGTTTAGAACTTGCATGCTAGAGTCATTCAAGTGGTATTGATCAAACCTCTTGTGGAGTAATTTCAACACGAGTTTAGAAACGAATTTTCTTTACTCTTGATCTTGATCATCAAGGTAATCCGTTATATACTTTCCCTTGAGTTGATTTCCATATCAATAAAGTATGAATGTTACCACTCTTGGAATGCCTTTAATAGTTTCATTTTGAGGCTATATAAAGCCATGTATGTTGTATTTGTAAGTAGACTTGAAAATGTAGTAAAAAAAGCATTTGTGCTTTCTTTAGTCAATGGTCAAGGTTCTTTGCAATTCTATATAGTTTAGGTTGTATGTAGAATCATTCAAGCTCGACATGATCAATCTTGCTTGTGGAGTGATTCGAATCTCAAACAAGTGTTTGAGATATTTGATCAACAAGAATCATTCAAGCTAGACATGATCGATCTTGCTTGTGGAGTGATTCGAATCTTAAACAATGTTCTTGCCTTGAGATATTCGATCAACAAGGTGATTTGAATCTTACTCCCCTTGTAGTGATTTCCACATATCATTTGGTATCTTAGGCTCAAGATCGGATATATGTTTCCTTTGCGTTTCTTCTCAATTTGATTTTTATTTATTTTTATCTTTTTAGTTTTTAATCGACCCAAAGTTTAAAATTCAATCTTTGCTATATTTAAAAATTTGAGAGGTGAGAATGAGAGCTTCATTTGTGTAAATGAGTGCAAACAGAGTGACCTAAAATTTCTTGAGTGTATACACGTTGAGAGAGTCTTGTGAGGTTCTTTGTATTTCCATAGGTTATTTTTGCAGCAAAGTTTAGCAATTAAGATTCGAGGACGAATCCTCTTGAAGAAGTGGCGAATGATATGAACCAAGAGACATCAATCATACAATATATTTCAATGAAGATGCCACCAATACTGGTAAGGATACTTTATTTGTCCTCGAATAAAGTAAGGTAGTCCCCTGGTTTGGAAGGAACATGAGTCCAAACGCTATGTTGAATGTGCCACCGACACTACACTACGTAGGTATCTATGCAGGTAAGGCGTCGATCGGTCATAGAAACAGCGGCAGCAACGCGAGGAGTTAACGACCAAATGTGCTGCAACCTAAGGATCACCAAGCCACTCCTGCCCCCGCAAGCAAAGAGGTTTTATTCAAGATATTAGGCGACCAAATGAAAGTGAACAGCCCCAAGCAAATCTTCTAGAGAGCATACCCTTTGTTTCGACTCTCTCTTCTAACAAAAGGCAAAAGAAATAATATCTTATTTTTCTTCTATAGACCCCTTGGACCTCCGACCAATGAGGTGATAATGCATGTGTGCACATTCACTTCTCAAAAGTGGGTTCCAAACCTGGGTGACACTATGTAACTTAATCCATGAGAGGTCGTTTATATGAATCAAGAGACATCAATCATACAATATACTTCAAATGTGTTGGGTTTTATGTCCTAAAACTCATAGTTTGTAAACAAAGACATATTCTATTTTCAATAAAGTTATTATTGATGTTTATTCAGTAAAGATTGTTATGGAATAAAGTGAACTTTACAATCATTAATCTAAATCCAATAAACTAAGAACACTCTGGCTATAGTATGATTACTTGAACTATATGTAGAGACATAAAGTGGATCAAGTTCAAGTATATAGTCAAAATGATCTATAGTATAAGGATAAGGTTGAGTACCTTATTCTAGGGACATTATGGATGCGGCCCACTTTTGTATATGATATAAACAATGTGATCACTAAATTGTACATGTGGAGACATGTGAGTGGAGGCGTCCTATGCAATGAGTATTGCATAAGATCGAACCATGAAGAAAATCACTCTCTCTTTATAATGTCGTTTACTATTGAGACTGATTTTCTTTTCATTCGATGACCTAGGTAACTCGATCTTAATCCTGAGCTAACCATGAACTCCTGTTCATTCGGAATTATCCTTAGATTTGCATGGGTGAGAGTGGCTCGAGTTTGCCGACTCAATAGGTCTCCCATTTCAGGGGTAAGACTGGGTGAATAGCTGGGGACGTGGGGTGCAAGATGGAATTCGCTCCTACCCACTTTTAGGGATAGAAGAGAGGTAGTTCCCTTAAGTACTGACTCCAGGTCTTGAACAAGGGGCCCCACCCACTCATTGGCCTGAGAAGGATTTGGTTTACTGGTTGGACCACAAACCAATTGTTCATAAGAGGATCAGTGGGACATAAGGAACAAGAAGTAACTTCAGAGGTAAAACGACTAATTGACCCAACTCTAGTTATGAACAACCTGTGAAGGATCGACTTACTAATTATGGTTATATCAAATGGACAGAAATATTTCTATAGTGAGGGGAGTGCAACTATTAGGCTATAGTGGAGTGTCCTAGTAGTTAACGAATGTTGGTTAACAAGGTTAATGAGTTTAACCGGTTAATCTTGGATCGTTGGAGCCCATGATCTATAGGTTCGTTAGGTCCCTCTGCTAGCTCATATCGGACTAAACCATAGAACAGTGTGACGAGTGAGTTCGAAGTGTTCAAATTCAAATTATGGAATATGCGCTACATATATACGATATATTTAACTGCATTTTTGTTTTATTTACGAATTAAACAAAAAGAGAGATATTTAAATAAGATTAAAATATCTTAATCAATTATGTGTCGGAATTGATTGGGATTGGCATTTGAATTAATATTAAATATTAATTAAATAGTTTAATTAATCATTTAATGTTACTTTAATTTGAAATTAATTATTCAAATTAATTGTTGAATTAAAATGAAGAAAGTCAAAATGTTGACTTTCATTGAATGGAAAAATCCATGTTAATGGAATTTTGAGGTGTCAAAATTTGGTTTAGCCAAATTTGCATGCTTGCCAAATAAACCCCACAAGTTTGAGTGAAATTTTGAGTGCCAAAATTTGGTTAACTCAAACATGCATGCTTGCCACATAATCCCAAACATTTGAGTGGAATTTTGAGTGTCAAAATTTGATGATCTCAAATTTGCATGAACATGCAAATATGACTCTTTAAATAGAGTGATCATGGTACATGGAAGGTATTCTTCCTTGAAAAAGACCTTGAGAAAATTCTCACAAGCTCTCTCTTCATATATACTAAATCCCTCCCAAGTTTAGTCACTCACCGAATTCCACAATCCCGTTCTAAGGCCAGAGGATAGTGGAGAAGACACTAGTGGTGGTTCGAAACCGATTCGTGAGGAAAAAGGAATTTGAACTACAAAAGGTTAGTATTCAAATTCATTAAGTTTTAATACTTATGAGTATGCTAGTTATTTACTATAATTGATGTTCTAAAAGTGTCTAAGATCCAAATTGCTTCCGCATGTGTTATATTAACACCAACCCAATGAAGATTCTTCGTCTGATCTTCAGGGTAAGATTGAGTTTTTGACAGATTTCGAGTAACCCCTAACCTTTGAACAGGATTTGCTACTGCAAGTAGATAAAGGGCTTTCCCTTTTGAGGGCAGTGTGTGATTTGGGAGGCGACTTTCTAGTAGTAAGGCAGTGTCTAAAGCCCAAGATATTTATATACATAAAATTAATCATTTAAAGTTTTCTCCCTATCAAAATTTGTTAAATAGTAATAATAATAACTTATATACCATAATAAAATTTTCTTACGAATTTATACATGGAAAACTATATTTCTTCTTCTTCTTCTAAATTTAATAAGAATAAATTACAATATAAATTAATTTAAAGATTTTTTTTAAGTATAATACTAAAATGAGCATTTAAAATTATAGAAATTAAAATAAAATAAAACTTAAATGTTATATTATTTAAATAAAAAGGTTAAAGAATCTAATTATATTAGCAATTTAAAGTATTAAATTATAAATTTCATCTTATCCAACTATAAAAACTCTATAAAATAAAATAAAAACTCAAAACGGTGCATTTAGGGCAGAGCTGGGAAAGAGGAGGGATATGCAAATCATTTCTTGAGCGAAGGGAAAAGAAGATCTCTACTAAAGTAGTGGAAAGACTCAAACCTCATTGCGACGCTTGACATCGATTCTGTTCTTAATCCGTTTGCTGAAACTTAATCCAAATCCGACAATGAGTGTAAGTTCATCGGCTCAAATCGATGTTCCCTATTCTTCTTTACATTCCGATTCTAACATTTATCGATCTCCCGATTTTTTATTGCACCCCGTTGATTCCAACCAGGCGAACCATAGTATTCTCTGCCCCGAAGCTCCAATTCAACGGACACAGTACGTTTTCTTTCTCTCTGTTTGCGTTCGTGGATACTTTTTGGTTAGACATTAAGTTTTATGTTCTAGACTTTGGGAGTTTTGGGGTTTTAATGACCTAAGATTTTCCGATTGGGAGTTGAGCGGTGAATGAATGGCGAAGTCTTGGTTTTGGAATCAGCTTAGCATTTGAACTCGTGGTTGTTTGTTTATAACTTCTGTTGTTGAATAGGTATCCCTATGTGACTGGGACATCCGTGGTTGCCATCAAATACAAAGATGGGATTTTAATGGTTTCCGATTTGGGAGGTCAGTGGAAAATCTTACCCATTCTTTTTCTTCAATATCCAATTAATTGTCTATTATATTGTATCTATGTCTTTCTACAATGTTTCAAAAGAAAGTTGTTGATGATTGTCAGCTTGTTTATCACTTTTTACTTGTTGATAGCAAAACACTTCTGGAAGTGATGTTTCTTTCTTTAAGTGATTCTGAATCTCGGATGTATGCGTTGGCAAATTATAATGGAATTGTGTTTGTATATGATATTTTAACTACAGGCTCCTATGGTTCCACATTGCGGTATAAGAGTGTGGAGCGAATCAAAGCTATTGGAAAACATTCTCTACTTGGTGCAAGTGGAGAAATTAGTGATTTTCAGGAGTTGTTGCGAAATCTCGATGAGCTCATGTAAGCCTAAGATGGTTTGCTTTACTCTCACGCTTCTTTATATATGTTCATTGGGAATGCATGGTGTTCTGGATTGGAAATCACAGAGGTTGAGCGAAATCTCTTAATTGTATTGTGAATGGTGCAGCTTGTATGACAACATGTGGGATGATGGTAATGCTCTCGGGCCCAAGGAGATCCATAGCTACTTGACTCGAGTGATGTATAACAGGCGGAACAAGTTCAACCCACTTTGGAACTCACTTGTTCTTGGTGGAGTAAAAAATGGGCAAAAGTATCTCGGCACGGTAGATCTTTTGTTCTCTTACCTCTCATTCAATTAATTTTAAGTTTAGATGCTTCATCAGCTAACAATTTACCATTTGCATGCAGGTTAATATGATAGGTGTAACTTTTGAAGATGACCATGTTACTACTGGTTTTGGCAACCACCTTGCACGGCCAATTCTTCGTGATGAGTGGCATGAGAACCTGACTTATGAAGAAGGTGTGAAATTGCTGGAGAAATGTATGAGGGTACTCTTATACCGTGATAGGTCGGCTGTCAACAAGCTCCAGGTTTGAATCATTTTAGAGCTACATTTATCACTTTCATTTTTATGTATATTTGTGAGTGTCCAGTCGGCTTCTATGCATATCCACTAGTCTCACTGGATAACCAATCAACATTTGGTTGTGAAACCCATAAGATTTCAATATCATAGGGAGTTTGCAACGATGGCATTTGAACCTATCCTTGTTCCTAATGATCACTTAACCAACCCAGTGGCATGCTTGGTTTTTTTTTTTTTTTTTTTTTTTTTTTTTTTTTTTTTTTTTTTTTTTTTTTTTTTTGCTGCTTCATGGGGTATTTGGCCTGAGGAATAATAGGTTTTTTAGAAGGGTGGAGAGATCATTGGAGGAGGTTTCCTTATGGGTGTCCATCCATCATGCTTTTTTTTTTTTTTAAATCATTGGCCTGGTTTGATTCTTTTGGATTGGAATCCGTTCTTGTAGTTAGTTCTTGAACTCCTTTTGTGGTCTCTTTTTGTGTACCTTTGTACGAAATTTTTTCAAATAGGAATGCCTTAAGAATGAAGCTCAGCAAGATTATGCGCATGCCCAAAAGCTCTAGCTTGGTTTCTCAAATATGTATTTATTAACCAACCCAGCCTAGCCCATGTTGATTCACTGATTATAGCTACATCCACCACGATCTCTCTAGTTTCTGGAACCTGTGTTTTGATCACTGGTTATAGTCTTCAATGGCTGGCGTTATTCTCTCATCATCTAATTTGGCATTTGCAGATAGCAAAAATAACTGAAGAAGGCGTGACAATCTCCCAACCTTACTCCTTAAAAACATTCTGGAACTACGCTGCTTTTGAGAATCCCACTTCTGGCGCTGAAGGATCATGGTAGATTGAAGCTACCTCGTTTATTTCAGGTTCCATTTTCGTGAATCGCTGTTCGGATCAAGAGTTGTGAAACAATTGACATATCAAAAGTTAGATGCGTCTTGGATACTTATTATTGGATTTGTATGAATGTCTACTTGGAACTATCTGTTTATATCCAACTCAGTGCATGTTGAGTTCATTTTCTTGACTTTTTTATAATCACAATCAGTTACTTTTTCATTATTAGTCTCTGCCTACTTTATTGCTTGACATGCTTTGATTTGGATGATGTAAAGTCGATCATTCGACCAAGATAGTTAGAATTAACAGATTTAGATATTAATGATTTATTACACAAACTTCAACGGGTAAACTGGGAGATCCTGCATCGGTTGGAAACATTCTTTATAAGGGTGTGGAAACCTCTTTCTAGCGTTTTAAAAACATGAGGGAAAGCCCTAAAATGAAAGTCCAAAGAGGACAATATCTACTAGCTGTAGGTTTGGATTGTTACAAATGATATCAGAGCCAAACACCGAACGGTGTGCCAACGAGAACCTTGAACCTCTAAGAGGGGTTGACACCAAACGGTGTGTTAGCAAAAACGCTGGGCCCTGAAGGGGGTGGATTGTGAGATCCCTCATCGATTGGAGAAAGGAACGAGTGCTAGCGTGGGCCCCGAAGAGAAGTAGATTGTGAGATCTCACATCGGTTGGAGAGGGAAACGAAACATGGGTGTGAAAACCTCATCCTAGTTAAAAACCTCGTAATGGAGACTATCTACCCTTGTAATGGAACATCTTAACTGACAGCGGTATTTTGAATTTGTTAGTATCCTCACCCTGCAAGAAAGAAACAAAGAACAAAGACACCCATGCATTCATCAGCCATACTATGCTTCACTGCTTCCTCATCATTCAAGTTGCCTTCACATTTGGAAATCAACCATTTACAAACTATCTGTATCAGCAAGTGATCTAAAGTTTCTGAAGCACAAAAACATTCCATGAACAGTCTCAAATTACCATAAAATCTAATAAAATGTTAGCGGGAAGATTAAGGTAAATGCACTCTTCTCCTTAACCTTTCTCCCCATTTTCTGAACTGCTAAATGAACAAAAAGCGAATTACATTGGAAGAGTTAGCCTGAAATTTCTAGTTTGCCCTAATAGATATTTGCATCTTAGTCTTTTGTACTTTGAACAAGAGAATGACACAAACCAAAATGTTACCTCCCATCTCTTTTCTTCTCATTCGATATTCAAATCATCGGTTTGCTTAGCAGAAGATATGATGCCGATACCAGAACCCCACTAAGAACGGGTGATGGCGCCATCTCCCCTGCGAAGTAAACCTTCCATTGGTTTTGTTGCAGACCTTTTTTGGCTACTAATTTGTATAGGGAAAAGCTTCCCATTCCATCCAGATTAGATCCAACTGCTTCTTGTAATGTTTGATGCATATTTATAGTTGAAATACATTATTGAAGGAAGAAAAGTCAGCTTAAAATTCATTGTTATTGTAAAATCTGTTTCTATTTTTATGGTTGGAGATTTGACATCACTTTAAATGCCAGCTGCTTGGTTATGATAACAATTGCATTATCATGTCCGAGGCCCGTCCTCGTATGACAGCAAAAGGACAACTTCAAGACAACATTTTATTATCTTCTTAACTTTCACGTTTGAATTGTACATTTGTTGTTGTTGGTGTTTATGTTTTCTTGTTCTTTAGTGGTAAAAAAAAGTTAAACAAAACTGTATCTATTTTCAAGTCTTTGCTTTGTTTTGTTTTCTGTTTTTGTTTTTGTTTTGATTGAAAAGATATTTTTCTCTTGTTTAGTCATTTTCTACCTCGAAAACTGGAGAGTTTGTAGCATTTTTTAATAGGGTTCATTTTTGGTAATTATGTTACATTCTAAATTATTATTAATGGTATAGACCATGTGATTTAATAGAAAATATAAATTAATGTATCGAATAGAAAAAAAAAAGTACTATTCTCGAAAATCCTCAAAAAAAAAAAAAAAAAAACTATGATATTGCAATGTNCAATTAGTTGAGTTATAATGAAACGAACACCCTCAAATGAGAAGTATATAAATGAATCGATATCATATCTTTGATTTTGAAGATAGAATAGTTAAAAAAACACTCAAAAGAATAAATAGTTAATATCTAATTAGTGGCTCAATCACAAAAACTTAAAAAAGAAAATATTATGATTTTTTTTTTTTTTTTTTATAGAAATAGGAAAATGATAACAAAACAGGCTAAAATTACTCTTCTAATAAAAATAATTTTTTTAATATAAAGTAAAAAAAAAAAAAAAAAAGTAATATTGGAACTAATGAGACATAAATTGGTTTCTCTTGTTTTATTTAAAAAAGAAATTGGGTGCACGAAGATCGGTGCTGCTTCAATAAATACCACGTCATCGGCCATTTAATTACAGCGACAGGCGGTTGGTTTTGGCGAAACATTCAGCATTAAATGTCCTTTTTTTTAACTCTTTCTTTGTTTTAATAGATTAATAATAGCTAAATTTGTTTTTAAAAATTTAATTTATGTAAGTGATTAAATAATTAAATGTTAATTAGTATATATATAATTTATTATATTTATTAAAAAATGATTATTAATTGGAAATGAAGCTTTGGTTTGTATTCTTTTCAGACTGCTGAGGGGGGAAGTCTGAAAAAGCCCAAAAGACCGTAAAGAAAGAAAATAAAAACCCATTCCTCAGTTTGGAGTTCTTTCTAATCTCTTCTTTTCCCCCTCCCCCCCGAGAATTACAGATCTTCTTCGTCTTCCTCTTCTCCGTCGTCGTCGTACTGTGGAGAGAAATGCCGTCCAAGCTCGTCTCTCCAGGTCTTCCTCTCTGTCTTTCCGGCTTCTCTCTCTCTCATCGTTCTCTCTCTACAGAGTATGTTTCTTTAACCTCTTTCTCTCTCTCTCTCTCTCTGTTTTTGTGTGAGTAAACTCTGTTTTCTTTCTGTGGTAGGATGGAAGATCATGATCGAAGGAGGGAAGCCATGAGAAGGCGAAGATCATCGAGTGCCGATGCAGGAGGGATCGGCTTCACCAGATACATCATTCAAGCTATTGGAGATGGAGATCTTCATGATTTGTGTGAAAAAACCAAATTAACTTCGGCTGCAAAAGCCGCTTAGATTACGAAAACACTGTCCATGATTCCACAATCTCAACTTTTTGGGTTGGTTTCGGATCTGTATTTTCATATTTTGTCAAAATCCTGATTTGGAGCTTCATGTATTGTTCTCCTTAGTTTCCAACTTTCCTGGATGGTTCAATGTAATCCTCTTCTAATTTTACTTTTCCATCTTTTTTGGAGTTGGTTTTGGCTCTAAATTGTCGAGATTTTCATAGGTTATGGTTCGAATCCTTCAAAAAATCAAGAACATGTTTGTCATCTAGTAACAAAGCAGAGTAAAATCATATAGGAAGACGGGGAAAGGAGAAAAGGACGTGAGAGGATAGGTCGGATATGACACTCTAAAATGTCTGTACTATATGAGACAACGTTTCACATGCCTTGAGTTTAAACAAGGTTACGTCCCCGTTGATATCAACATTAATTTGGTAATAAACCGAGATCTTCCAAGTAAAATCAAGACGCAAATTCACTGTAAAAATATGCAACCGATAATAGCTATAATGATAATAGTATGCAGGGGTATGTCGAAAATGGTTTGGACGAACCAAACCATGTCGAACTCGGGCAGAACGGACAAGGAAAGTAGAGGACCAAACACGACACAAAAAGAGACACTATAACAGGACAGCTGCGCCACCGTCTATCAAGCACCCAACTCTGAGATTGGGTACCTGATAACCAATGCCAACAACGATGATCACCATACAAAACAGCACCAACAGAAACCGGGTCTTTATTATTCGGACATTTGAAAACCTCAGACGAGAAGGTCTGAGGTTTTATAAGCACGGTTCACTTGCCAGCCTTCTTGGCTGCGGATTTGGTAACCTTGGCACCACTTGGATCCTTCTTCTCGACCGACTTGATGACACCAACTGCAACCGTCTGTCTCATGTCCCTCACGGCAAATCGTCCAAGAGGAGGGTATGAAGAGAATGTTTCCACCACCATCGGCTTGGTGGGAACCATCTTGATCATACCAGCATCACCATTCTTCAAGAACTTGGGCTCCTTCTCAAGTTCCTTACCAGATCGCCTGTCAATCTTAGTTAGAATCTCAGAAAACTTCACGGCAATGTGAGAGGTGTGGCAATCAAGCACTGGGGCATAGCCATTGCCGATCTGTCCTGGGTGGTTCATGATGATGACCTGAGAAGTGAAGTTGGCAGCCTCCCTGGCAGGGTCATCCTTGGAATTGGAGGCAACGAAACCACGCTTAAGATCCTTGACAGCAACATTCTTCACGTTGAATCCAACATTGTCACCAGGAACGGCCTCTGGGAGAGCTTCATGGTGCATCTCAACAGACTTAACTTCAGTTGTCAATCCAGTAGGGCCAAAACAGACGACCATTCCTGGCTTGAGTACACCGGTCTCAACTCGTCCAACTGGGACAGTTCCAATACCACCAATCTTGTAAACGTCCTGAAGTGGAAGACGGAGTGGCTTGTCTGAAGGCCTCTTGGGCTCCTGGATCAAGTCAAGAGCCTCAAGGAGGGTTGGGCCCTTGTACCAATCGAGGTTGGTTGACCTCTCAATCATGTTGTCTCCTTCAAAACCAGAGATGGGGACGAATGGGATTTTATCAGGGTTGTAGCCCACCTTCTTGAGGTAGGAAGAAACTTCCTTGACAATTTCATCATATCTTGCCTTCGAGTACTTGGGAGTGGTGGCATCCATCTACAAAGGGTAAAAGCAAACTGAGTTTAAAACGAAACCAAAATACATTAACATGATCAAATTTAACCATATATGTGAAACAGTAACCTTACCTTGTTGCAGCAGCAGATCATCTGCTTAACACCAAGGGTAAACGCAAGCAAAGCATGCTCACGGGTTTGACCGTCCTTGGAAATACCCGCTTCAAAACCACCAGTGGTGGAGTCAATAATGAGAACAGCACAATCGGCCTGTGAGGTACCAGTAATCATGTTCTTAATGAAATCACGATGTCCAGGAGCATCAATAACAGTGCAGTAGTATTTGGTGGTCTCAAACTTCCACAAGGCAATATCGATGGTGATACCACGCTCACGCTCAGCCTTGAGCTTGTCCAAGACCCAGGCATACTTGAAGGACCTCTTGTTCATCTCAGCAGCCTCCTTCTCGAATCTTTCAATCACACGCTTGTCAATACCACCAAGCTTGTAGATCAAGTGTCCAGTGGTGGTGGACTTCCCGGAATCGACGTGGCCAATGACCACAATGTTAATGTGAACCTTCTCTTTCCCCATTTTAAAATTGTAAACTGAAAAAGTTGACAACGATAAACCAAACGATAAGCTTATCGAACAATATCCTTTATACAGGCAAATCAAACGATATATCCTCGACAATTTACCATTAAATCTATTGATAAACTTAATCTAATTCGAAGATCTTCAATGGTATGAAAACCGTAAACAGTGTCATTGGAACTTCCTCTTTTACATTTAAAAAAGGACGTCTCCTCCATAAACTCAACAAATCTTACAAAGAATACATCCAAAACTAAACATAAAAAATGTCAAATCGTCACACAAACTCGACATTATTCAACGATGCTAATAACCTCAACGTAATTGCTACAACATACAGCTCGTTCAACGAACACGAAACAGGAGATAAATTTTCCTAGACCGAAACAACCGATTAAAAAGAATCACAAACTGAATCATAGACGACACTAATCAAAATCCTCTTCATACAAGTCAATACCTAGATAAATTCACCAATCCTTGCAAATCCGTAATACAACAATGGATTAAACAACATGCACGCATGAAGGACAAACGAATCATATGCGAAAACTATCGATCAAGTAAAGATATAATCAAACCTGAAACAGCGAAAATAAAAAAATCGAGAAGCCGGATATCTGACTAAGTTTACAAAAAATAAAGTGGAGGTAAAGAATGGTGGAGCTCTTTGACTATATATAGCAGAACTCTTGGCGCATATCTGACTAGGGTTTATTCCTCAGCCGTCAGATATTGAGCGATCTGATCCAACGGTATTAATCTTCCCTTCTTAAAGTAGACTGGACACCGGCCAAATGCGTGGACCGATTTCAATAATTCTCATTTATTTGCTTTAAAATTACATATTCACTTCATTGGAGAGTTTTCGTATGATTTTTAAGTGTATTTTTCTTTTTTTAAAGATGATTTATCCTGAATAATTTAGATTCTTTTTTAAAATATAATATTTTAAAATTAAATTAATTTTAAATTAAAATCTAGTAAATAATTAGCCTTTTTGCCTCTACCAAGAGGAAGATGATGCATATATAAAAGGAAGTAACGAGCAGGGGAAAATATTAAATATAATTAAATTATTACCTGAAAATAATTTTAAATAGTTTTTTTGTTTTAATGACATGGGAATATAATAATGAATGGAAAGTCCAGAAAGGTTTTATTTATTTATTAATTAATTTGTACTATAAGGTTATTATAGTAATGATACACAAATAATTAGCCCAAAAAAGAGTCTGGCAGATACAGAGTGCACTGAAGATGGATATGTTGAGGTTGGGTTTCGGAAAGTAGCGACACCATGAGCACATTGTGGCATTTACCCGCTACCTGCCTACCCGGTCCACTCCCAAAATTCCAATTCATGACGTCATTTTACAAAAAGCATTTACATAGGCAAAAAAAAAAAAAAAAAAAAAAAAAAAAAAAAAAAAAAAAAAAAAAAAAAAAAAAAATTACTCAAATATTGTTTTCGTTTTTTTTTTTTTAAATTATGGTAATTTGAAATATATTTATGGTAATTTTGATTTATAATTTAACACTCCTCTCCCAATGGGATCTCTTGAAAACCACAAGCACTCTCTTCCCCGGGTACGGCCCGACAACAAGCTAATTTAACAAGGCTTGGACACCTCAAAACGAGTATTCAAACCTTTGACCTCTCAGACAAAAGCACATGTTTTATTATCCAATTGAGCTATGATCAAACATAGCCAGTAACCACAAGTAACCACAAATGAACAATGCAAGGTATAATATATAATAAACCTATCGGTACAAAATTCTTTAATATCTTTCACATATTCCAACCAAAGGCAGTCTAAACATAAGAGGCAGAAAACAATGTCACTGAGATTACGGTCAAAATCTATCCATCCAAATTTAAGCATTCTTCTAAGAACATTGCAAGAAGCTTCAAGTGTTTATAGTCTAACACAGCATCAAAAGGAATCTATATGATCGTCAAAATCAAATATGTTCACCAAATCTTCGAGGGAATGGGTAAGAAAGAACTCCTCTGAATAAGTTAAAAGTTTTCCCTACCAATATAATCGCTGTTCTTCATCTTTTTCTTCACAATTCTTTAGCACTGTCCTGCTGTGCTTTTTCTACTGCTTTCTCAGCTTCTTCAAGAACAAAGCTTTTGAGAGATTCTACGTCTCTTGGCCCTGGGTCGTCATAAAATTAAAGCTGCTATATCAGGGTTCATCCGGATCCAAGAATATAATGAAATGAGGCATTTCATTCTGATTTCTAATATTGGTAAACAAAAATCATCTATAGCAGAACCACGAGGTGAATGAACTGACATGTCGATATGAACAAATATATCGTACCTTGCTAATCATCAAATTTTGAAGGCTGGAAATTGGCAACGTTTAATAAGACTTTGAACTAAGCTCAGCATGATTCATTAGACCAATGAGTTTATCTTTTTTAATTGATGTGTGCTTATGTGTGAAGAATGCGCAAAGACGACAAAGCTTCATTAAATAAATTGCCAAAGTAGAAGCAAAATCGGAACACATATAGAACATAGACAATAAGGGTAACAAAAAGGGGAGGAAAAATTCACCTTTATACTTTGCAACTTCTTCCCCTTCATAGAAAAGCTTGAATGTAGGATATGAATGGATATCAACTTTAGAACAGACTGATTTGTGAGAACCACAATCAACTTCTCCGACTTCGATTTCATCCTCGCCTTCCATTGTCTTGCCCATGTCCTCCCATAATGATCCTAAATTCTTGCTGAAATTTGCAATTTAAGTTGCAGGTAATTAGGCAATATGAACTCAATGACCGACAGGATAAAAACCAGGAAACTACGATAAGAAAGAATGCCAACCAATGCTTGCACCAAGGAACGCAGAACTTCACGAACCATGCAGTATCTTTTTCCTTTACCTGAAAAGTACATATTTCTACGATGAGGAATGTACTAAAAAGTTCGGTGAAATCATATCTTAGTCAGAATCCACCATTTCAAATATTGGTTCTGTTATTTTGAATCCTTGATTAATCAATGTTGGATGATATAAGAAGAAAAATGAAAATCCATCAAGGTATAACATATAAACCGAAGGGAAGATAACCAACCATGCATCATCTAGGCCAAAGATCAAAGCTTTAAGCCTAAGATGAAAGCTGATTTAACCAATCTTCAATGAAAAGTTATAATAGACGACACTGTATCAATAACTAGGTGAGAGTTCCATCGGCCTGCAGACTCAAAATGACATGACATCCATAGTTTCCAAGTCAACTCGATTATTCTCAAGAGACGACTATTTTATCCACCGGGATTTGATTGCAAAGGTAATTCAGAATACATTAAATCCTAATTAGGTGGTCGTCATGACATGAACTCATACCCTCTATGAACTTTACTATTAACCATTTATGAGCCTCACCAATGTCACTATATCTGGAAACAACAAACTTAATCTGTCCAATCATAGTCCTGCTTAACAACCTACACTTATCAAATTGGCTCAATCCCCACGAGCAAGTAATTTGATCTCAACTGTTGGCCCCCCGTTTGCCCGAAATCCGACCAAAAACCAAGACCAGAAGTTAGTTTCTACTGCATTTGTCATTGGATGTTCACAATAATATTCAGAATAAAGTTCGACAATTCTGGACAATAGTATCAAATTTTCTTCTTTTTTATTCAAACTGCCGCAATTCGTTCTTGCTGATCCCAAACTGCGACATCCCGGCTGATAGTAGCCATACCAATCCCAGACGAATCGCTCCAATCCAACTAACTCATATAGTAACTCGAATACAAAAACAACTGGATTCAACCGTGCATCATCGATTTTATAGGAACATCAATTAAAATTATAAAAAGAACATGCTGAATCGTCAAACAAGATTCAAAAACCAAGAGAATCATTCCCTCGCAGACAAAATTTTCCACTTAGAGAACACAGAAATGGACCTCAATGAGTAAATTAGGGTTTGAAAACAGTACCTTGTCGGAGAAGGTGTCCGCAGTTAGGGTTATAACTTCAGATTTGCAGAGAGAAGCTGTGTTTAGAAGGATAAGAGAAATTAACAAGAAAGACAAAATTGCAGATGAAATATGGAATTTCATGGTTGAATGTGGTCTCTGGATCTTCTCTATTGCTGTGGATTCAATGGAAGAAAAGATCAGGATTGGTGGCCGGAGTTCGCAATATGCAATTGAAACAACGATCCCGGTCGATCTGGAAAGCGTCGTTGGGGCCCGATGTTGAATACCTTGAAATTTTAATTTATTTTATCATATTTAATTTATGAATTTTTGAAATTTGTTAAATTCACTCATCTAGAGGTGAAGGTAAAATTTAAATTTATTGCTAATAGATCTAATTATTATTATTATTGTTATTATTATTATTTTCTCAGACGTAAGTGGGCCGAAAGCCCAGTGAACTAGATATGGTGACGTGGCACTTTTTGATTGGTTACAGAATTATCTTACAGGAACGTCGAAGCAGAGGATCAAGCTAGAGAAATAAGAACAGAAAGGAAGAACCCTAGAAAACTAAAAAGCAAGCGCACCGTTAACGGACGAATTACAATAAAAGCTCGACGACGGAATTACTCCGATGGCGCAAGATCGGAAGAGGCAAATGCCGAACATATTGATCACTGGAACTCCAGGAACCGGTAAGACAACAACGTCATCTGCTTTAGCAGATGCCGCTCAGCTCCGTCATGTCGCTATCGGAGACCTTGTGAAGGAGAAGAATCTACATGATGGCTGGGATGACGAACTCCAGTGTTATATCATTAACGAAGATCTGGTTAGTTTTTTCTTTTCCTGCTTTCTTGTTCTTTGATTCGTTTTAGTAACTGCTGGTTCATCCTCCTGTTGTTGGCTGAAGATTGATGCTAACCCGAAGGTGTATTAAATTACTCAGGTTTGCGATGAGTTGGAGGATTTGATGGAAGAAGGCGGAATAATTGTGGACCATCACGGCTGTGATTTTTTTCCTGAGCGGTGGTTCGATCGCGTGGTTGTCCTTCAGACTGAAAACTCCATCTTATATGACCGCTTGACGAAGAGGTAACAAAATTAAAGCGTTCATGTGTATGATTATTCTGTTTGTGTATTTTTTTCTGTCCGTTTTGGCTCTCTTCTCAGACGTTTGTGGATTCTGTCTGGTTCAGGGGATACGAAGGAGCCAAGCTTTCGAACAATATTGAATGCGAAATCTTTCAGATATTGCTCGAGGAGGCGAATGAAAGCTATCAGGAGAACATAGTGGTGGCTCTAAGGAGTGACACTGTAGACGATGTAGCTCGAAATGTTGAAACTCTGGCGGATTGGGTTAAGAATTGGCATCCTGTAAGCTAAGCAGATAACAAAAGAAAAGAAGAGAATATTACTTTTGTACCAGTTTTCTTGATTCTAAAGTATCTGGTCAGTTAAGAAAGTTGCCTTTGCTGCTTGATTGAATTAGTTTTTTTCTTAGCCATATCTTTTAGAGCTGTATATCTCCCAATTCCCCATTGTTTGGAATATTAGAACGCTGCATCATTTTGTTTAGGTTTTACCCTGTTTGTATTAATGTTATCATTGAAACAATGGATATTATCGAAGTTTTTTTTAGGATTTTGTTAGTTACAAGGCCTTGCATTCCCATTGAAGCTTTATTCTCAACTTATATTTCTTCTTCTTTGAAATGCTTCTCTTCTTCAACTTCGAATGTGCTTAAAATGGGAGATATCTTGAGCCATACTAGAATATTCACCAGTGAAGATGTGTTGGAATACTCCAAGGTGAGTCACGACTCAAATCCTCTGCCTTTTGATTCTGAATTAGCCTGACGTGCTGGATTTGACGATCGTCTTGTTCACGGGATGCTTGTTGCTTCAATGTTCCCTCATATCATTTCCTCCCATTTTGTAAGTTTAGCAAGCCAGTCTGAGTTTCTTTTAAGACCATCGAATTTTAAGGGAAGGGGACTGAGAAATGGCACCTGAATCTTTCTTACAACTTATAACTGTTTTGCGCTCTGTTTAAGCTGTTTTAATGTATGGTGTAGATGCTCTGATTTATGGTATATGTTGAGGATGATTGTAGCCGGGAGCTATTTACGTGTCGCAAAGCTTGAATTTCAAGTTACCAGTCTATGTTGGAGAGAAGATCATTGGCCAGGTATAGGCAATCGGCCTTACTTCTCAGATTCAAATTTGAAGTTGTCATTTCATTGAGTTAGGTACTTGCTGAATTTGTTTCAGGGCGAAATTTAAAACGGAGTGCTTGAGGAATGGCGTCGAACTCGTTCTTGAGGGTGAGGCAAGGGCCATCTTACCTTCCACAAACACGTTCATTTCTCAGACAGATAGAAGATGATGGTCAAAGATAAGTCTCGACCGCTACCTTCGACTCGGGTTGAAGGGTTTTGCCAGCCTAAAATGGGGTCGAAGGAGCTTTTTCCATCTGAATTCATTCAGTTTTTTATGCTGTTGAGGCTGATGAAACTGGGCGTAGGAGACGACTTCCAGGAGAGTCAGTCCGACTTCCATTCTTTTTACTTCATCTCCTATTCATTGGATTGTATCTTTTAAGAAATTAGCCATGAGCCCTTTGATCTTGAAACTGATCAATATCATCAATGGAGAGTAACAAAATGAAACAGATTCGTTTCAGAGAAAAGTTTTGCTTGTGTACTCACTGAGACCACAACTTACGGAGAATAATGAATTGGATCTTTATTCAATTGTTTGTGTTCAACGAGACATCCAAGCAGCACAAAAATGTAAATGAAGTTTAAAAATCAAAATTCTGCTTTGTTTGTACTTCTATTGCAAGGAGTAACTTGCACCTTTGACAGGTTCACTAGAATTTTGCTATAAAAGCAATGGGGCAACAAAGAAAAAAAATGAAAGAAAAATAAAGCTGCAACTTTCTGTATCCTTTATACCTGCTAGAGAAGCAACAGAACAATTGTATGGTATTTACATTACCTATAGTGAACTACAGCAGCTATGTCTCTCTTAATCTGCGGTAGGATCACTGTCGGTTTGAGCTTCGAGATCTTCTGTGTCGCAATCGAAGGAAGTTTGATCAAGACGAGAATTGTTCAGTTGGCCCTGTGGGGTTCCAAAGAGGGTTGTGAATATCTGTCTATGGCATTCATCACAAAAGTAGATATAGGTAAAATGGCCTTCATATGGGAGCTTATGAACTGCAGCGCCTTGTAGGATTCGATGCACGTAATCAGTTATGGATGGTGGAACAACCATATCATCCATCCCCTGTTTGAATGAACATATGAGATCAAAAGGGAAAGGGGAAATCATACTACAATTGACAGCTCCAATTAGGATTTGAAAAGATTTGAAACGATTTGAAAAGGTAGGAGTTCTATTGCTTAGACGTTATTCATCAGCCAGTTCAGGGGAAGCAGAGGCCACTATAATCGGTAGTGGGCATTGATATCATCTTAGTAAAGGAGAAAGGTTAAATTTTGACGAATACGAACATGAGCAATCAAAATCTAACCTGCCATATGTGTATAGGACCAAGGAAGCCTGTGAATTCCTCTTGGAGATCACCTAGCAATGACTTGAGCCAATAAATGAGGGATCTTACTCGTCGTTTCTCTAATCTGAGGTCGCGAAGCCTGAAACCCCAATCTGACACAAGTAATGCAGCTTCCTCCATGAAAGGCTTTGGATTACCTTGCCTGATTGATTCTTCTACATCCCTTTGCCAGAACTCTTCATGGATAGGATCCTCCACTAAAGCTCTATCCTGAACAAATAATGATAAGATCTCAAGTGATGCTTTACACTGTATAAGTTTTCTACGCAGTCTCAGGATCTAAATGGCTTGGACCAATCACTATGAAGTTTTGTGCAAAGAGCCTGACAATAGATGCCTAGAACTACACATTACACATAAAAATAATACAAAACATGAATTAGGTATCCGCGGGCAATAGTTGTGTTCAGTCATAAAATGAGAAACATGAAGACATTCTTAGCATATCAATATCATAGGTGTGTAATCATCAATTAACTGGGAAGAACAGTAGGAAACCTTACAATAGAAGGATTGTGAGGATAGATCGACTGTGATTGTGGAAAATAATGTCTCACCCTTTTTCCTAGTGACAATGCCAGCCACTTATCAATCTGATCATGCTTCCCAGACAGGAAGCTGTTACGGTAAAACAGAGGAAGGATAGCAGGAAACCTTCGAGCTAGGAAGTACATAAATTTCCGCTTTCTACTCCATTTCTCCCACATCCGACGTCTTTCCTCCTTGTTTATACTTGGATCATAGGGATTAACCATTGGAGCAAACATAGCTGCACCTGCAGCACGATGCCAATGAGTATCAGAGATTCTATTACCAATGTGTCATTACAATTCTGAAAATGTAAATAGGTATTCGCATCTAATATCCCTATCTCTATCTCTATCTCTTCCTCTCACCCTCTCAATTGGCTTAAAATCCCTCCCTGGCATACTATTTCAATGGTCTACTGAATGTGAACTAGATTCTTACAAGCCCTTGTTTGTTTTAGTAATGTTACATTTCTGCATTGAGATCTAAGAACTAAACTGGAGAACAATGGGATTAAATAATTCGTACCTGCAAGTTTATCAGGAATGTATCTAAGAGCAGCCCAAGCATGCATGCTCCCTGTTGAGTACCCTATTACCCAAAATCTGTCATTGACACCCAAAGCATTTGCTAAAAACGACATGTCCATTGCTGAAGATTCAAGGTTTCTTTGAGGATGAGGATCACTCTCTCCAAAGCCTGGGAGATCATATGTCAGCAAGCGAATGCCAAACTCTTCCAACAGCGATGTCTTAAGCCCCGGCATTCCTAAGGATAAGAATACCGTGAAAGTACGTCCAAATTAACAGATAGAAAAGATTGCAGAAAGATATACAGGAACAGTTTAACGTAATAATGTCTTGAAATTTTAACCCCTCCGATACAACCTGCAAGCCGAGAAGAGAGGAAAGAATGAGGAGCTATCATTGAAAATCTAGCTCTGTCCGCAGGAACACCTTGCTCCTTGTATGCCAAGAATCTTCCGTCGGGAAGCATTACTCGCCTGGCGCTCGGAGGATGTATGTATACCTTTTTAATTTGCGAGATGGAAATACCATCGCGTTGAGCATCTAAACTTAAAACTGTAGATAAACAAACCAGATCATTAAAGAGACTCTTCAGAGGAAATTCATCAGGGAGGTACAAAACAATTCTTCAGTCGGTTAGAAGCACGAAAACGATTCAAGTAACCAAGTATTGAAATGAAGTAAAATTCGAAGAACACAGATGAAATTAATTCGCTTAAAAAACACAGATACAGCACAAGCGAATCCAGAATTTCACCTGCCAAAACAACAACGGAAACGGACAGTAAGACCATCCAGACATGAAACGGATCCTTATCCTCCGGCAAGTAATCATTGAAGAATCGCAATTTAGCACAAACCTTCTCACAAGGCCCTCTAACTCTCTTCTCAATGTACGAGCCCTTCCCAAACGTCTTCACAAGGTACGACTCCTTATCTCCCAAACTCTGCACCACAATATCCCTACACCCCTTCCCAAACTCCACAGCCATCTCCCCAGCCGCCTTAATGAACTCCATAGCTTGATCTCCAAAATTCTCCGGTTCACCAAAACCACCTCCTACTCCATGGCGAGCAGCATACGACTGCGGCGGCACTGTCGAAGTCATTCCGTCGGTCTCAGAACCAGATCACCACACTGTAAGATCGCCGAGGGCATGAAACGAATCAAAACGCAGCATAAAATTCAGCGTCCAGGAAGTGAAATTAAATTCAAATAAAGAGGGGAAACAGAAACAAAGTGATTGCGAAAAGGCTTCAATGAGACGCAAAGTGAAAAAGAAGAGAGAGAAAGAGAAGTAGAAGAATTTAGGGTTCGTAGAAGGAAAAACGTTGACAAAGAAAAGGAAGCGAAAAGGCAATGGTGATGGCTGTGGTGGTGGGTGGGGACGAAGACGAACACGAAGACGAAGACGGAGACGAATTCAATTATTTTTTAAACTTGTTTATTAAAATAATAAATTATGATTATTATTATTATTTTATTTAAAAATAAGAGACAGAGGGGTTTTGGGATTGCTCGAACAATGTCTCTGGTTGCCGTGCCCGTTTATTATTTATTTTATTATTATTCTTTTTCTAATTCTTATGTTTTATTTTCTTTTTCTTTTCAAAATTTTTACAATATTTTATTATATTATAATATGTGGATAATGGGAATGATCAGACAAAAATAATAAATATACACAACATTCCTTTTTTTTTTTTTTTTTAAGAGAGAATTTTGAACTTACTTGAGATATAAAAAAATTAGTATTTATAAATGCTACAAAAAAAGATTATAGGCAGTGATAAATAATTGTTATAAATTTTAAAATAATTCTAGTAACTATAAAATGAAGTAAATAAAGTAGGATTAATTTTGAGTTAGAGAAAATTATTTAGTGTGAATTAGGTGTAGTGACTATCTTTTTATCTAAATTATTTGAAATAAAAATTTAAATCATTAAAATTTTAGAAAAATAAGAGAGAGTAGATGTGAAATATACATATAGAAAGAAAAGAGAAATTAATAAATAATTTGTTTTTTTAAATAAAAAAATTGTTACTTAGAAAAGTTTAAGAATATGACAAAATTCCTACCAAAAGAAAACTTTATTAAATTAACCAAAAAAATATTACTAAATTCAACTTTATTTCTAAATTATGCACAGTATTGAAATAGAAAGAAATCTAATTAAATTATATAAAATTTTAAAAAGAACAATTTTTTTGGGAAGCTAAAAGGAATATATATATATATATATATATATTTTGGAGAAACTAAAAATATTAAATATTAAGGAATAAGGAATATATATTGAAGGCAGTGCGAAGGTTGATGCAGATCCGGTGAAAGAAACCGTGAGTGGAGGTGGCGATGGCGACGGCGACACCGACGACCACCAGTCTCCTCGGTTATTGGACAGATCAAATCAGTCGCTACCCGACAAAACCGCCGCCCATTTTTTTCCCACGGAATTGCTCTAAATTTCCCCTTGCATTTAATATTAATGCCCACTTGCAATTCGGGTCCCCAAATCCGAACCTTTTAATTACTAATTTTTCAAAATTTAATAATTTAGTCATTAAATGTTATTTGATATTTGATTTAATGTCATATACTTTAGGAGTATATAACAATTTCATCTCTAAAATTTAATATACAAAAACTTAATTAACTCAATCTCTTTAATTTAAAATTTATAATATTTCTTAACATTTAATGTTTTTCACCGATGTAAACCAAATAATATGCCTATAAATGGTAAAGACTAAATGGTTATAAATGACTGAGAAAAAGACATAAATGTTTATCCACTTCACATACAAGTAAAAATGTAACTATCTAAATTTTCCGCTAGTAAATATTAGAAAAAGTGTTACAATCCAAACTTACTATTAGTGAATATTGTTTACTTTAACACGTTATACATCGCCGTTAGCTTCATAATTTGAAAAATGCAGCTGTTAGAGCAATGTGCCAATGAGAACGTTGGTGGTCCCAAAAGGAGTGAATTGTGAAATGGGAACAAAACATTTTTTTTTATAAGGGTGTGAAAACCTTTCCTAATAAACAGTTTTAAAATTGTGAGGCTAATGGTGATACATAATAGGTAAGAGCTAACAATATATGTTAGCAATAGGCTTCGACTATTCAAAATGGTATTAAAATCAAACACCCAACACTGTGTCAATGAGAACGTTGAACTCCAAAGAGAGGTAGATTGTGAGATCCACATTGATTGGAGAGAAAACGAAACATTCTTTACAAAGGTGTGAAAACATCTTTTAATAGACGCGTGCGATACATAAGTAGCCAAAACTAACAATATCGATTAAGAATGAGTTTGGGCGACTCAAGGATATATATTATTGCCTTATAAGAATGTAATTATTAAGCTTAGCACAGTCAAATCAATGTTGTAATTAATAGTAAAAAGATATGATGATCACTAAGATTAGAGAGAAACCTATAATCCGCCCTGAATTCCTCAAGCAATCTCCCTAACATTCATCCATTACTGTTCATCATTTAAGATAAGATGTTCATCCCACATCGGACACAAACATGTTGGCTGCCTGTTCTTCCACTCAGCTCCACAGGAATAGCAGAATTCATGTCCACATCTGAAGAACATCAGCAAATAATGAGGTAACTTCCTTCTGCAAGCATAGGAAATGCAAGAGGAGATAGAAGAAAGCAAACCTGCAAACGATGTGGAAGCATCCTTCTGCAAGCTCAACCAAATGGCCACATCTCAGACATGGCTGCCAGAGCTTCTCCTTGGCCAGAGAATTCAGCTTTGCGTCTTCCGTATGAGTGCCATGGCTTGACTTCCTGTACTCCTCACACGTCATGTCGTTGTGCCAAGTGGCTTTGCATTTGATGCAAAAAAGTCCATGGCATTTCATGCACTTCCTAGCTCCAGATTGCTCTGCATTTCCAAGAATGTCTTTTGTATAATCCAAAACTTCAGTCTTCGACATCAAAGCAGAGCATCTGGGTTGTGGGCAATAAACTTTCTCTGAAAAAGGGATGGAAGATTCTTTGAAGCGTTGATGAATGATTTCAATTACTTTTGGGGGGAAAAGTTTTTCAAAATTCTCAATACCCACTGTCGATTTACAGCCTTCATGAGGACATTTTGCCTCAGATCCATCAAGAAACTTCACTTCCACATGCTTTTTCATGCAAGAGAAGCAGTATCTATGAAGGCAGTCATTAACAGTATACATTTGATCCAATTCGTTATCTACATAGCAAATCTTGCAGTTCTCTAGCAAGTGATGGGTATTGCTAGTTTCTGCATCAGGCAAGGTGATCTGAGAAGCTGTGGCTTGTTCTACTAATTTAAAGGCACTCTTCATGACATTTTGTTCTACCAAAAAGGGTTCACAATAAGAGAATTGCATTCGTAGAAAAGCTACTTTTTCGACTAAACTTGCAATCTTGCTCAGTTTTGGCCGTAATCTGCCTGTAACCTGCATTCGGTAATCAATCACTGATAGGACTAAATGTTTATGCTACGAAATCTAACAATGAACACAATCAGGGCTTGGAACAATCCAGCAATGAACAAGAACAGAATTAACATCTACAGCAAAATGAACAAGAACAGGAAACGGCAGAACCAAATATTCCATAATGTTTATGCTATGAAATCTAACAATGAACACAATCAGGGATTGGAACAATCCAACAGTGAACAAGAACAGAATTAACGTCTACAGCCAAATGAACACGAACATGAAAGGGCAGAATCAAATATTATAATGTTTATACTACGAAATCTTACAATGAACACAATCAGGGATTGGAACAATCCAACAGTGAACAAGAACAGAATTAACATCTACAGCCAAATGAACAAGAACATGAAAAGGCAGAATCAAATGTTATAATGTTTATGCTATGAAATCTAACAATGAACACAATCAGGGCCCGGAACAATCCAACAATGAACAAGAACAGAATTAACATCTACAGCAAAACGAACAAGAACATGAGAGGGCAGAATCAAATATTTCATAATGTTTGCTCGAAATGTACGCTAACTCACATATTGGTGAAGCATATAGTCATCGCAGAAGAAGGAAACTCTTTCCAAGTGAAGGGAACGAGCCGCCTCAAGCCCTTCGATTAAGGCCATAAGCTCAGCAACCTCGGGACTGACGGCCTCGTTTTCTCGAGCAGCTTCCAATGGCTTCCTCACATGTATCAATAAATCATCTCTCGAATCGAAAACAGCCACCGCAATGATCGTTACGTCTCCGGCGGTCTCTTTGCCGACCAAACCCTTGAAATACAATCTGTAACTTTCAGAATCAAATAAAGGATCGAGGAGAGCAGATACGTCCGTATCAGAGGGCATCCGATAATCGTACCCCATCCGGTCGTCATCGGAGGTCAGATACGTCCATAGGTTAGTCGCATAGCGCATCTCGTTATCGTCGTCGAGAAAGGGCGACGATCGGGATGAAGCCGATGGTGGAGGAGAGTAGGAAGTAGGGGGAGAAAACTGGGTCTGTGAAAGGGCAATGACTTCTTTCAACTGGAGGTCGTAGGCGAGTTCATCGTCATCTAGGCCGGAATCAAGGATTACTGTCCCATCCACCATGGATGCCGACGGAGAAGCGCTGTTAAAAAAGATACGGATTCGGAGTGGAAGTGGCTGCGCTTACAAGTGAGTCTACAATTGCTTGCTTAGTGGAAAGCCATTGTAGTTTCCTTTCCTTCAACAACTACATTAAAAAAATAGAAGACTCTGTCTATTATATATTATTAAATAAGCGGCAACGCAAAACGGCACGATAGAAACCAATGCCTTACAAAAATCTATCACGCCCTCTCCTATTTCTCTCAACTGTTTTACAGTGATCGACTGTTTTACCTTAATCGACAGGGATGATGTTTTTTTATTTATAAATACATAATTTTCTCCTAATTTACTCAATGTGGGACTAATAATTTGATACTCCAGTGCCAAAACCGCCTTCGAAACCATAAGAAATTTCCAGGAAAAGAAAAAAAAAAGTTAATAAAAACAGATTTATATTTTTCAAAAACTCATTTTTTTAATTTTTTTTCCTCTTTTAAAAATTTCTTATTTTTCAAAATCTCTTTTTTTTTTTCTATTTATTTAACTTTCATCTCCAATTTATCTCTCTTAAAATAAAATATTTCCTTCTAAAATTTCCTTTTTCTTATAACTTACGTAATAATATTTCTCTAAAACTTTATTTTTATTTTCATGCCTCCACACATTTTTCTCTCTCTAAACATCTCTTCATCTCTCTTATTTAAAAAATAAATAAAAAATAAAAAATTATTATCAAACATATATAGTTTTTGTTATAATAATAATAAAAAAAAATTGGTTTTTTAAACCGGTCCAAATAAATACAATTCTTAAACAGTTGACTTGACGACGACGAGACGCAAAAAATGACAAATTGGAAAATGACATGCCAGAGTAGTGTCAAGTTTCACACCACCAACTATTTCTAAATTAATATATATAAAAATTACATGTGTATATATATGTATACATGTACATATATAAATTTAAAAAAAAAAACAAAAACTCAGATATTATTCTCTTTGAGCTTTCTCTTGAGGGGAGCCCAACTCCACCACTAGTAGATATTGTTGTCCTCTTTAGAGTTTTTCTTTTGAGTTTTCCCTCAAAATTTTAAAACTCGTCTGAGAAGGTTTCCACACTCCCCCAACTAACCTGGGATATCACTCAAATAATAGATAGTAGAGAATAGAAATGAAGAAGAAAGTGTTACCGTTTGTACGTTCAGAATGTGTAAAGCAGCTTCACACCAGGAGGAGAGGAAGCAAATTTCATTGATGATTAAAACCTGTTACACAAAAAAAGAGAGCTCCCAACAAAGTTCAACTATGTCAATATCTATCTACGAACAGGCAATTTACAGGCACAAAATCAATTCCCCAGTTGGATCAGATCATTGACTCAAATTGAAGATGAACAAGAAGGATTGTTTTTCTATTCTTTCTCATTTTTTGATCAAATATAATAATGTTCATCATCTGAATCATAAAACTCTTCTTCTTCTTCTTCTTCTTCATCTAAGTATATACCATCAAGATCCAATTCCCTATTATTATCATTATTCCAGATACAATCCTCACCCCAGAGCGGGCAAGAACACGTCGCCTTTTTAACTTTCCATTCCACTCCACATTTATAGCAAAACTGGTGACCGCATCTGCAATGAAAATATGAGCAAAGAGTTGATTTTGTGATCAACTCAAAGTTGGATGAAGAAATGAACAAGTGCAAACTAGATTTGGTTTAGACAACTTGCAGGTATTGTAGGCATTCATATTACTATTTTGATTCCTATCCTTCAATCAAATTCAAGTTGGTGTGCAGAAAAATGTACTTAATCTGTCAAAACTTCATGCCAAGCAAGAATTTCAAGTAAGATGGGAATAATAAGATTACCTGCAAGTCATGTGATAGCAACCTTCAGCAAGTTCAATCATGTGATTACATTTCACACATTGGCGCCACAGGCACGTCGATGCCAGGGACTTCAATTTCACATCTTCTAATTCCAGATTACTTGACCCTTTATAGTCACTGCATGAAACGAGATTATGCCAAGGAACCTTGCAGTTGATGCAGAAAAGACCATGACACTTCATGCATTTCCTCAATCCAGATTGGTTGGCACTACCAATAACATCTCTAGTGTATTCCAAGGCCTCGCCTTTTGTCGTTAGAGCCGAGCATTTCGGATATGGGCAATAAACTTTCTCAGAAACTGGTATGGAAGCCTCTTTAAGATGTTGGCGCATGGTAGCCATATCTTTAGGTGTCAAGAATTTTGTGCAGCTATCAACGTTGAGGTCGATCATACAACCCTTGTGCGGACACTTTGGCACCAAACCTTGAAGTAATTTCACTTCCATGTGTTGTTTCATACAAGAAAAGCAGTACCGATGCAAGCAGCCATCAACTGCAAACATCCTATTAACATCACAATCCTCATAACAAATAACACAAGTCTCATTTAGCTTCATTGGGACAGGATCTTCAGTTTGTGTGATCTGAGGAACTATTGCCTCTCTGGCTAGTTTGAATGCAAATTTGATATCATGTCGAGCCACGAGCCTGGGATAGCAAGAGTCGAAACGTGCTTGAAGATGAGTTATCTGTCTGAGTAGAGCGGCAACCTTGCGCTTCTTGGGCAGCCATCTACCAGTTACCTGCACATGGGATAATGATATGAGGTTGGATTCTTTATTGTAGTTCTAGACATAAAGTGCTAGTGAAAAGCTTAACCCTGAGCTCAACTATTCATCAAACATTTTTGGAATTCTAAATCACATTTCAGGTAACAGGTTTGAGGATGGTTGGGAGGGAGACCTACATTAACTAATTTAGAGAATGATCGTTGATTTATAAGCAAGGAATACATCTCCATTGGTGTGAGGCCTTTTGGAGAAGCTCAAAGCAAAATCATGAGAGCTTAGGCTCAAAGTGGACAATATCATACCATTATGGAGAGTCGTGATTCCTAACATGGTATCAAAGTCATGCCCTTAACTTAGCCATGTCAAAAGAATCCTCAAATGTCGAAGAGAGCCTCGATTAAATGGAGGTTGTTCAAGGGCTTCATAGGCCTTAGAGGACCAAAGAAGGATTCGAGTCTCGATTAAGGGGAGGTTGTTCGAGGATTCCATAGGCCCTAGAGGAGGCTCTATAGTGTACATTGTTCGAGGGGAGGATTGTTGAGAATTGGTGGGAGGGATTCTCACATTAGCTAATTTAAAGAACTGATCATGAGTTTATAAGTAAGAAATATCATTTCCATTGATATGAGACCCTTTGAGAAAGCTCAAAACAAAGCCATGAGAGTAAGTTGACAATATCATACCATTATGGAGAGTCGTAATTCAACCCTGGAGAATGAGTTTATGATCCCTAAACTTAATGCTCAACAGAAAGAAACCAGACTATTATGAAAGTAAAACGTAAGGGCCTCATGCCACGTGATAGTTCATATAAACGTCTCTTGATCGACGCACTACTTGTAGATTACAGCTAAAGTTTTAAACAGCACGAAATCATATCGGATGCTAATGATAAACAAGTAACTGCAACAAATTTGTTCAAGAATAAACGACAAACAAAAGTATAGAGAAGGCTTACAAATTGATAAAGCGAATAGTAATCGCAGTAAAAACAAAGTTGCTTCAATTCCAAATCAATAGCTGCGTTCAGCCCTGCGATCAAAGCCTTACATTCAGCCACCATTTTTCACCTTTCGTTTCCTACAAGACGTCTTTTAACCTCGAAGACTAATTCATTCTTTGGATTACAAATCGAAACACCAATTCCAATCCCTTCCTCACTTACAAGACCCTTGAAATAGAGGCTAGAAACGCCCTGATTCTCCTCGCTCTTCGAGGATCCCTCCCCGAAGGATTTCCCAATACTATATTCGCGCTCACTCAAGTCACCATCGGGAATATTTAGAATCTCCCCGGAATCGTGAGTCCTGCGCGTGTCGAACGCCGATTGCAGCCATTCTTGGAATATTTGATCGCATTCCCCGAGTTCACCGGAGTAGAGCGTACCGATTGTCGTGATATCATTCCCTTCGAGTTCTTGAAATTCTGGCAGAGGAGTGAAGGAAGAGGCAGAGGAAGCGAGTGATGCGTCGAGAGCTTCTTCGATTTGAAGTTTATAGGAAAATTCATGGTCCGAATCGAGTGCAAGGGCGTCCATGAGATCACGAAGCTGCGCGGAAACTATGGCGTTTAAGTCTTCCCCGTCGGGATTCTGAGAGGTCTGGTCGGCCGGGGTCCACATTGGGCTCTATATTAACACATGAGGAAATCGTCGGTGAATTACATGTTGGATGATGAAAGTCCCACATCGGCTAATTTAGGGAATGATCATGGGTTTATAAGTGAGGAATACTAACTCCATTGGAATGAGGCCTTTTGGGGAAGCCCAAAGCAAAGCCATGAGAGCTTATGCTCAAAGTGGACAATATCATACCATTGTGGGGAGTCGTGTTCATCNAGCTTATGCTCAAAGTGGACAATATCATACCATTGTGGAGAGTCGTGTTCGTCTAACATGGTATCAGAGCCATGCCCTAAACTTAGCCGTGTCAATAGATTGACAAATCCTTAAATGTCGAACAAAGTATTCCAAAAGGAGTCAAGCCTCCTCGAAGGTACGAAGGCAGTCAAAAATGACTAAGACTCCAAAGGAGTCGAGCCTCGATTAAGGGGAGATGTGCTTTGTTCGAGGGGAGGTGTTGGATGATGAAAGTCCCACATCGGTTAATTTAGGAAGAATACACTCTCCATTGGTATGAGGCCTTTTGGGAAGCCCAAAGCAAAGCCATGAGAGCTTATGCTCAAAGTGGACAATATCATACCATTGTGGGGAGTCGTGTTCATCTAACATNATGATCATGGGTTTATAAGTGAGGAATACTAACTCCATTGGTATGAGGCCTTTTGGGAAGCCCAAAGCAAAGCCATGAGAGCTTATGCTCAAAGTGGACAATATCATACCATTGTGGGGAGTCGTGTTCATCTAACATTACAATTATACATATAAGTCTATCGGTAATAAACAAGTTAGGGAGTCTCCAGACGTCAACAGGGACCTCGAGAAGAGTTATCTTTTTTGTTTAACATTGAAACGCTTTAGCTGGAGGTTATTGGATGATGAAAGTCTCACATCCACTAATTTAGAGAATGATGATGGGTGTATAAGTGAGGAATACTAACTACATTGGTATGGGCTCTTTTAGGAAAGCCTAAAACAAAATCATGAGAACGTATTCTCAGAGTGCACAATATCATATCATTGTGGAGAGTCGTGTTCCTCTAACAGAGGTATGGTTTATCAGTTGGAAGAGCCCACCCAATTTGTGGTGTTCGGTGTACCTCCAATGGCCCTTGAGAGTTAGGAGGACGGTGTGTCTCCCACACCCAATTGTACTCATAACTGCATAAGTCTGAGTAACTCTTATTCACCAGGTTTTTTTTGTTATTATTATTATTATTTAAATATGTTGTGTAAGTTTATTTTTTAGGGTTTTTGTATTTATAGTGGTTAATCTTGTAAAATAGAGCAAGTTGAAGTAAAATCGAGTCAAATTCATATTTTCAACCGTGATTATGTTGGGTTTTATGTCCTAAAACTCATAGTTTGTAAACAAAGACATATTCTATTTTCAATAAAGTTATTATTGATGTTTATTCAGTAAAAATTGTTATTGAATAAAGTGAACTTTACGATCATTAATCTAAATCCAATAAACTAAGAACATTTTGGCTATAGTATGATTACTTGAACTATATGTAGAGACATAAAAGTGGATCAAGTTCAAGTATATAGTCAAAATGATCTATAGTATAAGGATAAGGTTGAGTACCTTATTCTAGGGACATTATGGATGCGGCCCACTTTTGTATATGATATAAATAATGTGATAACTAAATTGTAAATGTGGAGACATGTGAGTGGGGACGTCCTATGCAATAAGTATTGCATAAGATCGGACCATGAAGAAAATCGCTCTCTTTTTATAATGTCGTTTACTGTTGAGACTGATTTTCTTTTCATTCGATGACCTAGGTAACTCGATCTTAATCCTGAGCTAACTATGAACTTCTGTTTATTCGAAATTATCCTTAGATTTGCATGGGTGAGAGTGGCTCGAGTTCGCCAACTCAATAGGCCTCCCATTTCAGGGGTAAGACTGGGTGAATAGCTAGGGACGTGGGGTGCAATATGGAATTCGCTCCTACCCACTTTTAGGGATAGAAGAGAGGTAGTTCACTCCAGGTCTTGAACAAGGCGCCCACCCACTCATTGGCCTGAGAGGGATTTGGTTTACTGGTTGGACCACAAACTAATTGTTCATAAGAGGATCAGTGGGACATAAGAAACAAGAAGTAACTTCAGGGGTAAAACGACTAATTGACCCAACTCTAGTTACGAACAACCTGTGAATGATCGACTTACTAATCATGGTTATATCAAATGGACAAAAATATATCTATAGTGAAGGGAGTGCAACTACTAGGCTATAGTGGAGTGTCCTAGTAGTTAACGAATATTGGTTAACAAGGTTAATGAGTTTAACCAGTTAATCTTGGATCGTTGGAGCCCATGATCTATAGGTCCGTTAGGTCCCTCTGCTAGCACATATCGGACTAAACCATAGAACAGTGTGACGAGTGAGTTCGAAGTGTTCGAATTCAAATTATTGAATATGCGCTACATATACACGATATATTTAACTGCATTTTTGTTTTATTTACGAATTAAACAAAAAGAGAGAATTTGAGATATTTAAATAATTTTAAATATCTTAATCAATTATGTGTCGGAATTGATTGAGATTGACATTTGAATTAATATTAAATATTAATTAAATAATTTAATTAATTTGAAATTAATTATTCAAATTAATTGTTGAATTAAAATGAAGAAAGTCAAAATGTTGACTTCATTTAATGGAAAAATACATGTTAGTGGAATTTTGAGGTGTCAAAATTTGGTTTGACCAAACTTGCATGCTTCACAAATAAACCCCACAAATTTGAGTGGAATTTTGAGTGTCAAAATTTGGTGATCTCAAATTTGCACGAACATGCAAACATGACTCTTTAAATAGAGTGATCATGATACATGGAAAGTCTTCTTCCTTGAAAAAGACCTTGAGAAAATTCTCAAAGTTCTCTTTCATATATATTAAATCCCTCCTAAATTTAGTCACTCACTAGATTCCACAATCCCCTTCTAAGGCCGGAGGATAGTGGAGAAGACACTAGTGGTAATTCGAAACCGGTTCATGAGGAAAAATGAATTTGAACTACAAAAGGTTAGTATTCAAATTCATTAAGTTTTAATACTTATGAACAGGTTAGTTATTTACTATAATTGATGTTCTAAAAGTGCCTAAGATCCAAATTGTTTCCGCATGTGTTATATTAACAACATCAGATTCATCCCGATGCGAAAAATGTGATTGCAAAATTAAATTTGTGTTTAATGCCATTTTTGGGTTGGATGCTCGAAGTACTCTTCACTTCATTACTTAGTAGACTGCGTGTGGTTGCACTAGGTTGTAACCCTCTCATCACCCATCGAGACGATGGGGTCGGTCCATGGATTTTCCTGATAGACTTCACAGTTATTGATGGATGTTTATCATTAATTTTGATTTTTTTTTTTTTTGTTTTTTTGCCAGAAAAATTTCTCCATATTAAAAAATATATATTATTAAATAATTTTCATTAAAAAAAAAAGGGTAACACATACTAATAAATCCGATATCATTCTATAAGCAAAAATATAATATATTTTAACATAATTTCTAAAAACTTAAAATTTTATATTACAAAAATAATTATATATTTATTGATTGGACCCTCGGAGAAACTTAATTGGGCCGCCCATTCCAAGTAAGGAGTTGGAACTTGGGCTCTTGGTGAAGGCCCAATTATCCTTTCAAGATATAACGAATTTGATGTAAAATTAAATTTACCATAATTTATTAACAAAATATAGTACACATTTTGCTGTATAATATCATTTTTTTTCCTAATTAATACCGATAATAATTTATTAAAATTAAATTTTATATCTAATATAGAAGTCTAAGAATTTTTGAATTTATTAAATATTAAATTAAAGTTTAATACAAAATTTTTAAAAATATATATTATTAGAATTTTTTAAAAGGAATATAAAGTTTAAAAATAAAATCTAATTTAATTATTTAATTATTGAAAACAAATGTAGTTTAAATAATTTAAAATATAAAATAACATCTCTAGTGCTCTCTTCACCCAAAGTTGAATTCAAAATTATGCAAATTCCATTTCAATAAATAAATAATAAATTAATTAATTAAATAAAGGCTTCATTACATGTTACATTTAAATAGGAAAAGAAAGAAGTCTTTGTTAAAAAACAGACAGTATTTTTTCCATAAATAAAACCAACAAAAATCATGTTTTTATTCAAACATGTCATCAACAAAAGCGGACAATAATAATAATAATAATAAATAAATAAACAGGAAACCAAAGGTAGAAGCTTTGTTTGACTCAAACTTTGACTTTATTTGGACAATCTTAGTACTACAAATTAATGGCCACTAGGGTTCTTTAACCCCATTTCTCGTTTTAAAATTGTGAGACTAACGATGATACATAACGAGCTAAAACATACAATATCTACTAATAGTGAGCTTGGGTGTGTCAGCGAGGACATTGGAGGGCCCTCATGGTGGTGAGATCTCACGTCGGTTTGAGAGAAAAATAAAGCATTTCTTATAAGAGTGTGGAAACCTCTCTCTAACATACACGTTTTAAAAATCGTAAGGCTAACGGTGATACATAACGAGTCAAAGTGGACAATATATGTTAGTGATGGATTTTAGATGTTACAAATAGTATTAGAGTCAAACACCAAATGGTGTGCCAACGAGCCAAAACAGACAATATCTACTAGTGGTGGATTTAGGTTGGTACAAATGATATTAGAGAAAGATACCGAGCAATAAGCTAGAGAGGACGTTGAGCTCCTAAGTGTTGTGGATTGTGAGATTACTCATTAGTTGGAAAGGGAACGAAACATTCTTTATAAGGGTGTGAAACATCTTCTTAGTAGACACGTTTTAAAATCAACATACTTAATGAAAGTTTAGTTTTAAATTGAAATAATTATTAGTTTATGATCGGGAATAAATCAAAATTGGACTAATTTTAAAATAAAATATAATATAAGTATAGAAAAAGTTTTAAAAAGTAATAATATAAGAATAAAGTAAGTACGGAAAGTTTGTTGGAAAGATAAATGTAAAGATGAAAGAAAGAATTAAACTTTATTAAAAGCTATTTTTTAGTTTAATACGAATTAAAAAAACATTTTTTAATTAAAACGTCAAAAATTTAAATCTAAAATAAAAAAAATTATATTCTATTTTAAATCTATAGGATAAAAAATAAATTATTTTTAAAATTTTTATGTTTATTAATTATTAAAAATGAGATAGAAAATAGAATTGGGAAGGTATATATAATATTGATATCCTTTAAATAGGAAACAAGAAGTATAAATGAGGAAAATATAAAATAATTAATTACCGAAAATAAAATAAAATATACTCTAAATCAAATCATAAATAGAAGAATATTAAAATATAATATCTAAGATATATGCTATAAATAATATATGTGAACGTTAATAAAAAAAAAAACAGAAACATAAGATTGCTGTTGAATTCAAATAGTTTGAAGTGTAGAACACATGAGGCGTAAGCTTTATGTCTTTTTCCATTTTGAATAATAAAATGAATGAGGAATTCGCAAATTGGTGTTGGAATTTAGAATTTGAGCTTTTTTTTTGGGTGCCTTTTTCTTTTACCAAGCCAACCCGGTTCAACTATGCTGATATTGTCAATAAAGAGTTCGAGAAAATCAAAATTCTTCCCACGAGGTGGCGGGTGAGGAGGATGGTAAGTGAAGATAACGAGCAGAACTCGAGATGAGGTTGAAGAAGAAAAGAAAGGAAGAGATAATAAGTCATCTCGTAAAGTCATATACAATATATCATTCCGTTAACGGCCAATTGAAGTACCATTTAAAACCAATTTGAATATCAAACTTTGGAATTAAAACATGTTCATTTTAAATTTTTAGGGATGAATGAACATTAAATCTAAATTTGAAAGACGGAATATATATTTCGTTAGAAAATTTTCATATGCGTTTTTAGAACTATTTTCTGATTAAAAAAATTACAACTCTGTGTATATTTGATCCACTTTAAAAAATATTACCACGGTCAAACTTTTGAATTATAGAATCATTATAATTTGATCTAATTTTTCTCCTTCCATCAAAATTGAAAACTATTATGTAAAAAAAAAAAAAGTTCATTAAGAACTTTAAGATCGAGAATAAGTTTATAGTTAAAGGGTATAATTGCAATATTTATAAGTTAAAAATTGTTTGTGCTAGATGAAAGATTATAGTTTTTCTAATATAGCAAATATGGGAGCAAAAATTTAAACTTTCAAACTATATTCGACCCTTTTTTGTAATAGCTTATATTTGATCGACATTTTACTTTATAACGATAATATGAACATTAAACTTGAAAATATCTGGGTTTAAATGAATATTTTATCTCATAGGAGAGAGGTTTAAGCAATTGGTATACATGGCATCTACCTTTCTTTTCCTTTTTTTTTTTTTTTTTTTTTTTTTTTTTTTTTTTTTTTTTTTTTTTTTTTTNCAAGTTATCTTTCTTGGATTTAGATCTCACACTTACTTTATTGGCATGTTCCTTGCGAAACCATTGTTTATTCTTTTTCTTTTTCAACTACCCACCATCAGTTTTTTTTTTTTTTTTTTTTTTTTTTTTTTTTTTTTTTTTGGGCCTAACAGAGGAATTGAGGATAGAGAGATTTAATCTCCCTCCTTTTGAAGCAGAAATTGGCTCAAGAGTTTGGTGAAAATTCATTGGAACCTTTTATCAAACACCTTAGATGCACAAACCAAATGATCAGATAATCCATAGTTGGTTTACATTGCTATTATCATCGAAGTTGGTTTGGGTGATGCTATGGAAGTCGCTGTGAGTGCTGGCATTGAAATCATCAAAACACTTGTAGTGAGACTGAGCTAATTCCCTGCAAACGAAGGCCACCAGATTGGCTTGTTGGCATTCCATGTTGACAAGCTCAGCCTGAGCCTTGGCTAGCTGCGCTTGAAGATCATTGACTTGCTTTTGGAGTTGGCAAATGGCCCCGGCTGATCCATAAACAGGGTCTCTGATCCTCGCATTTGCTTCATAAACCATGCTGCTCACTGCATCGGCCCTTTGTGATTCAGGCAGTTCCTGCAATTATCCCCAACAAACAATTTCAGTTCGCAACAAAATGGGGGAATCTAGAGAATTGAAGCCCAATGGAATCAGATCAAACAGAATCAAACAGAATGTTGTATTCAAATTTCCATACTTCAAAAGTTATATTATAAACATACTCTAATATAATGTTCAAGTTAGAGATAGAAATTGAGATACTTATTAGGTTAAGTAGCTGAAAAGACATCACGAAGAAAGTTTAGGAACAAACAAAATGTTCGATGGAAAAGTCCTATATGCGTCGATTGAACAAATAATTTAGGGATTTAATTCAACAAGATCTTGAGAAAAGTCAATTTCAGAAAAATCCTTTTTCCAGTTGCGTAGTTTCTTAATGTGTAAAACCTTTTGCCTCCTTTTTGACAACAACGTTGGAGCCTCCTTTAATGGCTTTTCCGATTACGTTTCACATTAACACACAAATCAACGCGAAAAAAGAAAGAAGGAAGTAACAAGGCCCTTAGTTTCAAAGTTTATAACAAATCAACGATTGTTTTCAGCCCTAGTTCATTGATAAGAGCCTCCAAACTAATCGATCGTCAATTCAAAGTTAAAACAAAAAAAAAAAAAAAAAAACAGCGATCATATCAACGAATTCACAGAATATAAAAGGCGGATGAAAAAAGACCTGCAAGCATTTAATGATATTACTCGCGCCAAAAACTCGATGAGCGATGGCGAACTTCGCCGGCTCAGTGGGAGGGAAATAGGGCGCCAATACACATCGTCCGGCACATCGCCGCCTCAAAATCTTGCATGCCGCACAAGGACTAAGAACGAGAGGCGGCGGTGAAGCGGGAGAAGAAGAAGAAGAAGGAGATTGAGATAGTGGAGTAGACGAAACGGTGGAGATTGAATTACTTCCTTCCATTATTGACGAACGGAAGCAAAGAGAAGAAGAAGAAGAAGAAGAAGAAGAAGAAGAAGAAGAAGAAGAAGAAGAAGAAGAAGAAGAAGAAGAGATGGGTTGCAGTTGCAGAGGGAAAAACAGAGATATAAATAAAGAAAAGAAGAGAGAAAAAAGGCAAGAAATTATGGTCTCTTAAGCCTTTGGATGGTGCGCTGCCTCATTAATTCCATACACTTAGGTTCGACCTGCCTCATTAATTCCAAACAATATGGCTAGCTAGGTTCGAGAGGCTTGGCCTGCCTCGAACCCAAATTTTAGGTTAAATCTAGAATTTCGAAAGGCATCTCTAAACATCTCGAACCTTTTTCGTTTAAAATTTATTGAACGTGACGATTGTTATAGTACAACTACGTCCATATAATTATTTAGGGTTTAGGTTCGAAATCTAAATACCGAACATATATTTAATGTAAAAGAACGAGTCATTGATTATTTAGATATAATTAATTAATTATTTAGGAGAGATATATCATAATTTTAAACATTATTAATTAAATCAAATTAATTTTATAACTAATAATAATTAACTATTTTATATCTGTCATACAAATTCTTTCTTAATATTGGTTAAATATTTTTTATTTTAGAAATATAATATGCTTAATTAATTAGAGACGCCCTTATCTCTGTGTCTCCATTTTCCAATTTTGTTGGAGTTAATTAGAAAATTAAGACCATAAAAGTCTTTTAATTACTCCATTAACATAAATTAAAGAACTTAATTGGCTTATTAAATTAGTTTCAAAAGCTTTTTAATTTTAATTTTAAAAAATGAACTCTATTTTAATTTGGTTTTTTAGGTAAATTCATAAATCAAGGTCATTATAGAAATTGTGTTCCAAAAACGTCAGCCATAACTGGATTAAGTGAGGAAGAGTATCATTGAGATAAATAGGTTTTGACCCCACACGCTAAGATAGACAAGAGGCGACCCTCAAATGGCACCCATGTGGCCATGTTTGAGCAAAGATTAAGAAGTGTCATGATGCGACCGAGGAGAATGGTGCATCATCCAACACACCAACCGTGTGCATTGAAAATAAATCGAGGCATATGTAAAGCTTGAGAGAACGAGGAGACACGAGCGTCAAAGACAAGCTCGAAGAGGGTTGGGTAGAGCCCTAGGCCATAACGCTTTTCATATTCGAGCTAGCAGATATTGTGCTCTTTGAGCTTTCCCTTTTGAGCTTCCCCTCAAGGCTTTAAAACACGTCTACTAGGGGAAGGTTTCCACACTCTTGTAAATGGTGTTTTGTTCTCCTCCCCAACCAATGTGGGACATCACATATATATTGACTTACGATGAGTCTATCCCACTTCAAGAACAAGTCCTTTCTGTGTGGACCTAAGCAACATAAGCCCACCCTTTCTCTTCAATCTGGACCATCGGATCGTTTCCGCTCCGTAGGAACTACGAAAGTACTCCGACAATATAATAGATATACACGAGTGGCAGACAATTATATAGAATTTGTTCGATATGTGAAACCTATTGGTTGTTAACTCTCTAGTTAGATAGAGATGTCTACTAGGCAAGACATGGTTGGAGCAGGAATAGGGAATATAATCTATGTTTCTAGTCCTGTTTAGACCAATTGCATAAACTAAATGGAAATGGCAAAACTGGCAATATGAGATTCTACACTGATTGGAGAGGGGATGAGGGGTGTACATTCAACCCGACAACCCGAAAACCCGGACCAACCCAACCCGAACTAGATTGGGTTGGGTTGGGTTGGATTAGCATTTCGGGTAGGAATGGGTTCATTTTTCTGAACCCGAATTGAATTGGTTCGATTTCGAGTTTGTGGGTATGGCGTCTCTATTCGATTTAAAAATGAATCAATAAAATATTCTTATTTCATTTTTAATTGAAGTTTTAATTTATGACAAGCAAGAGAGCCTTCCTCTAATTTTTTCCTTTAGGAGCCAAATTTAGTAGAAGTTTTAAGTTTTGTCAGCTTGGTATTTTGGCCGGTCGAAGAAGACGTACGAGTGAGTTCGAATCCGGGCAAACACATGTTTTTTTTTCTTTTATATATATATATATATATATTAAAAATACCTTACTATAATTGTTTATAAATTATATATATATATAAAGATCTTACTATAATTGTTTATAAATTTCAATGTATTTATTTTCTATTTGTAATAACATTATTATATCACAATTTATATATATATATATATATATATATTATATATTATATTCTAAATTTAAATGTATTTATTTTCTATTTGTAACAACATTATTATATCACAATATATATATATATAGATATATATATTATATATATTATATTCTAAATTCAAATGTCACAAAATTATTATATCACAATTTATATATATTATATATATCATATATATTAGTTTTTTTAATAGTTTAGAGCTATCTACTAAAATATTTTTATATGTTTTTTTTTTTTTTTGTTATATACAATATATTTAAATTAATAAAANTGATTGTTTATTTAATTTTTTATATATTCTTATTTTTTTTTTATTTTAACCCATTTTCAAAAAATGTCGGACATTTTCTAGTTTTTATGACAGGTTAAACTATGTTAATATGTCACAATTTTCACTCAAACTATGTTAATATGTCACAATTTTCACTCAAACTATGTTAATATGTTATAATTTTCGCTCGTTATTTTTTATTATTATTTTTTTTTTGAATAATTATAGATTGATTTGTGTTTGTTTGTAAATTTTTAATATATTTTATATAAGATTGTATCCGAATAATTATAAATTGTGGATACATAAAACTTAAAAAAAAAAAACAACCCAACCCGAAAATAGAGGGTTGGGTTGGGTCGAGTTGTAAAAAGTTTCGGGTTGGGTTGGGTTACTACTCCAACCAACCCAAACTTTTGAGTTGGATCAAAAAAATCGCTCAACCCAACCCAACCCGGACAATGTACACCCGTAGAGGGGATTGAAGCATCATTTCTTATAAAGATTGGAAAATCTTTTACTAGCAGACGTGTTTTAAAATCTGAAGAGAAGAGTCAAAATAGGACAATATCTGCAAGCGGTGAGCTTGAGCTGTTACAAATAGCATCAAAACCAGTTATTGAGCGTGTGTCAGCAAAGACCCTAAGGAAGGTGGATTGTGAGATCCCACATCGGTTAGAAAGGGAAACGAAATATTCCTTATAAGGATATATAAACCTCTCTGTAGTAGATGTGTTTTAAAATCGTGAGGCTGACGACGATACATAACAAGTGAAAACGAACAATAATAAAGTTGTATTAGTGTGGCGGCATTCTCATCTAGTTCAATTATAGTTGTGGTCAAAGCAAAACATTCCCTCCAATACAAGCAAAGGGAAAAGTATGGAACATTAATGTTACAAAGGGAAGATGATGTGGACATTGTAATGCTTAAAAAAAGCATTTGGTAAGGGCGGCGAAGACCCATGTGCTAATTCTTCACACTTTGACTCAAATTTCTTCATTAGATTTTAGAAGTGGCTCTAAAGTTTTCAAATTTCTAGAGTGTTCCTTCGTGATAATTAGCTTTCCTAGGTTATATGGTAGATAATTATATACAGAGAGAGAACTATATATATATATATATATATATATTTGTGTTTATCAAAATCGATCGAGTGTGTGTTGTGGTGCGGTGAGATCGCACATTGATTGGAGAGGAAAACAAATGATTCTTTATAAAGGATGTGAAAACCTCTCTCCGCAGACATGTTTTAAAAATCTTAAGGGAAAGCTCAAAAAAGACAATACATACTAGCCATGAGCTTGAGTTATTACAAATGGTATCATAGTCAAATAACGGACGATGTGCCAATGAGGAGGTTGAACCTTGAAGGGAGATGGACACGAGGTAGTGTGCCAGAAAAGATGCTGGATCCTAAAGGGGTAGATTGGAGAAGAGAACGAGTATGCCTCGAGTGGAGATGATGAGATGTTTTAGAAACCTTGAAAACCGTAAAGTGTGTAGCAATCACTAATGATTAAAAAGGACCAAAATTAGGCCATCCAGGAAGCAAATTGTTCTTGGTTGTCCATTCATGGTTAAAGGAGAAAATATGTGTCATTATCGAACAACTTTTAAGCTTTAAGCTAAACCTTGAGGATTGGGTATAGAAGAAATCCTCTTTTTGGAAGTGTGCCAACTCAATCTGCTCTATTATCCACTTCATTGCCATATTTTCATACAAATCATATAAAATAAAATGATATAAAACCGAATCGAATCACTTTACAGGTAAGATCGATCATGTCACGTTTGAATGATTCTACATGCAACTTAAACTACACATAACTGCAAAGAAACTTGTTCATTTTACTGCATTTTTCACCCTCGAAATGAAAACTCTTAACCTTTCATGAAGTTTTTCAAGAGTTGTAACCATGGTTAATGCAGTGCTCAATTAAAGGAGAGGCTTTGCAACCATTTTTGGAGTCATGACTCAATATGATCATTCTCCTAAAACGAGGAAATAAAAACAAAAAAAGTAAACGGAAACAAAAAACCGGAAACATTTATATTTTTAGTTTATCATGTAATTTATATTTGTAACGTCTTCTAAATATAAAAAATTCAAACCTCTAACCTTTTGATCAAGATAAATATTTTATATCCGTTAAACTATACTCATGTTGGCATTAGTTAAAATGCATATCAAAATCATTATTTGTGTTCGTGGATCACACAAAAAAAAGAAAAATCACAGACAAAAAACGCGAAATAAGATAATGAAAGGCAAAATAATTGAAAATCACTACCTATTACCGGTAAGATACACCATCCTTATCGATAGCTCATGAGAACTTTATGCTCACATATGTTTTACTTGAAACGAATTCTATGTTGAGTGACCTTTTAGGAATTTACACCCCACCGACTTCTATGGGGTCAAGAAGAAAACAAAGATGATATAATTATAATAACAATCGGACATTTCAATCACTTAAAAGATGCCATAAACAAAATATACCTATGGACCTAAAAACATCACACTAACAAACATCACTAGAGGCAAAAAAAAGAAAACCAAAGCCTCAAAATGCATACTTTAGACAATCATATATCCCATACAATGATTCAGCTAAGAATGAATCCAGCTCGGTCGTGCCTTTTCCATCCGGGCTTCCCCGGAGGGTTCTTCATTATCGATGCGTCGATTGTTCCTGAATGCTGCAATGCCAATGACATAAGCAATCACCAGAATGATCAAGACAACAATGTTGATCACAGAGACCTTCCTCCAGCTCCTCTTGAGGCTGGCCAGCACGCCTGCTTTACACGAGTTGCAGTCGTAACAGAGCAGCGTTTGATCGGAGTTCCATTTCGTGCAGTCGGGATTGACAAGCACCATCCCTTCAAAACCAGTCCAGACAGTCTCGTTTTGATAGACAAAGCCACAATCTGTAGGAGGCTTACAGCAACCAGACTGAACAAACAAAATTTAAAACGTTTAAGACTCTAGAAAGAACAGATTTATTACTCTTGCTAGTTGCAAAAAACAAGCATTAGGTGCAAAAGTTAATATTAAAAGTCAAGGTTTCTACAAACAGCGGAATCAATTCACGAGGAAGATGCTAAATTATTGAATATTATAAGATTCCCTCCGCCTTTGACAGATAAAGTTTCAGAGTTACTTTATGTGATATCGCACGTTGGTTAGAGAGGGGAACAAAACATTCCTTATAAGGGTGTGGAAACCTCTCCCTAGTAGACGTGTTTTAAACCGTGAGATTAATGGTGGTATGTAATGAGCTAAAGCCGATAATATCGGTCAGCGGTGGGTTTAGGCGGTTACAAATGGTATTAGAGTTAGACACTGAGCAGTCATCTGACTGATAAAGTTTCGGAGTTACTTCATGTAAGATCCCACATTAGTTGGAGAGGAGAACGAAGCATACTTATAAGGGTGTGGAAACCTCTCCCTAGTAGATGTGTTTTAAAACTGCGAAGCTGACAGCGGTACGTAACAGGCTAAAGAAAACAATATCTACTAGCGGTGGGCTTGGGCGGTTATAAATGGTATTAGAGTCAGATACTGAGCGGTGTGCCAACAAGAACGTTGGCCCCCAAAGGGAGTGGATTGTGAGATCTCACGTCGATTGGAGAGGAGAATGAAACATTCTTTATAAGGGTACAAAAACCTCTTCCTAGTAAACGTGTTTTAAAACCGTGAGATTGACAGGCTAAAGAGAACAATATCTGCTAAGGTAGGCTTGGGCTTGAGCTGTTACACTTTACTCGATGGCTTTGTCTTCTACTCTAATCCAATATACAAAGCAAAAGAATATGCCCCACCAAAAGAAGAGGATGTTCAAGATTGAAGCAACATCCAAAATACAGAACTTTCAAGTTCAGCAAACACAGCTATCACAGAAGAATACAGGAAAACAACAAGGTGCTTTTCAAAGGAAGAGAAAAGCCTCACCATCAATGCTAGAACATTCAAAAAGTTCAGGGAAAAAGCTTTTCACCCCAAATCCTAAATGGGTTTTCTAATTTTGTTTCGTCTTTTTCTCGAAGCAAGCATGGCGGGCAACCGCCAGCCCATATGGGATGCAACAGCAGGAAGTAGTCTATAGGAAACATGTAGGCTGATCTTTTCCAAGAGCACACATCGACAGGAACATTTGGATCCTCGATGTCGACTCTTCGCCACCTGGAGCTATAGTATATTCCAAGGATTTAACTGTTTGCCCACTAAAGCGGTTCGTGAGCTGGGTTCAACGACAGTTCGGTTCATATCCGATGTAGGCGTTAGAGTATTAAGAGGACCGGGAAGGATGAACCTCTGTGTACCAGTTACATGTTCTAAATGATTCAGTCATCCTAATCTTGGGGAACTGTTGGGAGATCTATAGATAATGGAAGTTCAAAGTTCCACCACAGAAACAGATGTGCAAGAACAATAACCTCTTTCAATTAGGCCAACCCCACTGAGTTGAGCTTTACCATTTAATATTAGAAACCTTAAATCAATCAAAGCTATCTAAAAGTGCCTTTCCAATCCTATTCTATTACTCTGGTTTCAACTTTTTTCAGATCCAAAAAGGTATAAACAAATCAAAAAACAGGGGAAATCAAATGAAGAACATCAAACAAACAAAATCTTCAAAACAATACCTCAATAGGGCTGAGCTTCCTGAGATTAAACATTTCAACAGTCTCAGGAACACCTCCAACAGTTCTTCCCATCTTCCGACAAACCCTAGAATCCCTGATACACGAACTAATTTTCCCCCAATAGCTCTCTTCCGCAACTCGATCCTTCAACCAACCGGAATAATCTTGAAGATAGTAATCCAAATACGCCCTACTCGGAACCGTCCGGCCGGATCCTTTATCAGTGACAGCATAAGCGAAGACGATAAACACAATCAGAGCAACGATAACGAAGAACATAACGAATAGGTATAACCACATCAAAAAAGTGTTCCGGTAACACGCGCCGGCGAATCCAGCCAGAGAAACGACCATGATAGCAACTCCGATTATGATCAACGGCCACTGGAGGAATCGGAGACACTCTGTACTGTTGGCTTGAGTACTCAGCCATATCCCGCCGGCGAGGATCGGGATTGAGAGGACGAAAGTGAGGAAGTTGAGTAATCCAATCAAATGGTTGCTGGTTCTCATACTTCAAATCTCACTGCCGGAGTTGGTAGTTACGGCGGGGTTTGTGGCTGTTGGGACGGTGGTTATGGTGCAGGTTGTGGAAATGGAGAAAGTTGAATCAGTGAAGAAGGAAGGAGGAGGAGCAGGTGGAAGGAAGATGGGCGAAGGATGTGTGGGGGCTAATAAAGAAGGCGCCATAATGCAGTTATGAGGTCAATGAGAGTGTGACTGTACTGTAATGTGTTGTCGTGCATGGACCGAGCCGACATGTCGGCCAGCGCTAGTTTCGCCCGAAAAAGCTGGGCTCCGGGGGGCGCGGCAGAGAGAGAAAATGCGACTAAAGAACGCTGTTTCGTCCATTTCGAACTTTTTCTAGTTTTTATATTATAAATAAATTTTAAATTATAAATATTTATTTAATCCAAGCTTGGTGGTTGCTTTGGTTTGGACTTTCCTAAAATATCTCGTACCAATCTAGATGTATTCGTTACTTATTGATGATTGTTCCCTAAATTATCCAATATGGGGCTCTCTCCAACCATCTTTTCCTCGAATAAAGTGCACCGTAGAGTCTCCCTTGGAGCCTATGAAACCCTCGAACAATCTCCTCTTAATCGAGGTTCGACTCGTTCTTCGGAGTTCTCGAACAAAATACATCATTTGTTCGACATTTGAATAGCTTTTGACTACATCTTCGAGCTCACATGACTAAGTTCACTGCATGACTCTGATACTATACTAAGAACCATAGATCTTGATAATGGTAAGATTGAGAAGGGAGGATAGAGATACTAATAATAAAACATCCTATTAATGTTATTAACTATTGCATTAATGATTAATATTTTTGTTTATTATAGTATGAGGATATTTATGTCAGCATTTTTTTAAGATTAATTAATAGTATATTTAATCCATTAACAATAATAATATGCAAAAATTGAATTACAATTTTACCCCTTTTTAACGCTCTTGGTCGGTAGTTAATTGTTCCATTAATTAATTAAAAAACTATAGGTGCTTTTCATTAGTAATTAATGAAATAAATGCAATTTAAAAAATAAAAGGGTGATGAAATAGAGCTAAAATGTTGGGTATTAACTGAATAAAAATATTTTAAAATTCTGATTTTAAATTTTATGAAATAATTTTTTATATTTTATTAGAAAAAAAAAAAAAAAATTAGAGGTGGAACCCAAATTAGTAATTTTAGGTTGATGTGATTTGTTTGGCAATAATGCAAGAGGTTGAAGTGCTTGACTGCCCCGCGCTTGAGCGCCACGTATGAAACTCCACGTGTACCTGTTGGCTTAATTATGACAGAATTTTATTAATGAATAATATTTTTTTCAAAATAAATAAATAAGACAGTTACAAAATTGAGTTCAATTATGGTTTCAACGACCATAGAACACAATAAATCATCTTTCATAAAGATGCTTTTTAATTGAAAGGACCGCTGCATTGCGACACGTCACTACACATATTTTCAACAAATAACCATTTTCTTTTTATCCTAAATTTTATATATATATATAATATGACTGAAAAATAATATCGGGTGAAAAGTAGAGGTACTTAAATCTAGACAAGTATCATGGCTAGTAGGGCAGAGGAACCACAGTGAACGAGACGACAAAAGTTACACAAGAATATGATAAAGGAGCCGGAGCTGAAAAATGTAAGCTCATTTTTATTTAATAGTAGTGTATCAATTGCGGAAAACAAAAACTAAACTTTCAAAAAGTTATAAACTATAGGCTAGCATAAAAATGACTTTTTCACCATTGTTACTGACTCGAAAATCTCTCGTTTGCCTCTTCCATGTCTCTATTCGTAAATAATCTGTTTTTGTCTTTGATCTCTATATGTGGTCGCTTCCAAAGTACATTTGTGATATTTCTTACAACTTTACATAAAAAAAATTTGATCGTTAGTGTAATTTTAAACGTAATTGACATACACGAAGATCATGTTAAAAAAAAATCTATATAATCCAAGATATATAGATAAATTACATGTGTCTTATATTGATCACTAATGTGAGTCGCTTATTATTATTATAAATAATTTAATTTAAATTATTCATGTGAAAACATGTGCGTATTAATATAAAATTAATATTTCATAGGTATAATTATTTGATTTATATGTAATTTTTACTCTTGATGAATAAATAAAAATTAATTAAGTATTATTATTTTTAAATCAAAATATTAAATTATAGGTTAATTGACGAAAATGTTAGGTAGTGGTTCGCGTTCACACTTCACATCGAATTTCTTTTTTAAATTAAAAGAAATAAACATTTACTTTAATAATGATTAAAAAAAAAAAAAGAATATCTACTTAACCTGAATAAAACAATTGAATTGACTACTGGAGTTATGAATATAATTTTTTTTCTGTTAATCTAAAAATATTATCGACAATTTAATTTTGTTTACCATAGGTTAAAAACTTATTTAAATTATTAATTAAATTAACATAAATATAGTTTGATTTGACTAAGATAACTTTATATTAATTAATTAAATTATTTAGATAAATCACTTCCTTTGAATAATTAATTATTTCATGCCCTTTAAGTACCTCAAATAATTCTAATTTTTTTAAACGAAGCCACGTGGGCGTTACAGCGTCAACCACTAATACAATTTCGAATAATTCGTTATGGTGGTTGATATTCCTATGATTTGAAAAATACTGCATGAAGATTTCAGTATTAATATTTGGAGATGATATTTACGTTTTCGTCCTTCAAATTTCAGTATTTTTTCAATTTAGCCTCTATTATTTAACTTATTCAATTTAAACACCACTAATCACTTGGACAAACTTCCATAATTACTTTTTTTTTTTAAAGGTGAAAAGTAAGTGAATGGTTCTGTTAAGTACTAATTTCAGAATTTAAATAATGGGGTCTCATTCTCTCACTCGCTCGAGAATAACTTACCTTATGGTTTGATCATAAATAAATTGTTTATTAGAGAATAAGTGACATTTATAGTCAAAGATGTAATTATAAGGGTAAAACGGACTTTTGACGTGACTGTAGTTATAAACGACTCGTGAATTATTTCAATAGATCTAATCTATCTATATAAGAGTTCAACTATCATCAATGAACAAAGTCGAGTGGCTTCAAATTTTACACATTAATGAACATAATCTTAGTAGCTCCAAACCAAATTTCATGGCAGTTTGTCGGGACTACTACTCACAAGCCAGGTGGTTTCACTTTAGTTATTATTTTGTTTTTTTTCGTCGCAAATTTTTATGAAAAATAAAATATATATCAATAAATTTTGGATTATAATTCAGTTTTATTAATATAATCTATTGAAGGAAGATCGAGATCCCTGAAGATCCACTGGGAATGTAGTAGAAAATTATCATTTAAATGAAAAATGAAGGAGGTACCGAGGAGAGGTTTCTCTATATGAGTCAAAATGACTCCAGGAACACAGAAATTCTAATCTTTATCCTTGCCCCGGACCTATCACATAGCTATCTTTATATATTTATTTTAGGGGTTTATTGATATGTTAATGTTTGGTTCCTTTTTGCAATAAAAACTATATTGAAAAAGGAATGATTTATTTTTAAAATTATATAAAAATCGGGAAAAAATCCACGTGAAAAATCTCGACCAGGTGTCCTACAAATCCTACAAAAAGTAAAATAGAAAATTTCGTGGGAATGCATAATAATTTCGATCCCCACCGAGTAGACTTATTCTTAACTTTTTCATAAATATTTTAAATTTAAATAATTTTAAATAATTTTTATATAATTTAGCTTCAGAAAAAAAAAATATAAATATAGGTTTAAAATATTTGTAAATTTAGAATTTAGCTATTTATTTATAAAACCCAATAAAATATTATAATCAAACCCATAAATTTAAAATAAAAATAAAAACCAGAATATATTTTAATATTGAATGTAGTCTGGTTGGGGAGCAGTTTTCCGTCTTGAATAAAAACCTCACACGTGCGAACCCAATTAATTTTTAAATATTTGTAAATTTCGTGGCCATGCCTGGATAACGAAATAAATAAATACATAAATATTTTTTTATAAAAAAATATGTGTTTTATTTATTTATTTATTTATTTATAGGTTGTGACGAAAGGGATTGAACAACAACCATTGACTTTACGGTGCATTTTTCAAAAAATAATTTGTCCAATAAATAATTTAAAATCGGATGATTTTACAGCTGTCCCGTGCTCCCAATTTGTACTGTTTTGGGACAGACACATAGCTGCCTACGTAGTACCCAAATAAACAATTTATTAACGTTTTCCTTTTCTAAATTATTCTTAATTATTTTTAATTTTATTATTAAATAATACATTAAACCAATATTATGCAATTTAAATATGTTCGCCTACATTTTGAATAAACCAATAATATCTTTAATCAATTACATAATTATTTATATTCTACTTCATTTTACTAATTTAAATATGTAAATGAAATATTTAAAGCTCATAATTATTTATAATCTACTTCATTTTACTAATTTAAATATTTAAATGAAATATTTAAAGTTGAAGCATCCGGACGGACTACTATAATGTGTCTAGTGACAATTAGAGTCGAGGTATGGTATAGCAGCCTTTTCGACCGAGCCAGCTAAATTAATTAATACATTTTTTTTTATAAAAAAACAACGGTTTAAGCTAAAAAAAATCATATTTTTTCTTAGCTACAAATTTAGTTATGAGATCCATTTGGGTGGGAGAGAAGGACAAGACATGACTTATAATAAGGGTGTGAAAACTTCTCAATAACATACATGTTTTAAAATTGAGGGTGACAGTGATTTCTAATGAGCCAAAGAAGACAATATCGACTAATAGTGGGTTTGAACTAATAAATGATATCAGAGTCAAACAACAGGCAATGTGACGAATGTGAGGTTGTAAATAATGAAACAAAACATTTTTTATAAGGCTGTGAAAACCTATCACAAATAGACACGTTTTAAAACTGTGAAGCTGATGACGGTACATAACAGATCAACACGAACAAGATGAGCTACGAGTGGTCGAGTATGATTAATAAGCCTTGGCCAAATGTTTCCTCAAACCTTTTAAATGGCTCACTTCATATAAATACTATTAAGCCGTATCTCTGCTCTGCCTCGGACTGCGAGAGCTTGAAAATTGCAGGCTTTTGTTCCTTTCAACGCTTTAATTACATCCAAAATCGCTTCCATTTCGTCGTTCATCACCTTCTTCATCTACAAAAATGGCTGCTTGAGCTCACATTTCCACCAGGTTTGCCCTTTTCTTCTGTTCTTTAAACCTAATTTATACCCTTTTCATGTTTCTGCAGCTCGGTATGAACTGTTTAATGCCACATTCCTCTTGATTCTGAACCTACTTTTTAGGGTTTTCAAAATTTAGGGCTTACAGATTGTTCTTCATTTGGTGAATAATGGACAAAAGGAGAAGTTTAGGGCAGTTTTTTTTTGTTTGTTTTCTTTCTCATCCGTTTCAAAAACTCTTCTTTTCATGTGGGGTTTTCAAATTTCAAACCCTCTTAGCATTTAATTATTCTTGCCCTTTTCCTCTGGGAAGTTACTAAAAGGCACCTCTTAGGCTTGGATTTACTGTTTTTTCTCATCTGGGGGAAGGGCTATTTGTGGAACTTTACACTCTTGTAGGCCCTTGAAACCATTATAGAGGGGGGGCTGAGTATTAAAGAAGTGTGCTTTGTTTTGAAGCTTTGACCCTCTTGTTTCCTCTATGAACTTGATCTGTTGCAGAGTTGCTTGGCTTGTGGGTGAGGGAACTGTTGTTCAAATCCGTTTTTTTTTGGTGTTTTTCAGAAGGGAAGTGATGCAGACTTCTAAATCCAGGTGATTTTTAGTGGTTTTTTCATATGTTGTTTGGTCATTTTCTGGAAATGGGTGTTGCTGTTTGAAGTTGAATGTGCATTTGATTCATGATTGGAGCGAAGGGATGCTGTTTGTGGTTCAGTTGTTCTTCATTATTAGTCTCATTCTGCTCGTCGAACAACAAGTGAAGTCGATATCATTTCTTGCTGTTTATATGCGTAATCTACGTTCGATAAGCAATGGAGATTTGCTATTGCTCGGCTGGACATGGATGATCCAGCATCTTTTCTTCTTTTCGAAGAGTGCCTATGATTTCCACCAATCTGTCAAATGGATCTATGTGAGATTCCACGTCGGTTTGAGAGGGAAACAAAGTATTCCTTTTAAGGGTGTGAAAACCTCTCGTTTTAAAACCTTGAATAGAAGCCCAGAAGGGAAAACCCAAAGAGGATAATGTCTGCTAGTAGCGGTGGACTTGGACTATTACAAATGGTATTAGAGTTAGGCACTAAGCGGTGTGCCAGCGAGGATGTTTGGCTCTCGAGTGGGTGGATTGTGAGATCCCACATCGGTTGGAGAGGGGAACGAATCATTCCTTATAAGGGTGTGGAAACCTCCTTAATATACGCGTTGTAAAATCTTGGGAGGATGCTCAGAAGGGAAAGTCCAAAGAGGATAATATTTGCTAACGGTGGGGTTGTGCTGTTACAAATGGTATCAGAGCCAGACAATGGGCGGTGTGCCAGCGAGGATACTAACCCACCTTATTTATGAGTCTATGAACACCATTTCTTAACAAACTCTTATCAGCTAATTGAACACCATTTCTTAACAAACTCTTATCAGCTAATTGCTAATTTCCATGGCCTTTAAAAGTCTCATGTGATAGGCAAAACTAGTTCTAATGATTGATGTATTTTGATTTGATTCCAGAAGTTCATTGGAGGCACCCAAGAAGGTCTCTTTAAAAGCTGCTCGTCAGGTTAAACCAGCAGCATTGAAGTGCGACTCGTCGTCTTCGTCCAATCAAATGGGAAAGATATTGAAAGAAAGGAGTCCGAAGGTCGTTGGCAGGTCGCCCAGGACTCCACTATCAGAGGTACACTACTTAACGCAAGTGGGCTATTACAAATGCTAGCGGTGGTCTTGGGCTATTACAAATGGTATCAGAGCCAGTCACCGAACAGTGTTCCAGCGAGGGCGCTGGGCCCCTAGGGTGAGTGGATTGTGAGATCCCACATTGGTTGGAGAGGGGAACGAAGCATTCCTTACCAGGGTGTGGAAATCTCTCCCAGTAAACGTGTTTTAAAAATCTTGAGAGGAAGTCCGAAAGGAAAAACTCATAGAGGACAATATCTGCTAGCGGTGGGTTTGGGCTGTTACATGATCCGAGTTCGAGTCTCAAATCTCTGTTCTCTCTCTTGTTCAGAAGAAGTGCCAAAACAGAATATCCGAGTTGGAGTCTCAGATTTCCATCCTTCAGAAGGATCTTAAAAAGGCCAAGGAGCAGCTACATTCGTCTAAGTTACGGAAAGATCGAGCCCGAGTAGATACGGAGGTGTCCAGCGCAACATCAATTGTCAAGGAGCATCAGCCTCCATCTTCCGAACAAGGTCATACTTCCGAGCTTCAGAATGTGGCACGAGAAGACGATCAATCGCTGCACTCTGCACCTGAGGTCACTGAGAAGTCGGAATCCGTGGACTCTGTTGCCTTAGCAATGGCAAACGTTACGCAGCAGCTTAAACTCAAACTTCTCGTAGTCGATAAATCCAAAGCTTTTCAGACAAAACATGTCGAATCAGTGAACGAGAAGCACGGTAAATTGAAACAAGTACTGTCGGAAACCATCTCGATTATGGCAACCATGAAAAGCCAACTGCAAGATTGTGAAGTATCAGAAACTCAAGTTCAAGCACTCATACATGAAGCTACAGCTCAATTGGATATTGCAAAAGAAATGGCTGAGTTGCTCGGTTCTGATTCGACAAAAGCCTTCGAAGATTGGAACTCGGTTATAATAGAGCTGGACGAGTCCCGGGAACACGTAAGCTTACTGGAGACGCTTGTTCTTAAGCTAGAACCCGCCCTTGCAAATTTTTGCTCGTTGCAGTCGGAGGTTGAGCAACAAGCTGCCGAGGCAGAATACCGGGGTAGACGAGATCTGCGTTCCCTCGAACCCAAACCCGCCGTGGTGAAGCCTGATACAAATCTGAGGGAGGTTGAACTCAAGAAGGAATTAGAGAAATCGAGAGTTGAAATAGACGAGTTTAAGACGAAGTTACGCGACAGGGAAACCGAGTTAAGGAGCATCACGGAAGAGAATTTGGAGTTGAGTTGTAAGCTCGAGAAGAGCCTATCGAGCCACCGAGTCTATGGACTAGAGAAAGAGCTGGATGACTTGAAGAACTGCATTGCAGATTTAAAGACCAATCTCTTAGACAAAGAGACAGAGTTTCAGAGCATATCAGAAGAGAATGAAATGCTGATATCTGAAATCAGTAGAAGGGACACAATCGAGACCAAAATGAAGGACGAAACAACGACCGAACTCGTTACGTTCACAACCATAGAGAAGCTCGGGATTACAGCAGAAGATGCCGATCGAAGCACGGGCAGCAGGAAATCTGTAGGGGTGGCTGAACTCGAGGCAGCACAAGCAGCCAATGCAGAAATGGAGATGGAGCTGAGAAGGGTGAAGGTGCAGTCGGAGCAATGGAGGAAGGCGGCGGAGGCAGCTGCAGCGATGATTGGAAGCAACGGAGAGCTCGTGGGCAGAGCGGGATCGATGGACAGCAGCTACAACACCATTACTGGTAAGATCGGGGCGCTGTATTCGGAGGATTCGGACGAGGATTTAGTGAAAAAGAAAAATGTGAATGTACTAAAAAAGATAGGGGTGCTTTGGAAGAAACCGCAGAAATAGAAATGGGATTTTGTAGGAGTTTTCTTCATTTTGTAGAGAGCTTTCTTCCAAATTTGAGGATTCAGAATGCTATGAATAACTCATATGGTGGCTGTTCACTTGAAAGCAATGGAATTGGTGATAGTTCTTTGTTCGTTTAAGTCGAGCCAAACCCATTGCCACCAAATGTTGTTCATTTTGGATTTTTTCTTTCAGGCTCATTCTCAAAGTTTTAAAACGCGTCTACTAGAGAGAGATTTTCACACTCTTATAAAGAATGTCCAACGTCCTTGTTGGCACACCGTCCAATATAATTGTTGTCCATTGATCTTGCTCTGCCCATGAGTTCTCCTACTTCCAATCATGGCAAGAATTGACTCTTCCTAATATACGCGTTTAAAAACATTAAAGGGAAACTTAGAAAAGAAAGGTGAAAGAGGACGATGTCTACTCGCGATGAACTTGAGCGGTTGCAAATGGTATCAGAGTCGGACATCAGGTAGTATGCTAGTGAGGACGTTGGCCTCTAAGAGAGTAGATTGTGAGATACCCACATTAGTTGGAGAGGAGAACGAAACATTTTTTATAAGAGTGTAGAAACATACATACGTTTTTTAAAACATTAAAACGTTGAGGGGAAACACGAAAAAAGAAAGTGGAAAGAGATAATATCATCCGGTAGAAGTTGGTTTAAGTAAGTAAAAAAAAAAAAAAATCCTGATAAACTTAAAAGTTAATATAAATAGATATTATTTAAATTAAGAAGAACAAAAATTGTTGCTCCATTCTTCATCTCTTGCTCCGCAAATCTTCTTCCATTCTCAAGGTCTTAGGTATTCTCTCAAACTTCATCGATCTCTCTTACCTCTTCTAAACGGATAAAATCGAACAAAATCAGTTCTTGTTAGTCGACATTCGAAGGCATAGATTCAATCTTAAACCCTCGATTTCACCGTTTCAACTCTCTCAGGCCGGCGTAAATGGGGCCGAGATGGAAAGGGAAGGGTTCGGAAGCCAAAGCTCTAGCAGATCCCATGTCGAAGATTGTATGTCAGCTCCAGTCTTCTCTAATACAATCTGACGCTCAAGGATTACTATCTAGTTGTAGTGTACTTTATCAAGCGGATGAAGAACAAGCCGAACTTCTTAATCGCGCTTGTTTCGGTCGACCAATTGTTTCCGCCGAGAAGGATAAGCAATGGTTTCAATTCGGCATGGAGGAGGCTTTTTACTTGTGTTATCATTTGAATTGCCTTAAAATTGTGGATGGACAGGATTGTGAAACGAATTTCGAAGAACTCTGGCATTATATGAAGTCGCAAAACGCTACATTCCCTGAGTTTTACAAGGCTTATCAAAATCTTCGGATGAAGAATTGGGTTGTGAGACCTGGATCTCAATACGGAGTTGATTTTGTTGCTTACCGTCACCATCCGGCTCTCGTCCACTCTGAATTTGCTGTGCTTGTGTTGTCCGAAGGAGAAGGAAGTAATGAAAATGGGAGATTGAGAGTTTGGTCTGATTTTCTTTGCACAATTCGGCTTTGTGGAAGCGTTGCAAAAACTCTGCTAGTTCTTACTGTCAATAGCAATGGAAACCGTTCTGTTTCTCCTTCGTGTTTGGACAGTTACTCCATTGAAGAGCGCACAGTTACGGGATGGAGTCCAGAACAGTGCCGCGAAAATCCTGCAACGAAGATATAATGTACGCTGTTTATTTGTTATTTGGATAATTTCTAATTGTTCTTCACGTACAACGAACATGGACTAGCTAGGGGTATAATCACAATCATGTTCTTCCTATTAATTTCAACTTGAAATTGCTCAAATACATGTATCTTTCAGGAATTACTACAATTACACAAATAAACACTGTTGAATGATAGGAGTTTGAAAGCTGAATTATTGTTTAACTCAAATTTAAGCTGATTAGGTAGAGTATATGTAATCTTTTGTTTATATTCTTAACATTTGAATAAGTATCTAGCTGGGTTGTGAGTTTTCGATCCATATTGTCCTCCACGAAAATTCATCTTATTGATCTTTAGCTTTTCCTTAATATACTAATGGGAATGTCAGAAACAAATAATTGAATGATTAAGACAATGTTGTTTGCCAGCGACATGTTCTTCCAGCTCTTCTTGGTCCTTCTATGCAAGAATTGTAGACATAATAGAGTTAGTTCTCTTGAAAATTGCTCCACCAGTTCAAAATGTCTCATTATATATGTGGAGGATTGTTGGAGAGGATTCTTGGGAGGGTTTCTTAGGAGGATTGTTGGAGAGGATTCTTGGGAGGGTTTCTTAGGAGGATTGTTGGAGAGGATTCTTGGGAGGGTTTCTTAGGCTCAAAGTGGACAATATTATACCTACATGGTATCAAAGAGCCATACCCTTAACTTAGCTAGGTTAATTTCCTCAAATGTCAAACAAAGAATGGCAAGCCTCAAAGGTGTAGTCAAGAGTGACTAAAGTGTTGAACAAAGAGTGTACTTTGTTCGAGAGCTCTAGAGAAGGAGTCGAGGCTCGATTAAGGGGAGACTGTTCGAGAGCTACATAGACCTTATGGGAGGCTCTATGGTGTACTTTGTTCAAGGGGAGGATTGTTGAGGATTGTTGGGGATTGTTGGGAGGGAGTCCCACATTGACTAATTTAGATAAGGATCATGAGTTTATAAGTAAGGAATACATCGTCATTAGAATGAGGCCTTTTGGGGAAGCTCAAAGCAAAGCCATGAGATCTTATGCTCAAAGTAGCTAATATCATACCATTGTGGAGAGTCGTAATTTCTAACCATGTAGGCTTAGCCTCTCTCACTCTCTCTATGGAATCTTGGTCGAAGACTGAACAATTGCAGCAAGCGTTTACTTCTTGCAACAAAGTTTGACTTGCAAGTATGATAGTTCTCTTTTGTATATGAGCTTATATTGAACGTAATTGCATGACTAGAAATGTATTGCCTAGAAAGTTAGTTAGACGTAATTAAAGATCATAGTTCTGTCGGTATCATATAATTGGATGAAAAAAGGAACATCCCACTTTCTGAAATAGGCCTCTGACATTTGCTAATGCTTTATATGCAGTCAATGTAGATGAAGAATTGTGTGTGGAAACGGAAGCCGTAAATGTTGAGAAAGAAGGTATATGGTGCGAGGTAGGAGGAACACCGAGAAGGAACTACTGAGAAACGATGTTGTCTGTTTCAATGGAGGCTATTCCAGCTATAGTGTAATAGCACAATCCCACCGCTAACCGATATTGTCCGCTTTGGCTCATTATGTATCATCGTCAACCTCACGGTTTTATATCGCGTCTACTAGGGAGAGGTTTTCACACTCTTATTAGAAAACACGTCTACTAGGGAGAGGTTTTCACACTCTTATTAGAAAACACGTCTACTAGGGTTATTAGAAAATGGATCTACTAGGGTTATTAGAAAACGCGTCTATTAGGGAGAGGTTTTCACACCCTTATTAGAAAACCCGTCTATTAGGGAGAGTTTTTCACACCCTTATTAGAAAACGCGTCTACTAGAGAGAGGTTTTCACATCCTTATTAGAAAACACGCTACTAAGGAGAGATTTTCACACCCTTAGTAGAAAACGCGTCTACTAGGGAGAGGTTTTCACGCCCTTATTAGAAAACGCGTCTACTAAGGAAAGATTTTCACACCGTTATTAGAAAATGCGTCTACTAAAGAAAGATTTTCACACCCTTATTAGAAAACGCATTTACTAGGGAGAGATTTTCACACCCTTATTAGAAAACGCATTTACTAGGGAGAGATTTTCACACCCTTATTAGAAAACAGGTCTATTAAGGAGAGATTTTCCCACCCTTATTAGAAAACGCGTCTACTAGGAGAAGTTCTCGCACCCTTATTAGAAATGTTTCGTTTCTCTCTAACTAATATGAGATCTCACAATCCACTCCCTAGGACGCCAGCATCTTCCGCCTAGTGTCTGGCCCTAGTACCATTTGTAACAGTCAAAGCCCACCGCCAGCAGATATTGTTTTCTTTTGGCTTTCTCTCTGGGGCTTTAAATCATGTCTACTAGTGAGATGTTTCCACACCCTTATAAGGTGTGCTTCGTTCCCTCTCTAATCAACATGAGATTATATTGCCATAGAAAGACCGTATGAAGGACAAGGAACTACTTCCATGTGAAGGAGAAGGCTAGGATGATCATCTCCATTGTTACATCTGTCTGGAAGTTATAGTTCTGTAATGGGTTGAGGATTTGATGGAAGAGTGCAGAAACAGCGAAGAAAAGCACATCTGGATCTTATCTTTTTGCTGATTTGAATAGTAGAAAGAAACAATAGTAGTTTAGGGGGTCATAGCCAAAATAGAAGCTACTCGACAAAATGATAAGGGCTAATCTTAGGTTCTTGTAGTAGAGATGACAAATATATTGAACTCCGAGCTTGTGATCATTTTTGTGTCTGATATTGGTGGATTTACTTGGTTTCTCACCATAATAGCATATGGTATGTTTAGGGTGAAAAAAAATGAAAGATATATCCATAATTAGGTGAACTGATGGTGGATTTGAGACAAAACATGATTATGGTAAGAATGTATAAACTCTCAAATCCAAGATGTTTCTGTTTTTGACTGATTGATTACCCCCTTTTCCAATGATGATATTCAACCATTTTTGTGAATATCAAGTTTGGTTGCCAAACCCTACTCATTTAGGATTTAGCAGGAAAAAAAGTGGACTATTTTAGAGTTATTTTCCATGGTTGGTTAGCAGTCCCAAAATTTACCCAACTCGTCATTCATTGTTATGGCCTAAACACATTACTAGTAGATATTGTTTACTCTGTATTTGTCATCTCTCTATATATTTTTTTTTTTGGATATTGTCCCCTGTAACTTTTCTTTTTTGAGCTTCTTTTCAAGATTTTTTTAAATGCGTCTATTAAGGAAAGGTTTTTACACCCCTGTAATTAATATTTCGTTCTTCTTCCCAACTAGTATGAGATTTCATTTCTACACCTTTATAAGTAATATTTCGTTCTTCTTCCCAACTAATATGAGATTTCGCAGTGCCCTTTTTCATTCCTCGTCTCCTGGTTTGGATAACTATTCTCTATCATAAATGAATGGTAGATCAAGTTTTTGCATAAAAAGTTTTCTCCATTTTTTAAATGTTTTTCTTCCATGTATAATTATTATTTTACCATATAATCTTTATTAAAATATTGTAAAACATTCACAAACAAAAAAGATAATATAATATTCTAAAAAAAAAAAAAAGTTAAAATTTAATATTATAACCCAAGTATTTAAAAAAAAAAAACAACAACATACTTTAACTTAAATATAAATATTATAATAGCCAAAATAAAGCATAGTGGCCTGACAAAAATAATGACCAATTTATTGAAAATCATGAAAATGTAATGATAAAATAAAGAAATTATATAAAAAGAAAAAACTTATTTCTTACAAATATATATATATATATATATATTCATGATTTATCTTTTTTTTTTTTATATGTAATATTTCCCAATGTGAACCTCGTTTATTTAACAAAACGAAATGCCTCTCATTTTTTTCTCCTCTTCTTCGTTTAATTTGGATTTTTTTTATCTCAATCGAACTAAAAATAATTGATTTATTTTCTTAAAAAAAAAAGAAAAAAGCATTTTAAAAAAAATAATTTATATATTATCTATTAAGATATGTTTATTTTAATAAATATGTGGACATATATTTAAGCCAAAGACTAAAATTAGACCTATAAGACACGCTAAATAGAAAAATTAATACTAAAATAAGAATGGAACATAATTTTAATAAATATGAAAAATACAATAATTTTTCTAATTAAAAACACTAGAGATACTATTTACGTAAAATTATAAATTTGGTTATTATAATTAGAAAAATATATATATTACAAGGACCCACTACAATTTAAGTTTGTAATTAAAAGAGGTGCGAAACCCGATATCTGGTAGCGGGCCCTTCCATTTGTTTTATCGGATACGAACATCGAAAACTCTGCCATCTTATTAGCGCTAATACAGGGCTCGATAGAGACTCCGAAGATCCTTTCTCGGTTCAATCTGAATTGGTAAAAAAGCTTCAATCCTCACCCCACTCGGGACTTGGAAGATTCCGTAATTTTGTCTTTCAACAGATACAGCAGCAGCAGCAGCAGCAGCCCCTCTCCCATGGCTATGTCGCTGTCCCCCCAAGATTTCTGTAAGTCATTGTTATTGCTTACAATGTGTTTGACAAAATGCCCCATTGAAAATCACATACAATATCATGCACGCGTCTTTAATTTTCAAACTGAATCTGTTGACTATTTTGAATTTTCTCACGCCTAAATCTTATCCCTTAGGAGAAAAATCTACCCCAAATTCGGTGCTTATTCTTACTGAAATTGTAACCCCATTGGATAGAAAAGGGACCCGAATTAACCCCCTTCCCCATGTGAATTATTATAAAATTATTGTGCCTCCTCTGTTTTGGATTTTAATATTGGGGGGGCTGGATTTGGGAATATAGAGATCAACTAGCTGCAATCATGGCGGAATATCTTGAAAACAGCACTTGTTTAAATTTGCAAAGCTCTGTTGCAGCCACCCGTTCAGTACTTACTTGGTGTTCAGACTATTACCCACCCTATGAAATGTCATCTTCAATTTGGATATAGTTTCAAGGCGTTTGAATTAGTGCCATTTTTCTCTTCTTTTTAGCTTAATTTCTGTTGGGTTCTACCTTTAAGGCTTGAGGAGTTCTGTTGATTCTGCTTAGATTGTAGTGTTGGAAGGTGGTGTTATGCCCTTGATGAGAGCTTATCAATGAGATGGTTGAGAGGGTTGTAAATGGAAGTTTTTAGTTACTAGTCCGAGTAAGCGGCATAATTTGAGAAACTTAAGATAGTTTAAATAACTGTGTTTATAGAAGAATGGTTAAGAATGGGTGGGGGAGAGTCCTACATTGACTAATTAAAGGGATGATCATGAGTTTACAAGTAAGGAACACATCTTCATTGGTACGAAACTTTTTGGAAAAACCAAAAGTCACGAGAGCTTATGTTCAAAGTGGATAACATCATACTATTTTGGAGACTCCGTGATTCCTGGTATTAGAGTCATGTCCTTAACTTAGTCATGCCAATAAAATCCTCAATTGTGAAACAAAAAAGTTGTGAGCCTCGAAGGTGTAGTGAAAAAGTGACTTAAGTGTCAAACAAAAGGTGAATTTTATTCGAGGGCTCCAGAGAAAGAAGTTGAGCCTCAATTAAAAAAAGGCGGTTCGAGGGCTCTATAAGCCTCAGGGGAGGCTCTATGTTATACTATGGGTTCAAGAGGAAGATTGTTGAAGATTATTTTGGCTAATGAAGGGGATAATCATGGATTTATAAGTAAGGAACACATCTCCATTAGTATGATATAGATTTATGTTCAAAGTGGACAATATCATATCATTGTGTAGATTCATAACTCCTAACAAGGATCGGTTCCAATTCTAATGAAACGTTTTTATTTTTTATTTTTTTAATTTCTTCTTTTAAACAATGTTACTAACCCATGGGCCGTGTGAAACTGTATTAGTTGGAAAAGGATTAGAAAAGAAATTTCCTTGACTTCTCAGGTAATCGAGATCTCGAAAAATTCACATTGGAATGAACAGATAAACAAGTGAAAAGAGAGCTTATCCAAGTTTGAATTTGCTTTCTGTAACCAGAACACTGATAGCTAGATCAAAGGTTTGGTATGATGAAAATATTACAGGGAATTCGCACACTACCACAAAACAAACCCACTCCTAAACTTACATTAGAGGACTGTTGAGAAGCCCATGCCAAGACGAAGCAATTCCATTTCCATTGAAACTCCAGCTTTCTCTTCCAGAATCAAGATCACCCATGTAATTTCCATCCTCATTGTTGAACTGCCATGGAAATCCCCAAGAAACCATATTTTGATCTCCATTGGGTAGCAACTCTTGCTTCATTGCTGTAGCAGTCTCTGTAGACGCATGTTCAACCTCCCCAGAGCTTCCATTACCAAGTCCACTGTACATATTATGATAGTTGTTGTGGGTATCAAAAAGACCCATCCTTCCATTTGATTGATTTAGAAGCTTAGCATAGCTAGAATTGGCAGCCTGATCATGTGATCTCTTTGAAGATGGAGATGGAGAGGAAGACGATGAAGTAGAAGGTGAAGGTCTTTTGTTCTTCCTGCAAGAGCCACCCACAGGAACATTTCTTAGAGTTCCCCCTTTAGTCCAATACCTTCTACAGGACTTGCAAAAGAACCTTGGCTGGGAGAGACTGTAGTTATTGTAGTAGCAGAACTTGGTGTTGGTAGAATCACATCTTGGGCATCTCAGGACTTGCTCTGGCTGTGGCCTCATTGGCTTCCTGTTTTCTTGCTGCACTTTTGGACATGAAATCATGTCCACCATGTCCTCCAGTGGTTGGGCTTGAGCTTCCTGAAGTAAAATTAAACAAACAAATCAGGAGTTGAAATTAATGGATATCTTGAGAACTTGAACAAAAACCATTCTAATCCTTACTTGTTGGCCGCTTGAATGATCCATTCATAAAACCAGCGAATGGATGAAGGTTGGAAGACTGAGTTTTGTGTTTTCGATAGAGAGAGAGAGAGGTTTGTTGAGAATGGGGTAACACAGGGAGATAAATAGATGGGTGGAAGCTAGGGAACTCTCGACAGAGTGTCAGATGGGTCCTACATTGACTACTTTAGAGAATGATCATAAATTTATAGAATACATATTCATTGGAATGAGACCTTTTGGGAAGTCAAAGCAAAGCGACGAGAGCTTATGCTCAAAGTGTACAGTATCATATTATAGTAGCTCGTAGTTTGCAACGAGCTCAGGAAAGAGGAATAGAGAGAGGGAGAGAGTTCTGTAAGTTAAGAATAACTATCTCCTTATCTTTGTACTATATGTACATGGCAAGACAAGGCAGCTAACTTGATCTCATCAGTCTCGATGTCATCTGGTCTGCAAACGGTTCTGCCGTGGAATTGTTTTTTTTCAAATAGAATATTAAATCTTAATTAGGTAACCATTATGATTTAAATTCATATGTTTATACTATTATTATTAATATATATATAATTCTTCTTTTTAGAAAATTAAATTTTTACGTTACCCTATTAAGCTATTATTTTCTAAATGTTGAGGATTGTTAGGAGGGTGTCCTATCTTGGCTAATTAAAAGATGATCGTGGGTTTATAAGGAACACTATCTCTATTGGCAACTATCATAGGCATTTTGGGGAAATAAAAAACAAAGTCATGAGAGTTTATGTTCAAAGTGGACAATATCATACCATTATGGAGATTTGTGATTCCTAACATGATGTCAAACAAAGAAGTTGTGAATCTCGAAGGTGTAGTAAAAAAAGTGACTCAAGTGTCGAACAAAGAGTGTACTTTGTTCGAGGGCTCCAGGGAAACGAGTCGAACTTCAATTAAGAAGAGGTTGTTCGAGGGCTCCATAGTCCTTAAGGGAGGCTCTATGATGTAATTTGTTCGATGGGAAGATTGCCGAGGATTGTTGGAAGGAGTCCTCCATCGGCTAATTAAGAGGATGATCATGAATTTATATGGAATATATCTCAATTGGTATGAAGACTTTTGAGGAAATCAAAAGTAAAGCCGTCAGAGCTTATGGTCAAAGTGGACAACATCATACCATTGTAGAGATTCGTGAATCCTAACACAGTCACTAAATAATTATTTGCTTCCCTGGGTTATCATTTCCATCCTCACTTCCATATACATATACTCATTCTTATAATTAATTTTAATTACATTATTACAAAACTTAATGATACCATTTAATTATATATGTTTTTTTTTTATTTTAATAAAATAATAATAATAATTGGAACTATGTGTAATTATTACTTTTATAATTATATATAAGGATTATTAAACAGAAGTGACAGACGCTTTCAATTATGAAATTGGTCCCACCCTTTACACTATATTGTCTTTGATTTTCAATATATTAAAAAATAAAATAAAATAAAATAAAATAAATAAATAAAAGTCATTGGTTTGGTTTTTGTCGTGTCTTTAGTGAGATTGTGATTTGAATATGATACAAATTTGATGCTTATCATTGAATTCATGTCCGTTTCTTTCCAATATTCCAAATAACCTTAGTCTAAAGCTCGTTTCACGATACACCTTATCCAAATCTACCACTCGTTGTGCGACCGTTTTTATGAACATTACACCATTGAATGATGAATTTTGTCGGGTCTTCACCTCCAAACCGGCATGGAGAGTAAGGATTTGGCTCGCCCTAAATATAATTCATATCTCCTTTCTTTGATCGATCGAGAAGAGTAAGGCTAAAGAATAGTAGTATGATTCGTCTATTACATTACTGATGAATGAAAAATCCTTACCTCCTAGGTTGGGGTTGACACTATGTTGGTGAGCCTTGCTTTCCTTTTCCTTATGTTATATTCATTTTTCGATGGTCTCTTACTTTATTCTCAATTGAATTTAGTAGTTGTGCAAAAAGATAATTAGCCCGGAAGAGATTGAAACTTTTACATCAAGGGTACGTTAGATTTTATCTTTTCTAAATTTCCTTACTGTGAACAGTCAATTTGAAATTACAATCAATAGGTGAAGTACCCAAGTGATTTCAAGAATTAACACATGTATTGATTTCTCGTGTTCGTAAATAAAAGGGCTTTCGATTAACTTATCGACTCCAAATATCCAAAAAATTTGTTATCTTGTTGATTAACTATCTTTTCATAATATTATAAGAATCGGGGTGGAGAAATTAGCATGATTGTGACATGATTGGTGATGGCAGGTGTGGAAAAATGATAGAAAAGAGTGTTTGGAGGGTGTAATGTGGAAGTGGAACCATTCTTTTATTCTCAAAACAAAAAAAAAAAAAAAAAAAAAAAAAAGATAATTATTTTATGCTCAAAATTAAACCTAAAATGTTTGGGTTTCATAGGCGTAATCATGAGATAAAGAAGTGGGACACACTTTGAATATTAATCAATCAACTTAAATTAATTCTTTGGCTATGGTTAGTATCTACCTTTTGGGCTTCATTTAACAATTGCTATAAATAAATAATTCAAATATAAAAACTGTTTAACAATATGTATGGCTTTTTATTTTTTCTTTTTTAAAACAGGAAAAATATCAAATCATTCCCTAATATCAATATTTATATTTGTTCATATTTTAGGTAAATTCGATTAATTAAATTCAATCCATACTATTTGAATTTAAATAAATTTTATATGTTTTTTTAAGGAAAGTATAAGTCAAATTTATTATTATATATTTTTTTTAAAAAAATGTTATTTACTTACAATCAAATTATATATGAAATTTTAATTCAATTCTTAATATATAATTTTATTAAAGACAGAATCTATTCAACCATCGACACAAACACAAAATTTTGTTAAATTTATTATTTAACAGTTATTTCAGTTAAAAAAATTCACACATAGAAAACAATCAGATTGAATAGAAAAAACACAATATCTCAATCAAACCTAAACGTGCTCGGCTACCTAATTTTTACATAAAAGTAAAAAATATTTATATAATAATAATATAACAATAAACGTGATTAACACATAACTTTAAGACAATCAAAATTGGTTTTGAAAAACGGAAAGCAAAACAATTGGATAAAAACAAATTGTATTTTAATTTTTATAAATAAATTTATATTGAATTGGATAATATTTAATTCCCAATAAATTAGGAAGTAATTTTAGATATTTAAAAATATAGTGAGTAAAATAATAATTTTAACGTCAAGATAAAGCATTCAATACAATCATTGAAGTTGGATCCGAAGCAAACTTATCTTCTCATAATATATTTTCTTTTTTTTTAAAAAAAGAAAGATAAAGAGAAAAAAAAAACAAAAAAGGAAAATAATATGATGAGCGACAAGAAGTAAATGGAGTTGTGGGCCAAGGAGAAGAAGTGGGCCCATGGGCCTTGATGATTAGTCATTGTAGTGGTTGGTTGGTCAAACAAAATAAACACTCACACCCACACATGATTTTGTAAATAAATAAATAAATAAATAAATAAACCCAAAAAATAATAATTAAAAAAATGTGGTAAAAAAAAAAGGGATAGTATCCATTGAAAAACAAGGTGGGTTGGGTTCTTTTCTCTAAAATCTTGGCATTTTTATTTTTATTTTTTTCAAAATATTTATTTATTTTTCTAGTTCAATATTTGACTCAAATATTTAATATTTGTAGATTTTGCTATATAAAGTTGTAAAAGGGAACCGCCTCTCATCAAATTTGTGGTTCAAGTAGTAATCTAGTAATGCACTTTGCGCAACCACGTTTCAAACAAAATTGTCGCGTCGAGTTGCACGCCTAGGTGGGTGCTCCTTGTCGCCATGAAGGTTTTTCAACATCGGGGGCTACTTGCATCATGGATTCGTGAGGTGGAAGGATGGTCTTCTACACATTAACAATGATCAAATTTATTGAAGAGTAATTTCAAAACATGTTTAAAAGTAATTTTGAAAATGTTTAAATCACTTTCGTCCTAATCAAAATCATCACACATGTTTGAAAGGAAACTTCTATCAAATTCACCCCAAAAATGGGGTTTAGCTGACTTTTCGACGCATTTCAAAACTGAGTCAATGTGGGAGCAAACATTGTCCATTAGCAACACAAATGCGGCCCTAAAGGGGGAATGAATGAACCATATGGAAAATTAACAACGGCGAGTTACTTAGAAGCCGGTTGGTATTCCTTAAGAGCCATGAAACTTCGTATTAGCCCTAAGATTTCACTACGCATATCAGCAACCGAAGATGGGGTAACCTCCTTCACCACTGCAGAAAACCACAAAAAACCATCTCCACCACCAGCCTCTTTCCTCTCCTGCTCATACCACCTGCATATACTTCTTGATATGGCTGTAACATACAAACCACAATCATGTCCATTTACTTGCTGAGGAGACTCACTGCATTCCACATAACTGGGTTCGGATGTCGAATTCGTAACACCCATGAATCTAGCCACAGCTCTGTAGAGTCGCTTGGCGGAGGAATTATTCACCCCTTTGCAGCTATCATGATGAACAAAAACGTTTGCTTCTCTGTAAAATACAAGAACACTCCAGTGGTTTCCACCTTCAGCTTTACTAACATCATTGTTGTCATTGACTGGGAAGATTACCAGATTCCTGACGCGTAGATTGAGTGGTTGTAGGAAATCATTGAGACCGTCGGTGTCCGGGCAGTTCATTATCCAGAAAGCAATTGAAGGTGGAGATAGAAGGATGTCCTCGGAAGGATGGCATGTGCATAGATAGCTAAAATAGAACTCGATGATTCGATCATTCAGATAACATGGACCATTAAGGATGTCTAAGTCTGATTTTCTGAGTACAACATCATTGTAGCTTAAGATCTTCTCATCTCCTTCAGACTTGCCCATTTCAGACCAGGTAATCGATCCCTATGAAGAAGGGGAAAGAGAACATTAATACCAATTTTATACAACCTTTTTCTTGAAAAGGATTCTTCACAATTGAGTAATGAAATTATGTGAAATAAAATAGGAAAAAGATCCACCAGAAAAGTGAGTTAATTGTACTTTGTTCATCATCAATATCTGCCATGTTCTTGACATCTTTCATGAAAGCTCTCAGTAATTCTATTTACATTCACCAGAAGAAATAAAGTTCAGGCCTAAGGTGTGGGAGTTGATGGATTTCCCTCTTTGAATGCCTTCAACTCTTTTGGGTATCATATGAAAGAGCCTATAATCAATCTCTCCAAGAACTCAGAGAAAAAATCTTTCTTTACTCAAAATCAAGATAGCTTCTAATATTCTAATTCAAAAGCCTAAACCCCCATTTGTAGAGGATTTGTCAACTAAAAGATTATAACATTTCAACCAATACCACTTGAGCCAACGCCTTTTCAACAATTGCAGGGGTGAGAAATTCAACTATCTATGTCTAAGACTTACATATTTGAGACAGTACGAAGAGCTTGTTGATCCACTATGCTATGGTGGCAAATCAAACCTACTAAATTAGTCATAACATTAAAGAGAATTCATAAAATAATTAAAAGATTAAAAAATAACTGCTATCCTTTGAACCGGATGGATAGTGTAGTAAGTAACGGATTAATAGTCGAGAATTTTTCAGTTACTCCCTCCCTCTGAAATTTTCTAGAAACACGCCAGACTTATCTTGCCAGAATTAGTTCTTGTCTTCAGTTTTACGTGAACTCTTTAAACTCGATCAACCACCAAGCATAAACAATCGAGTTCAAAATAGTATCTAAGTTGGATTAGGGATCTTGGACACACATAATTGTTGCGATAACATCAGCCCAAACTGCTTGATTCTACCATGATTAATAAAATTCTCGGAACCTCCTCAACAATCAAGAAATTGAAGATGCCAATAGAAATGATCGAACATCGCCACATAAATAATTTATAAATTTCATGTTCTTCTGGAGAAATTGAAAATAAAGAACAATTGGATCTTGTAAAAGATAAGTAAGGAACAAAACTTACTGAGAGAACAACGAAGCTTTCAGAATCGGAAACCGATCTGGAAATTTTGTTCTTTTTCCAGTGAAGAAGTTCCGACGGGAATTGCAGTGCAGGAGGTTTCAGTGAAGTTTTGCGTTACAAATTTCAGGTTTTATAGTACTTCCACTCCCAAAGCTCTGAAGAAAAATGGGGAAAAACCGCGCGCTTACAAAACTCACAATTTTGGATAATAATTCATTTGAGAAAATATATATGATAATTAGATTTTAAGTATTGTTTAAAAGCTAGTTTTTTTTTTCCTTAAAAAAATTAAAAATATTAAAAATAGTTTGGTAAATTAATGAATTTTTAAATAGTTTGGATTTAATTTGTTTCCAACCTATTTTTTAACTTTAAAAATTTTATTAATACTTTTAAAATTTTAAAAAAATTAAAAAATATCATACTCTCAATACTATATTTAAAAATATATCATAAAATATAAAATTTAAAGTTGGTGAAAATATTTAAAATGTGGTAACTTTTCTTTTAACTGGTTTAAATGTGTTTTTGAAGTTTTTATTTAAGGGTATTTATTATTAATAAAATTTTTGAAAATTCAAGACTATTTATGAAACAATTTTTTTTTAAGTTAAAAAAAAAATATTTTTGAAAGCCGTTTAATAGTAGAATATTTTTTAAATAAATATTAACCGTTTATTTTTATTAATATAGTGGATTTATTTTTGTTCTTAACTCCATATTTTTTAAATCATATATTTTGGTATAATTTTGAAAATATATTTTTTCATTTTTATTATCGTGAACTAAATATTAGCTTAAATCAACCACCTTCAAGTTATTTCACACACATATATAAAATTATAAAAAAAAATATTATTAATTTGTAGATACTACTTTCTAATTTTTTTAAATTTAAGTTAAAATTTAAAAAAAAAAAAAAATGTAGTTTCTTTTAAACCATTTTTTAATTTTGTAATTCGGTTGAGATTTCGAAAAATGACTAAAATAAAAATAATAGTAAAGAAATTTTAAAAAAATGAAAATAAACACCCCAAATATTCCAAATGCCATAAAGTTATAAATATATATATATTTTTGAAGAAAAATTTGTAAGAGACTCATTGTTAATGTTCAAGCTTACCACTAGTATAAAGATCTCTGTCGGTTAGAGAGAGGTTTCTACACACTTACAAGTAATGCTTCGTTCTATTCTCTAAATAATGAGATCTCTCGTGTATTAACATTTTATTAAAAACTGGAAGACTCATATACCCCTAGCAGATAGCCATCGCCATGAGCCTCACGTTTATAAAACGTGTATGTTAGGGAGAGAGTTCTATACGGTTAAAAGAAATGTTTCGTTATTTTCTCTAAACAATGTGAAATCACTCGTGTATTAACATTTTTTTTTTATTATAACTATCAAAGTCTATATTTGTATATGGTTATAAGGAATGTTTTGTCTAATAATGTTGTATTGAAATTATTTATTTATTATAAATAAATATTGAGAAAAAGCTGGATTTAAAAAAATAAAACAGGGAAACGAATTTATAGTTATGTATTGTATTCTATACGTGGAAGCTTAGACGGATCAATGGATGGAATTACATGGAAGCATTTCTTCGGTTGGCGACCATATTCGTTTACAATTTGATTTGACGTTAAGAAAGCGTTTATTTCAATTTACACAAATTTTTCTTCGTTCTGCAATGGCAGTTGCAAGCGGAAAACTGAAGAATTGACGCAACAGAAATCTCACTCTCCTTCCCCGCGAGGACCAAGGGACTGCGGAACCGAGCTTCAGATCTGAGAGAGAACAGATCTCAAACCGCCGGCGACGGTTTCTGTTTCGTTTCCGGGAAGAAACAATCATGGAGGACTTTTTAGACAATATACCGCCCATGGATCTGATGCGTTCTGAGAAGATGACTTTTGTTCAGCTTATCATCCCTGTCGAGTCCGCTCATCGAGCCATTTCTTACCTTGGCGAGCTTGGCATCCTTCAATTTAAAGATGTATGTTTCCAATTCGTCGTATTCTGCTGTTCTAATCTATAAATGACGTCATTTTGTTTGATATCGAGTTTTGCTGTTCTAATCTATAACTGACGTCATTTTGTTTGATTTCAAAATTTGCTGTTCTAATCTATAACTGACGTCATTTTGTTTGATATCAAAATTTGCGTGGTGTTGCGTTTGTGTTTTCGCATTCTCTTCACTGCAATTGTTGAAAATTTTGCGTGGTCATCATGATTCAAGCCTATTTATTATGTTTTATCATTGTTTCCGGGGAGGGATTACCGGTTTGCCGTTGAATTCTCAGTTCTTACTTGGTTAGATGATTATAAAACTCTAATGTTAGTTAGTAGGTTTGCTTGGTTGCTTCAGAGTTGATGCAAATCCAGTCTATGTGTGAGAGTATGTTCAATGCAATTTGTTTACTGGTTTCACGATTTCTGAATTGCACCACAAGTCACCAGTTGGCTGGATTTATGCCTTGACATATAGAATGCGTAATGGGGAGGTTTTGTGCATTTGACTATTTTAGAATCTAATGGATCAAGCGTCGGGGGCCAAATTGTAGTCCTCGATAATTACTGTTTGATGAAATGTTTTAGAGGTAACATGGAATATGCTGGGGACCGTACTTTAAGTATGTTTCTTTTCTTTTCCTCCCTGGCAGTTAAACGAGGCCAAAAGTCCTTTCCAGAGAACCTTTGTTAACCAGGTAACTACTATACTTTGTGAAGAGCAACGTATGGCACATGAGTGTTTTCTATCGTTCATAACTGAATGTTGGCAGATTTGATAAGTTTTCTGCAACGTCCACTTCCAAACTTTACTGAGTACTGCTTTCTGTGCATGACTTATTTACAGATTTGATAGGTTCTTCGTGGATTCCATTTAACTTTCTTTTTAGTTAACGATTTTCCTTCTTGAATTCAACCCCCCTTCTATCAACTGTTGGAGAACAATCCCTATGTTGGAAGCCACCTATTAATGGTTTATAACATATTATTAATTTAGGTGTCACTCGAGTTATTTTAACTTTTTGATTTTCAACTTTCCTTTTAATGTTCAACATGTCTACGCGTGATTGCATCTCATAAATACTAGTTGTTTTATTGTTTGGGAGATTTTCACAGGTAAAGCGATGTGCAGAGATGTCAAGGAAGCTGAGATTTTTCAAAGATCAATTCAGTAAAGCTGGTGTACTGGCATCTACTCGACCAATCCTTCAAGAACACATTGAGCTAGAGGATTTAGAGGTAGATTTCAAGCATTACCCTTTTCCTCTTCAATAAATGCTTTATTAGTTTGAGGTTATGTAAGGTTCCCATAGGTGTTGCTTGACTGCAAAGCTGGATCAGCAATAAAATATTGATAGACTCAAAATTCAATGAATGTTTGTGCTCCTTCTGTAGACTTTGTTTATGGAAAATGATCTATAATGTTGGGGTTTTTCGTTGATTAGGCCTTTTCCTTGCCTCCTGAGTTGGTGAACTCCTCCCCTCTTTATTCTTTCATTCTTCTTAAGCGTTTTGATTCCACTTATACATTGTTTGCAAACCCGTATCTCATTTCAAAGTATATAGCCTTACTGACACGAATAAATGGAGACCGTCTCTTTAGCTTGTTAGGACTGCTTTCTTTCAGCATTTAATTTCAGTTTCCTTGTTTTATTATTGTCAGATACGACTAGCTGATCATGAGCATGAACTGATCGAAATGAATTCCAACAGTGAGAAACTTCGACAGTCATATAATGAACTCTTAGAATTCAAGATGGTATTGCAAAAGGTAAATTACTCGACATCTTTATCCTCCCCTTCATTTTTTTCATGAATATGAACTTGGTTTTGGTAATGTACTACTGTGATCTTATAATATTTTTATCCCTAGAACTTAAATTAGTTGAGACCAGCTATTGATCTTTTTCACTTATTTTCTGGGCAGCTTTAATATTTTTTTATCTGGCAATTTCAGGCAAGTGTATTTTTGGTGTCCAGTAATAGCCATTCAGTCTCAGAAGAAAGGGAGTTGAATGAAAATGTTTTCATGAATGATAACTATGTTGATGATGGATTACCACTTGAGGTAGATTTTTCTTACTTCAATCAATGCAACTCCTATGCGAGGCAATCTGATACCTGCATTATTTTGTAGGAAATGAGACCTGGACCGTCCAGTCAATCTGGTTTGAGATTTATTTGTGGTATTATTTGTAAATCCAAAGTTCTTAGATTTGAAAGGATGCTGTTTCGTGCAACAAGGGGCAATATGCTTTTCAATCAGGCACCAGCAGATATACAGATCATGGATCCCATATCTACGGAAATGGTCCTCTCCGTACTCTTGCCTTGTTTTGGTTTTAAGATTTAGGCATATTGTGCAACCCCCCCCCCCCCCCCCCCCCCCCCCCCCCCCCCCCCCCCCCCCCCCCCCCCCCCCCCCCCCCCCCCCCCCCCCCCCCCCCCCCCCCCCCCCCCTTTTTTTTTTATGCATGTTCCCATCTGCTTTATTGTGGTTAGTTATCATGAAATGATGTGTTTTGTTGAACCTTGGTTTCCTTAAGAATTGTTTATTAACCAGATGTCTCTTGCATCATTTACTCTGAAATATCTTCTGTTTTGAGAAATTCTCTGAAGGAATCAGGGAAGAAAATTGCATGCAATAAGCTTCATCAGCATATTTTACAAAGAAAACTAGGTCCATACCAATGAGAAATTTGTTTTCCCAGTCTTCATGTGGAGAAAGTGAATTATTTGAAAACAAATGTTTCTAATTCCCAGCTCTTTTATCAACTATTTTTGGAATAAATATTTTCACTAAGGAATTTTATTTATGCCTATGTGCTTATCATTGCAGGTTGAGAAAACAGTATTTGTAGTGTTTTTCTCTGGGGAGCAAGCCAGAAATAAAGTTCTGAAGATCTGTGAGGCTTTTGGAGCAAATTGCTATCCTGTTCCTGAAGATATAACCAAACAAAGGAAGATAACTAGAGAAGTGAGTTGCTTTTTTGAAAGGTTGTTGAAAAAAATTGCATAGTTGATCTATCTTTCGTCTTTCTTAATTTGGAGAAAAATATATGTTTCTGGTTCCAATAAAACAATAGCGAACTTCATTCTGCCGTCCCTTTATTTGAATAGGCAATGCATCAATGACAAACTATTTATCTCTACTTAAAAGGAATTAAATCTTGGCCTACTTTCAATGGCATTGGCTCTAAGTATTTGAAACACATTAATTAATATAACTTAATTCTGCAACTTTCTGCACTTTTTTTATTTTTTTTATTTTTTATTTTATTTCATCACAAAAGTATTGTTGACCCCTCAATTTGTATGCTTTTGGCTGCAGGTTTCATCTCGCCTCATTGAACTTGAAGCCACTTTAGATGCTGGGATCCGTCACCGAAATGAGGCTCTTGCATCGATTGGGTTTCACTTGATTAAATGGATGAATATGGTAAGATGTAATAGAGTGACTTTTCTCCCTTGATTTTAAACTTCTTTCAATTTTGGAAGTGTGCATATAAGCTTCTAATTAATGGGCCTCCCATTTTTTCTCAGGTAAGAAGGGAAAAGGCTGTATATGATACCCTGAACATGTTGAATTTTGATGTCACTAAAAAATGTCTTGTTGGAGAAGGCTGGTGCCCAATCTTTGCAAAATCTCAGGTAGCTTGTTACACTAATACATTAAAAAATAGTTTGTGATATTGGTTAACCTAACTTTGCATTTGAACATATTGTTTGTTGTCCTATTTCGTGGAACCTTTCTCTAGTTAACGGTACAAAAAAATTTATTCTTAATAATTGTTAGATTCAAGAGGCACTTCAACGAGCAACATTTGATAGCAGTTCACAAGTGGGCATAATATTTCATGTGATGGATACGGTTGAATCCCCTCCTACATATTTTAGAACAAACCGTTTGACAAATGCTTTTCAGGAAATTGTTGATGCCTATGGGTACGTTTCTTGTCAAGATTTGAAATATTAAGGCTGTGTCTAATAATGATTTTGCTTTCACTTTTCTGTTTTTAAATATATACTTGTTTACTCTTGATATCTTTTTCATCTTTTTTTCATCTTTCTTAAAAATACGCTTGAATTAGAAGCCAAATTTTGAAAACTTCTAAAAACAATACTTTTTATTTTTAATATTTAGCATAGATTTTGGTAGGGTTTTTATAAAAAAGATCATTTGTAAACGTTCTTAAAATGTTGATAACAAAACAAAAAAAATATAGTTGTGGGAGTAGTATTACAAGCTTAATATTAAAAAAAAAAAAAAACAAAATAGTTATAGAATGAGACCTAGATTAGTTTGTTTATAAGTTTAATAACTAATAAGCTTTTCACGTTCTGCAAGCAAAGCAGAATGAATAAGTGAAATATATCAGCATTGACAGGTACTGTGGTTTGAATCTATGAAAATTGCAACGAAAATATCCACATCTTCGGAAATCTTGGGAAAAGTCACAAAGGATTGTGAACTGGAATAAAAAATACGACATTGAGGTAGGTTCTAGACCGTCGTTGAAATCCAAATTACAATACTATTTAGGATGACATCAAGTTAGAGGAGTGATTTGATGAGGCGTATTAGGAAATGGCCTCTGTGAGCAGTAAGTGCGATGATGTGCCAGTGTTTGTATCGGTGCAAGTATTAGGCTGTCGTATCATTCTCCTTTATGGTCCTTGGTGCATCTACGTGGCTTGTAACCACTAAATTTGTGGTACATATTATTTTTTGATAAATTATATACTTTGTCTTCAAATGCCGACATATACTTACTAATTAGAATTGCAGTTTGTGGGCATGGTCTAACAGATACATTTCTCGTCATATTTATTATACATCTAGTTCTACTAATTTTAGTTTGAGTATAACATTCTAATTTGCGATTGCAGTGTTGCTAGATATCAAGAAGCAAATCCTGCAGTTTACACTGTTATTACATTTCCGTTCCTATTCGCAGTTATGTTTGGGGATTGGGGTCATGGAATATGCTTGTTGCTTGGAGCTTTATTTCTTATAGCTCGTGAGAGTAAGCTCAATAATCAGGTAAACAATCTTTTTCTTCAAGTAAGCTCAATTCCTTTTATTATTATTTTTTTTTTTTGCAGAAAATGTAGACTGAAAATTGTGTTTCGTTTTTAAACACGAGACTTTTTGAATTTCATTTTCTCTCTCATGGAAAGAAAATTGTTGCCTTTCGAACCCAACATTCTTAAAGAGAAGTTTTTTCAAATAAAATTTCTTTGTCCTCATTGTTAGTTATTTCGGTGTAGATGAAAGAAATCCGTAGAATCAATTAACATACCCTGCCGATTATCTCTTGCTTTTCTTGAAAAAAAAGAAAAAAAGAAAAAAAAAAAAGAGAACACCTGTGAAGCTGATGCTGTAACGAACACTCACTGGGGGAGTTCTTAAAGCGTGTGACCAACCTTCCTCCACTATTATCGCCAACCAAGATGAAATGTTGCTTACATATCAGTTAAGAGAGCTGCATGCTTAAGAAAATCATTGCTTCTGATTCCAATCCAATAAAACTGTTGACGAAGTTGACAAAAAAGGTCTTTACTACCATGTCCTATCCACAAATGGATTTTTTCACCTTTGGTTGACACTCATCTTTGAGAGGAACATCTACAGAAACTAACCTTTTGGGATGACAATGGTTTGAATTTGACGATTACATAATAATTATCTGAGAACTGTTTAACTGAAATAGGTACTTGTCTGGAACGTTATTAGTTTGCTTCAGTAATCTACCTGGTTCTTAATAAATATCAAATCATCTCCAGTCTCTGGACTACCTATTTTGTAATTAGGTATCCTATGTGTGGTCCTGGTCTCACATTACCTAATATACATATCTCATTGTTACCAGAAATTAGGAAGCTTTATGGAGATGCTATTTGGTGGACGCTATGTTCTTCTTTTGATGTCCCTCTTTTCAATTTATTGTGGGTTGATCTACAATGAGTTCTTCTCTGTTCCGTATCATATATTTGGTGCATCTGCTTACAAGTGTCGAGATAATTCATGCAGGTGATTCTTTGTTTCCTTGTATAATTTTTATGGTTAAGGAGGCAATCTAGCATCTGTTTATTCTGAAGGTTGTTAATTGTTTTTCACTTGTTGATTTTGAATTTTTTTTATTATCGGCAGTGATGCACACACTGTTGGGTTAGTTAAATACCGTGATGCCTACCCGTTTGGTGTTGACCCGAGTTGGCGTGGAAGTCGTTCAGAACTTCCTTTTCTGAACTCTCTTAAAATGAAGTTGTCTATCTTGTTGGGTATTGCCCAAATGAACTTAGGGATCATATTGAGTTATTTTAACGCACGTTTTATTGGAAGCTCAATTGATATCAGGTCTCTACTCTCTCCTTCAGTTCATCACGTTTGTCCTTCCTTCAAAATGAATTTCTGTCGCACTTTAAAAAGAAATTATCTGTATGCTATATTATCAGGTACCAGTTTGTACCACAAGTGATCTTTCTTAACAGCCTTTTTGGATATCTTTCTCTTCTCATTGTCATCAAGTGGTGCACTGGATCTCAAGCTGACCTCTACCATGTGATGATTTACATGTTTTTGAGCCCATTTGATGATCTTGGAGAGAACGAATTGTTTTGGGGCCAAAGACCACTTCAAGTATGATCTCTAGCTCTGGTTTCTGATGTTGCTGACAAGGTAAGCTTAATGTTAACCTTTGTAATGCTCACTATTGCAGGTTATCTTGTTGATATTGGCTATAGTTGCAGTGCCTTGGATGCTTTTTCCTAAGCCCTTTATCTTGAAAAAGATTCATACAGAGGTATGCTGGATCTTACAGCTTTTAATACTCTCCTGTGGTATCTCAGACAGCCTTTTTGAATTGATTTAAAATGTCGTCTTCTGATTAGTTAAGCTGGTATATGTTTCCTTTCGAGTTAGATTTTTCTGCTAGTTACTTACCTAATGATACATTCCAGAGATTTCAAGGTCGTACTTATGGGGTGCTTGGATCCTTTGAGGTAGATCTTGAGATGGAACCTAATTCGGCAAAGGAACACCAAGAGGATTTCAATTTTAGCGAGATCTTTGTTCACCAAATGATTCACTCCATAGAATTTGTCTTGGGTGCAGTTTCAAATACAGCATCATATCTTCGACTTTGGGCTTTAAGGTACTCCATGGTGTTGTCGCTATTTCTTGGGAACCTCCAGCCATCTCATAATTATTCAACTATGTAGCTGAGCTTCGAAATTTTAGTTAAATTAAATAATAATGTGAATAGATGATAGCTGAGCCTTATATTTGTTGTTTTGTACAGCTTGGCGCACTCAGAACTGTCAACAGTTTTCTATGAGAAAGTTCTTCTCCTAGCTTGGGGGTAAGTTTAAAATTTCCTTATTATAATTCTTCATAGTCACCACCTCAAACATGCATAATGAAGGAAATACAACGGTTCTTTAAACTCGTAAAATACATGGCACATAGTTATCTCCTCTTAAGCACAAAGACTAGAACAATAGGACTAGAAAAGCATTCAAAACTTGATCGAGAAACCAACATATGTTCAAGAAGCTGTAGAGTCAATTACAAAAGGTACTAGTTTGAAAGGTAGGTTGGAATTGAGTTACTCTTGAATTTACATTATATAGGACTAGTTTGATAATGGTAGGAGTCCAACCAAGATCTCTTTTTTTTTTTTTTTTTTTTTTTTTTTTTTTTTTTTTTTTTTTTTTTTTTTTTTTTTTTTTTTTTTTTTTTTTTTTTTTTTTTTTTTTTTTGTAGTAGAAGGGTATAAAAATATGAGCTCCAAAAGATCTTGTAAAATTCCATTGTCATCCAAGTGATCGAGTTTAGTTAAAATTTGCACCCATATAAGTTGTGGAAAAGGAGAGCAAGAAAGAGTAGCAAAATGAAAGGGGGTTAGGGTGGGCAAAATTATTGTATTTATGGAATGTCTGTCATGTTGTAGTACTGATACTGTTCTGGCAATTCAATAGGTATGACAGCTTTGTCATCCGGCTGATTGGTTTAGCTGTTTTTTCCTTTGCCACTGCTTTCATACTTCTTATGATGGAGACCCTTAGTGCCTTCCTTCATGCCTTGCGTCTTCATTGGGTTGAGTTTCAAAATAAATTCTACCTTGGTGATGGCCACAAGTTCAAACCATTTTCCTTTGCCTCCAACGAGGATGAAGATTAAGCGACCCTCTGCAGTTCATCGTAAGAGCAAGAGCTAGGAGGCCGAGCGATGGACCTAAAAAAACTAACATTATAGAAAGAAAAAGAAAAAGAAAAAGAAAAAAATACCATTTTGTTTGGCAGAGTATTAGTAATACTTTGATCTGACTGTTGCGATCCCCAATTTTGACTTAGAAACATGAAATCCTGGCTCATTCCTTGGATCTGCTCACCTGAAAAGCGTTCCAGCTTGCAACCATGGCAATCTTTCTCCGAGATATATATAAATATTTTCCCTTTTTTTTTTTTCCCCTCTTTCCTTTCATATTTTTATATCAAAAGTTAAGTCTTAGTTCAGTTGATGTAAAGAGGAGGAGGTGGGGGTATCTTCTATCATACATCTTGTAATTTGGGTTCTTGTGTAGGAATTTACATGAACATGAACGCACAAAAGCTTGTGTGAATTTTTTCAGGTACTTGTGCCTTTATTTTTCTTTCTATTTCCATAATGTAATTGTTTATCATTTGATTTAAATAAGAAGACTAAACCATTGACCTTCAGGATTGTGATTATTATATTCCACTTCAAATTACTTCAAATTGACCTAATGTGGTTATATTTATTCTCCCAGCACATTTTAATTTCATATCGGAGAAGGGAGATTATCTATGATAAGTGAATGTAGTGATGTCCACGAGGTGGGTGGGATTGGGAAGCCTTTACCATCTCCGTCAATCTCGTAATAGAGATTTTTCATCCCATTCAAGGCAGGTCTCCAACCTTCCAAATTAAATAAACATCCCTAAGTGAAAGGAATTGAGTTTAACATTAAATTTGTGATACATGCTATTTTAACCGATAGAATTTAATACCTCAATCTAAAAGTAATATATATTTCACACACAATTTTAGTTTAACTATAATTCACACGCTCTACAGTTTAATTCGTATGACATTCTCCTGTCCACTGCCAAGCCATAATGTGGGATTCGACAAGAAATTTTGAAAGGTTTTAGTATCCTTCTATGTCAATGTATGGTGATTTGAAAAATTATTTAATGAGATCATTACAATTTGATAGACAGTTTTTACACCGTTAGAAGATTTGTAAAATTATTTGCTCTTGTATCGAGTGATTATTAGAGAATAAATATATTATTAGATCTACCTCCCACAATTATTAAGAGACAACTACATTTTATTTGTTATTAGATTTAAAAAGCCTAACTATTTTTTTTTCTTAACTTCAGCCGCTTGTCAAGTTACCCGAAGTATGTAAAAGTTTTTTACTAAATAATTTATTTTAAAAAATCAAATAAAACTATTAAAATAAATTTGGTTAACTCAACTCCCAAGTCATTTTTTTAGGGGTGTAACATCTAATCCAACAACCAAACAACTCGAACCAATCCAACCCAAATGATAGGAGTTCGAGTTCATCGGACAAAATCTTGAATTGACCCAAAACGAATAAAACATATTAAAATACCTTATATATTAGGCTGGAATCTCTTATATACGCACGAGATTTCATACGTACGGGTTTTCATTGTTTATTTTTACAGTCAGTAAAAATAATTTTCATCCGTACGAGTTTAAAAGTAAGTTTGACTTGGGATAACGACGTAAAAGTCTTTCCTTAAAATTAAATTTATTGATTGAAGTCAAAAGAACACCGTCCTTGCCGCCCACTTATTCATATTTCAACCCAATAATCAAGTCTCCATTATAACGGAGGTTTTATTTAAGATAATTAAAAATAAAATGTTTTAAAATGTAAATAAAACACGTGTACCATAATTTTACATATATAAATAATATTTTTGTTTGATGTTAATTTTTATTATTAGTTAATTTATTTATATTAAATTAAATTATTAAAATATTTTTAACTAATTAAATTTTTCATTCATTAAAATAGTCTTAGAGGATACTTTCCGCCCGGGTTGTGTTTTAAAAACTTAAAAAAAATATAGATATTTATTAAAGCTCGTAAAATTAAGATAAACTTTTAACCGTTTGATCTCTTTTTTCCCTATAAATACATTCCTCAAAGCCAATCCTACTGCACATTCCTTTGCTTCTTCTTATTCATTTTCTTACAAAATTATGCGAAATTCAACGCTGCCACAAAAAAGAGGCAATGTCGTCAAAGCTCAAATTTTCAAGAGCTTTTATAATTTGATGTTGTTCCTTATGAATTCCATGTCGGAATTAGCTTCTGGGAAGAAGCTCGTTTCATAAGGGATCAGTTTGTGAGTTAGATTCCAAATGTTCGTTCGTTTTTAATTATGAAATTTGTAGATGATGATGTTATTAATGAAATAAATAGAATGAGAATAAAATAAATTTAAATTGTTCCTTTATTTTTCTTTTAATTTTTAAATTATATGAATCTACCTCAAATTTTATATATATATATATGAAAATGACTAAAATGTCCTTGGACGTGGCGGGTAATTTAATATAAAATTACATAGAATTTTATATTAAAATAGAACTTATTAATTTAATATTAAGTAAAAATAAAATTATTTTTAAAAAACTTGTGGGCGCTTTCACTTTGCACCGTGTCCTTATCTTCACCCGACCCGCCTCCCCTTATCTTTTTCCCTCCAACTCTCTGTTTCATCTTCTCCGCCTTCTTTCTAACCCCTCCTTCCCGGCTTAAACCCTCCACGTTCGGCAGAGGTCAACCGGAATTGGATCAGCCATATGGTTTGAAATTCTCCTGCGCCCAGCATGGTGGAACTTGTATCAATGGTGGTTTTGCCCACAAGACTGGATAATGTTATTGCTACCAGGTATATCCTTTGCCTTTGGTCACGAACCATTTGAATTCTGAAATGAAGAGGATAGCTTGTGCTTTGATTCTTCATTTCATACTGATTACTTGCTCTGTATGCTTGTAAGCGTAACATTTGCTTTAAAGTTTAAACGCCATCGTTGAATCTTTCTTTTGTAGTCTAAAATTAGGTTAGAACAGATGGCGGATATATGCAATGTATGGACTATGTTAGAATTCACTATTGGAACCAGAAGCGAAGCCAATATGTTTGATGATAGGTTATGATAAATTTAATGGATAATTTATGCTCTTTTGACTAACTAGACATTAGGTAAGAGTGAATTATGATGCCAAAGAATTGTATTCTTGTTGTTTTGTTTAGTTTTCCTAAAGAAAGTAAAATGGATCAAAGAAAGGTGTATGATCTGGGCTTCTTAAATTTTTCAAAAGTAAAGATCTATGCTCCATGATTTCTACATATTTCCAACAAACTAGACTTAACTTAGTGTGCTTAATTTTCGTTCTTGCTCTGTCTCTGTGCTTCAGGCCTAATTTTCATTTCTCCTCCCACGTTTCTGGAATATGCTGTTTCCCATTCCCCACTAGTGCAATTGTTCCCTATGTAAAAGAATCCGTGCCACTCCTCTGCCCTCAAGCCTCGCTTCGCGCTTCTACTTCTTTCTCCAAAAATTCTGTGGGTAAAGAGAGCAGTTCTGTTTTAGTTTCTTCCATTGAACCAATACCAAAGATTGACAAGAGTGGGAGATTTTGCAGCCCCAGAGCTGCTAGAGAGCTTGCTTTGTAAGATCCACAACTTCCTTCTCACTTATTATTTCCTTTATATATATATATATATATATATATATTTATTTATTTATGGGTATCTCTTCTGTCTGCCTATTCAGAAAGTTGGTCTAGTCACTAGGAACATGCTCTAAGAATTTGTTTAATTTGAAGACTTGTAATCAATTCTAATCCTGCTAGATTATTCAATCACAGGTCAATTATTTATGCGTCTTGTTTAGAAGGCTCTGATCCAGTTCGACTCTTTGAGAAGCGGTTGAATGCTCGTCTAGGTAATCTTTGGTTGAGATGTGGTGTTCTGCTGCTCCATATACAATTTGATGCTTTTTTATTGTTTTGGAGAAATAGAAGTCACGTCTTTAATTCAAAAATGACACCAACTTCTTACTTTATCCATTCATACAATTCAGAACCGGGATATGAATTTGACAAGACATCATTGATGGAATACAACCATATGAGCTTTGGTGGGCCGCCAGTAACTGTGGAAACAGCTGAAGAAGCAGATGAGCTTCTACGTAAGGATGAAAAGGATTCTGCAATCGGTAAATAGTTTTGTGGCTTTTGTATGTATATTATTTGTCCTTATTTCACTCATTACTTTGTTCTAAAAGCACAATTGGGCAGTATTATATGCTTCTCTGCTTTCAATTAGAGATGCCTTTTCTTCATACCATGTACGAAAAGAATTTGAGGGAAAAATCCATCTTCTTCAATTCAAAGTGATATCATGACTCGTGAGATCTGTTGGTATCGTTTTCTTTTAGATGGGAGTTTGTAAACAAGCAGTAGAGAGCAAAAACTTTTTGACAAACATCTTGAACGCTAACTCTTGGAGACTAACCTAGATTTGGTTCTAAAATCAATAACACATTGCTTGAACTCTTCAAGAAATATGCAAGCGAAAGTTTTGCTTCAGGCTTTATCGTCTTGTTCAATTATGTTACCTTTATTTGTATATCGATCTGGCGATGTTTTTCTCTTTATGCACCACATAAATTGTTGTGACATATCGTAATTACTAACAAACTACTGTCTATAGCTTCTCCTTCTATATATTTTCATTACAGTTGTAAATACAGTCTTGTCAAACCTCGAAGTCCCATTTCATTGCTTTTAGTGATAGCTAAGTTCTGTTTCCTGCATGACTGTATCTCAGAGGCAGAAATCCTTGCGGCCCCTCCAAAGGTTGTCTACAGCAAACTGATCTTACGGTAAATGTGGTTTTTATTTCCCTGCTTTTGGCAGAGGATGATCTGATGAAAATTTAGTATGAATTTCATGTATTTTATCAATGTTATTATTTATTGGGTGATATAAGGTCAGTCGTCGTCTTCATGGTTTTTCAGGTTTACACGAAAACTTTTGGTTGCAGTTGTGGACAGATGGGACAGTCACGTGCTTAAAATTGATAAAGTCATTCCTTCAACTTGGAAGGTTCGTAAAGAGCTTTATGCTACTTTTGTTTTCTGATTTTTCTCTTCTCTTCTAGTTGGGACTATAAGTTGAACCATTTGCTGTGGAGCTATAATACTCTTGGTCAACAAGGACCATATAAATAATAAGACTTAAAAAGGGAAATGAGTTCAAAATCATGGTAGCTACCTACCTAAAGTTTAATATCTCATGAGTTATTTGGTAACCAAACGTAGTAGGATGAGATAGTTGTCTTGTGAGAATAATTAAGGTGTGTGCAAGCTAGTCTGAACACTCACGAATATATATTTATATATTATATACACAAAATTCCTCCCATATTGATCTTTGCCTCTTAGTCATAGCATATGCATGCTTTTTGCACGACTTATAGAAATTTGAAAATCTGTATATGATGATGGAAAGGGTGGAACCACAAATCTAACTGCAACATATTTCAATGATGGGTATTGTTGAATCTCTCACGCGAGTGTTGGAAACCCTGAGCTTTGATGGTCAACGATTTGAGCTTAGTGGTAAATGTCTTAGGACTCGGCAAATAGTTAATGGTTTCAAAATGTATTGGATCACCATTCCAGAATATTATATCTTGCGGGTTCTTGACAACAGCCTTTATGTTCTTATGATCCAGACATTGGTGTTGCATGAGTAAGCCAAGATTATGCGCTTGGACATGCACTTCTTGAATTAAATTGCTGATTTTAAAAACTTTCTTCAAAATTTATAATGCTGGCATAGATTATACATCTCGTGCCTTCATATATTTCAGGACAAGCCAGCAGGACGGATTCTGGAACTTTGTATTCTTCACCTGGCTATGTCTGAAATAACGGTGGTTGGAACAAGGCATCAGATTGTGATTAACGAGGTAAATACATTTAAAGCTTCTTACTACAAGGTCACAATTATCCTCTCTTGTATCTGTTAATAGATGTCTGCATCAATCCCGTTTTTTAAAATTTTCCTGGTGATTGATGAAGGCCGTCGATCTTGCAAAACGATTCTGCGACGGAGCAGCACCTCGTATTATTAATGGGTGCCTTAGGACCTTTGTGAAGGACATCCAAGAAACTGATTCTACTCATGCTCGTGTGAAGGAAGTAGTCAGTACATGACTCTAAACTCTTGGGGTGGCTCAGGACCTTTGTAAGGATATACAAATTTTTGACTCAACTCGTGCTCTAGAGAAGCAAGAAGTGACTCTGAAAGTGGTGAGTCGTTAAGATGCTGTTGGCCGGATGGATAAGGAATTAAGAGGGCACTTCCCTTCCATGGAAATGGAGTACTACGGAGTTTTAGATGTGTAATTGTTCTAGGGAGATAGTTCCTACAAAAGACTTCGATTAAGTGTATCAACTTTACCTCCTAAGTTTTAATTTTATCAAATGAAAATCTGGACTTAGAACATGTATTGAAATCTTTACCTCAGGGTTAAGGTCGACTCCCTGATAGGCCCTCCAAAACAATGAAAAACTTAATTCCAAACAAACCCATAAATATTTGTCCTGCTTCCCTTTTATTCTTGATATTGATACATGGCTATTACACAGGAAGGATAGCCTTTCCCAACTTCATAGTTATCAAACTACTAAGGCAGTTGCAATTATTACAGAGGACGTATAAAATAAACATTGTTATGTAGGGGAGACTGGCTGTGTTAAGGAACAGTGATTCAGTCGCACACTAGCTAGCGCTGCTAACACGAACAACCAGAGGACTTGTGACCCTATGGAACCCATCTGACCATTCAATCTCCCCAAAATCATACCTCCCATGAGCTTTCTTGAGCGGGGTTATGGTGATATAGTAAGAAACATGCTGCCTAAACCAAGAGAAAAGAAGAATCCTAGGCCATACCAATACTTGCACTCCATTGGGAGGATTCAGCTTAAGAAAGTAGATGGCATTTTTGTTTGCTGCTACATTACGAACAGTCCTTTTGATTGTGGTTGTGGATTTGAGATTTGCAAGTGTAATGGAAGGATAATTGAGATTGGCAATGGAGGTGGATAGAATTGGTGGACAACAAACAAGTGTTTGTTGAGAAGGGTTCATAATCATCCTGATTTGCTGCTCTGTGTACCCAATATTGCAGAGAAAAATAATGTAATCATTGGCTGTCATGTCGTACACTAGTCCTGGATTTACTGCCTTCAATGGGTTCACTTGGCCACCTCCAATGTCGAATGGATCGGATGGTTTCGTGGATCCACCTGCTAGGATGGTGTTGCGAGTGGAGTCCCTCTTGGTGGCTGAATTATGAGTCACGAGTTAGTTAATAGACGGGTTGTTTGAAAGTTTAGAGATCAAAATGAAAGGGACGGAAATGGTTAACCTGTGGTGATGAGGGCAGATCTAATGGCTGCAGGAGACCAGCTTGGATGCAGAGATTTGACGAGGGCAACGACTCCAGAGATGTGGGGGCATGACATGGAAGTCCCTGATTGGAAATTCCATTTGACTTGCCTTTGGCTTTCTCCTTCTGTCGATGTTGGCCGCACTGTTGGAGCAGTTTCTGGAGGCCATGCCGCCAATATGTTCACTCCTGGGGCACTTATGTCTGGCTGCACCATACATAATACCCTCATTAGTGTTAAAAATGATCCTCATACATCACTAATACGTCTGTCGGTGATAGTTTTCTATTATCGATATTTTTAGAAAATCTTCTACACACTACCATTAAAATTTGTACAACTAGATCAAATTTTGTACCTTAAGAATGTCGGGTGAAAGTGAGCTCGGTCCTCTAGACGAGAAGTATGCCACACTCGGAGCGGCCGACTTCCCAATCACACTTCTTGCAGCCCTGATCTCTACTACTGGCAGCCTTTCAAACAAACACTGAGTACAATAAGAATTAGAATGGATGGATTTAAGTGAAAGAAGGAAAAAGAAGAAGTAAATTAGACCTGGGCAGTTCAGCAAGAAAGTTTCTAATTTGAGTTGCGTGGGTAATGTCAATTCGAACGGTGGGGAGGAGATCAAGGTCAGGGAGCTGCAGCGTGGGCGGGGCACCAAATATCAAAGCCGAGGCATTGATGGCCTTCAGCGCTTCTTGTGCATCCCCCATCGAAACTGGGCCTACTGTGGAGAAACAAACCACCACTTTCCCTGCCCCCGATTTCCTACCTTTCCTTATACTTCGCCGCTCGCAAACTCTGAATTTTACACCCAACCAAACAACATATCAAAAGAAAGTATTGTATTATTATTAAAGAGGGGATGTTTTGATGATAAGTTATATATGTCTAAACCCGAGAAATCTCACCCTGAATTGGATGAATAATCTCTGTTAAATTAAGAATGGAGAGAGGGCAACAAGAGATGTCTCTCGTGTTAGTTCAACTCGGCTGTTTAAACTAAGAATGGATAGAGGGCAACAAAAGATGTCTCTCCTGCTCACTTTTTTAAATATTATTTTACTTGATATGTGTGTATATATTTATATATATGTCAATATGTATATGTATACATGTATATGTACATGTCTATATGTATATGTATGTATATATATATATATATATATATATATATTAAATGAGTAAGACTGTTTCAACATTGAAACTTTTGTTTTCAAAAATTTATGTTAAATAAAAAACATATTATAAAATTTATACTAGAAAATAAAAATTATTTACTAATATTTTTATAAAAAGTATATAAAGGATAGGAAAAAAAAGTGCCATGAATTTGATTCCTAAAAATATAGCCTGAGAATTCTCTCCCAACCCCACTAAAATAAATGAAAAATTTAAGAATAAATGGAGAATTTCGTGAACATGGGCCCTACCTCATTGAAATCAATAGAAAATTTCGTGAAGATGGGCTCCACTCCACTTAAATAAATGAGAAATTTTGTGAAGATGAGCTTCACTCCACTAAATAAATGGAGAATTTCGTGAGGACGAAGATTGAAACAAGAGGCGCCAACGGGAGATTCAATTTAAAATGACGTGAGATTCTCTAATGATATTCGAACTCACCCATCTATAAAATAGTTGATCGCATTCGCTAGTTTTGCATTAATTATGTTTGTAGTGATCAAGCTCTCCCCCTGATGAAGAGAATGAACATAATTCAACCAGAGATAAATAAGGTTATAATAATATTTTGTTCGAGAGAGAGAAGAGAGGTAACCACAATAGAGATCCGGTTTTGGATGAGTATTTGAGTGGGAAAGGTTCGATCCATAGTTGAAGCAGCAACACAAATGCTCCACGGAAATACATTTTGAACGAGTGAACGATAAGGTCCATCGTTACCAGCTGAGAACACAACACTCACTCCCTTCTGCATGGCATGGAACGACCCAATCGCACTGCTAGACTCAATAAATGGAGCCAATGGTGGCGACCCTCCAAACGATGCCGAGATAACGTCGACTCCGTCGCATAAAGCGTCGTCAAACGCAGCCATCACGTCTGCATCCGTGCACTTCCCTTCGTAGTCCTTTCCCCAGCACACCTTGTACACTGCCAGCCTAGCTCTTGGCGCTCCTCCTCGAGCAATGCCTTTTCCGAGTGACGACCCTGTGAAGCTCACGTCCTCTACAATGCCACCCACGGCCGTTGAAGCCGTATGAGTTCCGTGCCCCAAAAAGTCTCGAGGCGATTCAAACTCAGGGTTCCCGCTTGTGTTGAGTCCTCCGTATTCGGCCTCGAAACCTTTGAGATAGTAACGAGCGCCAATTAGCTTGCGATTGCAAGCTAATGCAGGATTGAATCTATACGCTTTCACGCATTTTCCCTTCCAGCTGCATGGAACCGGAAACATCCACTGATCATCCTCGAAACTTTCCGATTCAGGCCATATGCCTAAAAATCAAATTTGGTCATATATCATAGAGAATAAATTTGTAATTTAACTTACACAGACACAAGACATATGATTAACGAATATTATGCAAATTAATCCAAAGACCTGAATCGAAGATGCCAACAACAACATCATCACCATCGGCCAGCTTACGCGAACGTGGTGTATCAGGCGTTCTACTACCGCTATACGAAGGAATGGGAAGCCCCAAGAAGTCCCAACTTCTTGTTGTGTGGAGCTCCATAGTTCTACTCATGAATATGGATATCACTCCTTCCATCTCTGCATGGCAATGTTGCATGCATTCCTTTCAATATCAAACTCATAAACTAATACCCATTTCATATTAAGTTAAATTTCATCGAATTCTTAACCGAGTTCGATCAATTAATTACTTGATAACGTCATTGCTTGGCTTGCATTGAGCTTCGCGGAGAACCCAGAAAAGCTACGCTTGTAGCTATACAACATGGCTCGTTTACCATCTTCTTCACTGCACGGATACCATTTTATTTATTATATACTTCTAACGTTAGTAAGAATCACACGTGCATATATATATATATATATATAATCAACCTTGCAAATACTTTAGAAAGCAAACGAAGATGAGATTCGGAGGTCAAAGTTGCATCCTCGAGATGGGTGTGCCCTAAATACACTATATACACCTACATTAAACACGTAAACATATGAATATAAGCTTAGTGGGGGGGGGGNGGGGGGGGGGGGGGGGGGGGGGGGGGGGGGGGGGGGGGGGGGGGGGGGGGGGGGGGGGGGGGGGGGGGGGGGGGGGGGGGGGGGGGGGGGGGGGGGGGGGGGGGGGGGGGGGGGGGGGGGGGGGGGGGGGGGGGGGGGGGGGGGGGAGAAAATTAGATTAAGTGGAGGAAATTGAGTGTTATACATGTGAAGAAATTGATGTTAAGTGAAGAACAAAGAGAGAAAGGAAGAGGCAAAAATAATTAGCGAACATTATGATTGTGTGTGGCTATGTGGTTTGTTTGAACAAGGTGGTGAATGGATGGTTGGGGTTTAAATAATTGAAGCCAAGGATGGCGTTGGGTTGGCTTGGGCGTGGTGGTGCTTGTGTTGTAAGGCTCTCTGGGTATTAACTTCATGTGGCTATGGCTAAGGCTATGGCTAAGCTAAGGTAGCAGCACCAACACTGACAGGACTGCATTTTTCAATTATGGTATTTTGGGTTTAAAGCTAGGTAGCTACCACCACAACACCATATTTGATCACTCAAGTCTATTTCCAACCCCCATCTGGGTGTGTTATAGCCTCGTAGGCTGAGCTTGTAGTTACTGTCTGTTTTAACTCATTATGTATCGTTGTTAATCTCACCGTTTTAAAATGCGTTTGTTAAGGGGAAGTCTTCATACCCTTATAATAAATAATGTTTCGTTTTCCTCTTCAACCGATGTGGGATTTCACATTTCACCCCAACCTCACGGTTTTAAAACACGACTGTTAGGGAAAATTTTTCATACCCTTATAATAAAGAATGATGGGTTGTGTTGTAGCCTTGTATGGCTCTACCTACATAATGAATGAGTTTGTGCAGTAGCTCAAACCCACCGTTGGTAGATATTGCCCGTTTTGGGTCGTTACGTATCGTCGTCAGCCTCACGGTTTTAAACCGCGTCTGTTTGGGAGAAGTTTTCACACCTTTATAATAAAGAATGTTTCGTTCCCCTCTTCAACCGATGTGAGATTTCACAACCTACCCAAGCCTCATGGTTTTAAAACGCGATTGTTAAGGAAAGGTTTCACACCCTTATAATAAAGAATGACGGGTTGTGTTGTAGCCTTGTATGGCTCTGCCTACAGAATCAATGAGTTTGAGTAATAGTTTAAGTCAATTGCTAGTAGATATTATATGCTTTAGCTCGTTACCTATCGTCTTTAGCCTCACGATTTTAAAACGCGTCTGTTTGGGAGAAGTTTCTACACCCTTATAATAAAGAATGCTTTGTTCCCCTCTTCAACCAATGTGAGATTTCACAATCTATCTTAGCATCACGATCTTAAAATGCGACTATTAGGGAAAGGTTTCACACCCTTATAATAAAGAATGATGGGTTTTGTTGTAGCCTTGTATGTCTCTACCTACACAATAAATGAGTTTGTGTCACAACCCAAGCCTACTGCTAGTAAATATTGTCCGTTTTTGGCTCGTTACGTATCGTCGTCAGCCTCACGATTTTAAAATGTATCTGTTAGGAAGAGGTTTCTACACCGTTATAATAAGAATGTTCCGTTCCTTCTCCAATCGATGTGAGATCTCATAATCCACCCCCCTTTAGGGTCCAGTGTTCTCGTTGGCACACCACTGGCACATATTATTCGCTTTGGTCCGTTACGTATCATTATTAGCCTCAGTTTTAAAACGTATCTATTAGGGAGAGATTTTCACATCCTTATAAAGTTTTCACACTCTGCTTGCTTCTATAATTTTATTTTATGTATCCACATACCCTTTTAGGTTTCAAGATCTAAATGCTAGTGAAGGTATGCTCCAACCGATTTAAGTATTATGGGCTAAATGCTAGCCAAGGTATGCATCAACATATAACCATTTCAAAAGCAGTCGAATACTCATAATTTTGAACTAATTAAGTAGGGCTAAGGGTTGATAGCGGTCTAGTTTTCTTTAGATAAAATTCATCCAACTTGGATTGTAACATCATCGATCACCCGTGTTAAATATCATCCTCTATTACATAACCATTACACCGAGTAAATTTGAAAGTACGAGATTTCACGAAAAAAATTAGGTTTCTACAAATACTATTGGTTTGAAGTAAGGTTGAAAGTGAAAATGAAAACGAGTATGATTGCTTTGCGTAATGGGAAACATATAATGAGCAATGATGAGACGGGGACGACGGCACTCAACATTGTCTAGTGAAGCTCAACATCATGAGATTAATATATTTCTTCTTCCACTTCAATTTGGATATCTTTATAGAGAGCCTATAGGTCTCTATACTTCCTTCTTTGCTTTCACCTGCGGTGAAGTTTGATTTAAGATTTTGTAAGCCCTAACTCGATATAGGGTTTTATTTATATTCATTTTCAACCGACATTTAAGTTTCTGTCTATTTGGTCTCTAAACTTTATAGATATAGGGGTTTTAAAACACGTCTAAGGTTCCACACCCTTATAAGGAATGTTTCGCTCTCCTCATTCACCTCTTACGTTTTAAAACGCGTCTAGGGTTCCACCATTCTCCTCGTTTCGTCTAGGATTCCACACCCTTATAAGAAATGTTTCGTTCTTCTCATGGTTTTAAAACGTGTCTAGGGTTCCACACCCTTATAAGGAATGTTTTGATCTCCTCGTTCACCTCTCACCGTTTTAAAACGCGTCTAGGGTTCCACCATTCCCCTCGTTTCGTCTAGGATTCCATACCCTTATAAGAAATGTTTCGTTCTCCTCATGGTTTTAAAGCGTGTCTAGGGTTGCACACCCTTATAAGGAATGGTTTGATCCCCTCTCACGGTTTTAAAACGCATCTAGGGTTCCACTGTTCCCCTCTCACGGTTTTAAACGCGTCTAGGCTTCCACTATTCCCCTTGTTCCGTCTAGGATTCCACACCATTGTAAGGAAATGTTTTATTCTCCTAAAAACGCATCTAGGGTTCCACACCCTTATATGAAATGTTTTGTTCCTCTCATTCCCCTCTCCAACCAATGTGGGATCTCACAGTTTTAAAACGTGTCTACTGGGGAGAGGTTTCCATACCCTTATAAGGAATCCCCTTGGGAGCAACTCCGGTGTCTGTCTCTAATACCATTTGTAACAACCCAAAGTCTCATGATTTTAAAATGCATCAACTAGGAAGAGGTTTCAACACTTTCATAAGAAATGTTTCGTTTTTTTCTCTCTAACCAATGTGGGATGTCATATAGTGTCTCATATACACTCGACTTATACCACTTCCTAACTTATTATATAAAATTAAAATTTTAAAATTTTATTGGATATAAAATTCAAATAAATCTGCTGATTTTTAAAATATTTGAATATTTCTTATACTTGTTAAAAATTTAATTTATTGTTATAAATTAAAATTAATACTAATTTTCATTTGATTTAAAGAGGTTTTGAATGATTAGTATATGTTATTTAGTGTGATTTTAGAACCATAAAATTTATTAAAAAAAGAATTACATTTGAGAAATTAAAAAAAAAAATAGATTGAAAAAAAAAAAAGGGGGATAAAATAAAAAATCTGGCCACTCTGTTTCTTCCAGTTTTTTTGCCGCCATTTCAACTGCTTACCAGATCAACCATTCTAGGGTTTCGCATTTGGCGAGGAAGGAAAAGCGGACCGAGATAGATTGGTTTGACAGAGAGATTGAGGGAGATGGAATGACGAACAAATTAATTAATCAGATGAGATTACCGAAATCGATAACTAATATTTTCGCAGAGCGAATTATTAACACAGCCAAGGTAATGATTGAACTTCGTGTATCTTCTTCATTAATTCCTCGATTTATTCGTCCAGTTCGTGTTTAATACGCCATAGGAACCGATGTGAAGCTTTCAATTATGTAGTTTAGGCTAACTTCTTTTTTCAGTTTCTCGATTGACTGCTAATTGGAATTTCTTTACGTAGAAATTGAACAATGGCAATGGTTCTTAATTTAGACTTGGTTCATAATGTCACGTATTGAACGAGAGTTTCTCTTTTGAAATATTTTTCCAGGCTTGTTCTCTGTTCTTGGTTGGATTAGTTTTCAGCCCTGGTGCCGGTTCTAGTCTATAGAAAATTAAATTGCAGTATTGGTTTATTTAATTTGTGTCAGGAAGCTTTATCCTTAACTGAATTTGAGTTGATGGAGTTATTGGACGTGGGATTATTGGAAGTTGCATCAGCAGTTGCGCACATTATTTAAATTGCTTCTCCTCCTTATCAGACGGTAAGAAATTAGTTGTTTCTATTTATTGATTGTCAAGCCCATTATACTTGTCTAAGAGGATTTCTTTTTGTTTATGCTTTCCACATCCCTGACTTCTGTTGCTTTTAGAGGTGATGATCTAGTTGCATCAATTGGTGCTTTCTCTTATGGATCAAAGACTTCAAAACGAGCATTTAACTGGCCATCTTTCTACATGTAAAAGGTTTAGACGAGGCCTTATTTGGTGGAATCCCATTTGGTGTCTTGACAGAGCTTGTTGGTCCAGCTTGAATTGGGAAAACGCAAGTGTAATTCTTTCCTAGTTTTCGGGTTTGTTAATTATCTTTTATGTTATATCAGAAAATTTTCGTTGATTGGATTGGAGTATCAATTGGAATATATGGTTGCTTAAGTTGAAGCATGTTCAACTACTTTCTGCTGACATGCGACTTTTTCTTTAAATAGAACACAATTCAGTTCGAGGTATGTAATGCAGTTCGAGGTATGTACATATTAGTTCAATTGCAATGATTTACCTGCAACGGCATTGAATATTTAAATAGAACACAATTCAGGTGCTTGTTAGGACTGGGATTTCGTGGACTATCCATACATAGCCTATAGATAATCAACAATCATTGGTTAGAATAATGAAGATTGTAAACGGAAAAGAAAAATGAATGCTGATCTTACTCATCTATTTTTAGAGTTTATTCCCAACCAATGTCTGATGTCAAGTGCCAGAGCGTTTATCTGATCACCTTCTGTATAGACAGGCATAAGTTTGCAACTCAAACGTGACTGGAGATTAAATGAAATGCAGTTATATGCATTCGTTTACGTTATAGAAATGGATCTGAATAAGTCTGTATCATATAGTGCTTTTGCGAGAGATTGACTGTGCACACTTAACTTGCATCTCTCAAACTCGATTCAGTTATCTAATAAAATTGCTGTGAATTCTGCATGTGGAGGCTCTTCTCTTTTTTCATTAACCTACAAACCCATGAAAGATTTTCAATATCTGTATTGTTATAGCACTATGGTTCATTGACTCATTCTGTGACAATTTGTTTGGTGCTTGAAGCAAAATCTGGTTGGAACACTTTTCACTGATTATTGCCCTTTAGCTGATATAATGCTCAAATGGCTCTGATGTCAACGGATCTTTATGTTTAATGATATCTTCTCAACTTGTTTAAGTTTTAAGCGAGATAGGGGCAGTCAAAACTAGAGAAAGTGCTTCTAACAATGTTTCATAACTCATCATTTCCATCATCTCTCATAGATCAGAGGTTCATCAAGATTGCAAAGTCTCCAATGTCTCCACCCCTAACTTTCCCTTTTATCATAACCTCATCCGGAATTTCATTGCCGAGTGACAATTGAAAAGAACCAAGTGGAGCTGAGATCAATGAGAGTCACCGTCAAGGTTTCTGTTACTCCCTAGGAAGAACGGTACCAACATAAACAGCGCCTTCTCTTCAATTAAAAATCTTGATGGACATAAGTTAGAAGCTCAAGTACTCTCAAAACACTTTACTCTTTGTTTTCTCCAAAACATTTTGAACTGATAGTTGCAAATTCAATATCATTGCCTCCATGATGTTAATGACTTATCTCCCAGCTTCATTATCTGAAATTTACCAAGGATGCTACGAGAAGTTGATGTTTTTAGTGTATTATATTCTACTATTAAGCCTAAGATATACTCCGTACTAGGTTTCTCTTTAGCTTTGTTGTTTTTTGGTTGTTTGACTTTATGACATTAATGCATGACACGGTGATATTATCAGCTATTTTTGGAAAATGCACAACGTGAATGGGACTGCTAAAAATCTCAGGCTTGTCATGCATATACGAGACTTATGCTGAATTGGTGGTTTCCTGTTGTTAATGGTCGGTTAATGAGGAAATAGTTCATTAATTTCGAATTATGATTTGGATTCTCATTTCATGTTCAATTTTAACATTTGAAATTACAGTGAATATTTTTCCTATTTCATGAGAATCCATGATTATTCTACCATTTTCTTTTTGATCATGTTATGTTAAGCGGATAGCTTAGAACTAACCAACCGGACATGGAAGATGGAAAAGATATCAAAGCTGCGGATGATTTGTGTGGAGTGTAACTGTTTGTCTAATTTCTTAGTGATAAAAATGTTTGGAAAGTACGGGTAGGACGTTATGTTGATTCATTATAATGCTGGAACAAGGTTGCCACCAATTTGATCGTGCTCCAGCCAGCTCCTAATTGATACAATGATGCCTTATGACATTTACCTATATCGATTGAAGTTCTACAGGTTATGGAATATGTTTTGATTTTTTTTTTTTTTTTTTTAATGTATCTGTGAGTGTCTAAGTCCACTTGCACACAACTCGACTAATCAACGAGACAACTGTCCAACCCTACTACATTTGGTTGGTTGTAAAAAAAAATGGTATCTACCATAAATTGAACTAGTTCTCTCCAAGTTTTCTGGTCCTTGCAACTCTTGATGATTATAGCCACAAACATTTTAAGATTGAACCTTGCATGCTTTAACAAAAATTCTGTTGATGCATTGACGATTGTGGTAGACTATTAAAACAAAGGAATTGTGGTATGTTCTAAATATGGAGAATAAACATTTCTATGTACTAACATATTTTATGGTCACGTGAATGTTTCATTATTCCTAACTTTCAAGTACTGCAAGCTGTGGAAGGAAAAAAGAAAGGAGTTAACCTGAAGGTTTGTAATCAATGTTATATCCTGTCCTAAGACTTGGTCTACTTCAGGAAAAATGAAAATTTGGAGTTGATTTATGTTTCTACATTTCAGGGTTTTCTATCAAGGAAGATGGCTTGCTTGCTGGAAACCAGAGCAGGTTCTCTAGAACATTTTTGTGGGCATTTTTGCAAGTGGATGGTTGAAAGAAAGCAATCTCGATGCTGTCAAATTAAGGAAGGTGGTTTGCTAAAACACTTCTCATTTTAAAATTGCAGATATGTTTCCCAGTAACTTATGCTCTTTCTAGTAGATTCTCCATTCCCATTAGTTTATTTTAGTGTAGATGATTTAACTAATCCTACCCACTTTGTATTTTATATTTTAAAACCTGATCGAGATCCACCAATTATCTTGAACTTTGAGAAACAAGGAATAAATAATGCAGCAACTTATCGAATCCTTCGACAGAGAAAAGGAATATTGGCCCTGCAATTGTCACAAACGAAGAACAAACTAAGGAACATAAAAGAAACAAATCAAGGAAAAGAAAAGAAAAGCTGAAGAAACATAGAAACATGAAGCCAGCCAGTTAGAAACAGATGTTTTCACCTTGAAATTTTGTCCTTTACTCTACAAATAAAATCCTGATTTACCTTCTGTAACTCCTGTCTTTGTTGGTTGTCAAATTTACCACGTGTTAGTTATATAAGGTTAAGTTGTATTATTGGCTGTCTCTTGGCCATAGTTTGCTTTGGACATAATATCAAAAAGAAAACAAAATGTGCTTTATATGATGATAAGATTCATGTTGGGTGGAGTGACAATGCCATCAAAACACAAACCTTTTAGTTCAACCCAAAAACCTTCAAATGGAAGAATGAAACACAAATATTAACCAAAAGCCCTACCTGCTGTTCCCTGTATCATTGCTTTTTAAAAACTATGATAAGATTCATCTCTGGGAATAAAATCGTATTTAGATTGAATTCTGGAAACCCTTCAAAAGGAAGAGGGGGGGTAAAATTCTCAGCCAATTACTTCCCTGTCCCACATACCTACCTACTAAAGATGTAGAACAGTTTACATCTTTTTCTTTTAGTTCTTCATGATCTTGTTTTCTTTTCTATGGGTAATAAACCAATAGAAGGTTAAAGAAAGGGGGGTGGGGGGAAAGCAATGCATAGAAGAAAAGGACTGGGGTGATTTTGTTTTAGCCCAAGTAGACATAAAAGTACTTGAAATCTTCCTCCACTGCTTTATTTTAACAAGAAAAAGGTTGGTTTGTAGCTGTGGGGAGTCCAAACATTTGACATTTTCTGTTCCTCAAACTTTTTTAAGGATTCATTCTCTTTTCTGCCTTCTTTTCCTTCCCATTTGGACTCATTATCCTTTCTCTTTCTCTCTCTTGCAGATTGTGTTCTATTTGACATGTGAGCCATTGACCCCGCCAGCAACTGAGGTATTTTTTATGCTTTTAAAAGAATTGCAAATTGGTATTCAAATTTGGTACTTCTTTTTTTTGTTTTTTCAATGAATGTCTGAACATGTTTAGCTTTTAAGTACAGAAATGATCCGATGCTGTTTGCAATAAATTAATGAGGCATTTAGTCACTAATACATTGGACTTAGCTTTTCTTTATCATTAACTTTCAGACATCTTAATCTCCTCGAAATGTTTTGTCGCTTTATATTATATTGTTATAAATATACGATGCTCCTCCTTTTATATTTTATTCTATTTTATTTGTGGCATCATGTTCAGTGCACTCACGCATTTTATTTTTAGAGTTCGATCTTTGAGAAAATGTCCAATTTATCTTTAACTTCTTCTAATTTTATATATATATATATATATATATATATATATTTTAATTCACTATTTAAATGTATACACGTACAAGATTTTGTATGCTTTAAAAATGTTAAATTATTTGCTTGATATTTGTCGCTAACTCTTGACTTTATCCATAGGAATTGAATTGATGGATTTGTTATGATATACAGTTGTGATTCATGTGAAGGTTATCTCTACAATATGCTTTTCTAGAAAATTCAAATTAAAAAAATCCTGAAAAGATTGAGCCATAAGATTAATAATTGTGAGTTATTTTATTGGATAATCTCTTGATTTTGGTAATGGCCAGTTGTTGTTCTTAATTCTATTTAATATTCCTTGTTTTTTTTCGAGGTTTCTTTATTTTAATTGCTTCTCTCGTGGTTGAGAGGCATCATTATTTGGATTTTCTTTCTTTTTTTTTTTTTTTATTACACAGGTTTCTCAATAATTTGTGACTAGGATGATTTTATTATTTATTTCTTTAAAACTTAAGTGTACCTGCTACTGATATAGAATCGTTACTATATGCATGACATTACATGACATTTTTATTTGGAAACATTCATTTAAAATAATTTTACAAAACGAATGCAACTACTCTAAGGTAGGTTTTATGGTCTTCAATGCGACGTTGTCGTCACCCGAACTGATGTGCCTTGCCTTTATCTAAAATATAAGAGTAGCTCAGGATAAATATTTAAGGAAGTGACTTCACCATTAGACTCTGTTATTGAATCCATGGAATGCAAAACATGAATGAGATCTTTCTTTAAAATAGTGGCCTCCAGTCCGAGCAAGCTAGATGTGTAGTACTTCTCTACACACAACCTACATGTGCGAGCATGGGCCCACCAGGTGAGCTCGCACACCCTCTAGGGTTGTTGGTCGGGCTAGCTCCTCTCTCTGGGCTCGTTCGACTACTTCGAAGATTTTCAAACTACGTTTCTCTCTATTTCCAAAACTTTCGGTCTTCCTTTCTGTTTCTCCTCCGTTCGAGATCCGACCATTGTGACTTCATGTCGACATGCCTTCCACCCCCACGACATCGTAATCCCTCGTATGCATCTACAAACATGAATTTTTTTTAACGTCTCAATTCTCTATAACCACGTATTCATTGATAGTAAAGACAAACACAACTGAGCGATGTAAAACATGAGCGGCTTACCATTTGTGTACTTGGAATTGTTGGTCATTTACCACAATGTGTGTATTGTTCGTCGTAACATGTTAAATCGAGTTCCTTATTCTCGACCGCCTCACTTTGACAGGGAAAATTGTTTCCTCTCAAATAGTAAGGGATGCTTTGGTGATGAAATTAGTGCGTGGGGGCCTTTGTAAGGACATATGGGTACTTCAATTGTCAAATATATTCCCTTCTTGAAAGTTAGGTTCACCAAGCTCAACAAATCCTTTAAAAACTACCCATTTTCTTGGTCCAAGCTATGACTATTTGCACTCATCGGCAACCATGTATGATACTGTCCACTTTGAACATAAGCTCTCATGACTTTGCTTAGGATTTCTCTAAAAGGCCTCATACTAATGAAGATAGTGTTCCTTGATTTTACCTATAATCATTCCTTAAATTAGCCGTGGGATTTTTATCATCCAACATATATCACAACACAAGCTCGCCACATAAAAATCTTCATTTCAGTGGAATTTTTTAATTTCAAAAAGTCGTTCAGAATGAAATTGTTACACTTTGTGAACAAAAAGTTAATGTATCATTAAATTATTTACTTATTAACATATTAGGATATATACCGTGTCACTACAAACAAATAGACTTTATTGTTAAACAGGTCAAATACTATCTGTAAAAGTCGGGTTTTATGTGTTAAAATAACATTTGAGTAACGCATTCATAAATATAGTAATGAAATTACTGATTTTGATGTTAAACGAGTCAACTTTTATCTGTAAAAGCCGGGTTTTATGTGTTAAAGTAACATTTGAGTAATGCATTCATAAATATAGTAATGAAATCACTGACTTTGTTGCTAAATAGGTCTAACTTTTATTTGTAAAAGTCGGGTTTTATATGTTCAAGTAACATTTGAAGTCGAATTTTATGGGTTAAAAGTAACATTTGAGTAACGCATTCATAAATATGGTAATGAAATTATGCAACAAACTTAAAATATTAATAATAAAAAATTATTTAAAAGATTAGAAATCATTTAATGTAATTAGAAAAAAAAATATACTTGGTTATTGATATTTTTATTTTGTAATCTATTTATTTCTATATAAAAATAAATAAATAAATAAATAAAAGCGGTAGAGATAAATGGGACAATTCCAAGCAATAATTAAAAACTTCCGAAAATAAATACTAAGAAACATGTGGGAGGTCAACAACGTAATTTCACACTATAAAAAGGAAGATTAAGAAAAGTAGTACTAAATATCTTGAAGATAAAAATATTATAAAAATAGAAAAGTTTATGAAAACCCAACGTTTAAAATATTATAAAAATGACTTTGTACGAATGGATGCAGAACGTCCACGTCGACAACTTTCCAATGTGCCTGCCGACAACATTTCTCCCCCCTTAAAATAAATGGTTCCAATATTTTTAATTTAATTAAGAATTTCAAAATTAATCTTTAATACTATAAATATATATTAGGATAATTTGTGAAATTTAATTAAATATTGAATTTATTGATTTTTTTTTAAAATTTTAATGTGTCAATATAGGATATGTTTTAATTATTTGAATGGAGGAGGATAGAATCGGAAATTTAATACGTTTTAAATTATGATTTTTTTTTTATATTAATAAATTAATTTGGGTAATGGGTCGCGTGTGGTTCACGTAAATTTTAAGGCAGTGAGTGCGTCTGGGTCAGTATGATCATAGTGCGGTTTGAAACAAAGTTTGATTTGTTGATATCTAGTTGGGCCAATTTAATTCATTATTTATTTATTTATTTATTTATTTTATTACTATAATTTATGATTCCTTTGTAGGTAGACCTCCTGGATTTTGGCTACATTTCTAGTGGGTTTGGTTTACAAATTTTATTTATTTTTTAAAATAATAATAAAATTAATTTGTACCGATAAAAATTTATATTAGAAAAATAATAATTGTTCGATTACAATATTAGCCCTTAACCGAAGTAAACTATAAATTTTTATAAGCATTATTGCCAAAATCTTGACGGAGTAACACTGTCGACCTTCACGTGACAACAACGATAAAATTTATTTGAAGAACGAAGAATGTGATTTACGAGAGGAAAAATTTGCATATCAGTGAGTTGTGCATGACACGTGCTATTTTGAGAAGTCAATGGTAGAGTTCGCCTCTTGCCGAGCTTTTTTCTCCATGGCATGATCTTTCTGTGTTGTCCCAATTTTATCTTATGTTGGGATCTTTTTTCCTTAATTCTTGAAAATTGATTATCGGGAGTTAACTTTAATGCTCTAAGGTGTACCTTAGATTATTGTTACGTTGAGCTCGGGAGTTATATTTTCAAGCTCGACTTGATTCTTGCAACTATACTTCATTTAATTAGGGCTCGTAGGGCTCGACCTTTTAAGCTTCAATAAAACCACATTTATGTTATGAATAGTTATAATTTTGATAATAAGTTTGTGTAGAAATAATTGAGGTATGACTATGGGGTGTTGATCGTTTTATTTTCATAAGATTTTAATTTATTTCATGCAATTAAAATAGTCTAGTTGGCTTTCGCCAGTAAATGTTTGGTAGTTTCGATTAAATTTTTGACTTTTCCGCACAAAAATACTTATCGTTGTCATTATTTAGACATTTTAACACACTTGACTTTCATGTGACAACAACGATAAACTTTGTTTAAACGAGGAAAAACCTTACCTACAAAACTGCTCAACAGTGTATTTATACAACACCTGAAGTGTTTTTGTCTATCTCTTTCTAAATTAGGTTAAAAACGAACCGGCTCGAGTTGAACTAAAATACTACAATCCAAGTGCATGCATGGTACGTGCCCCGTTTAGATGCCAAATATAGGGTCGGCCTCATCTACGAGGCCGACGCTATGCAATTAGGCTTCATCCCAATTGTTTCAATTTTGGTTTTGTATGTCAAAACTCTTTGTCATAGATGTTATGATATGTTATTTAATTAATAATATTAATTTTTATTTCTTCAATTATTAAATTTATATTAATGGCATAACTTTGATTTTGATTTTAATTTGATATTAATCTATAATATATAGTTTCATCTTTATCTTATTAATGGTCTCTATTATTGCATTTTATTATTTTCGTGGAAATGAATTCATTTTTTTATTTCGTTCCTCGTAATAAAATTTAAAACTATTAGTGATAATAAAATTTAAAACTAAGAAATAAAAAATAGTTTAGAGGCAATGGTGAGATTTAAGCAAATTATAGTTAAATTAGTGTTTAATTATAGAGATTAGTTAAAGTTTTTAAAGTAATGTGGTCCAAATTTAAATTAAACTCAAATTATAAATACTATAATGATAATTAAGCCTAATTTATATAATTGTACCCAAAAAAACCTAATTTATTTAATTGAAAACCGAAAAAGAAAAATAATATTATAACTAATTTAGATTTTTATTCTAACAATATATTCTTTGTTTTTCCATAAAATAGCATCACAACGTATCTAATAAGGTATTATTATCTTTAATGACATTAATTAATTGGTTTAAATAATATATCCTATAGTTTAGGTTTTATTTATTTATTACTTTAGTTTAAAAAAAGTAGAACTGGAAATTAAATTCTCATATATTATTCATTAATATATGTTTGAATCCTCATATTTAATTAAAAAAAATTTAACAACAATCGTGACTTAATTTAAATTTAATAGTTATTATATTATATTAAATAATAGCTTAAAAGCAATTAGTGAGATTTGGCCCAGTAAATAGAGATTAATTAAAACTAACATTATAGATAATAATGCATAATTTTAACCTAAATTACTCAAATTGGAACTATTGTGACGTGGCACGTCCTTATTGGCAGGTGAAAAGATTTACGAGTACAGCTAGAAGTGGGGATACTAAGATTACCTGCAACCGGCTAGGGAAGATAGGAAGGTTGTAATTGGTAATGGCTGAGGTAGCGTGGGGTTTCTATAATTAGAAAATAGGTTTAGTAAAATGTTTTAAGGCTGAGGATTACCCAATGGGGAAGGAACTAATTTATCCGCTCTATTTTTCCTTTTTTTATATATATATTTTCCTTTGCCTTTTTTAGTTTCTCACCGCCACGTGTAGGTCATCTATTTTTCGTCTAAAAATACCATTAAATACATAGTTAATTTTTTTTTTTAAATAAATTTTTTAAAACATCCTATTATCACAAACAAATTAGTAGCTCTCGAATTTTTAAATTGTGAGATCTCACGTCAGTTAGAGAGGGAAACGAAACATTCTTTATAAATGCGTGGAAACTTCTCTATAGTAGACGTATTTTAAAATCACAAGGCTGACGACGATACATAGTGGGCCAAAGCGGACAATATCTACTGTCAGTGGACTTGGGTTGTACCAAATGGTATTAGAGCCAAACATAGGCTGTGTGCCAGAGATACATAATGGGTCAAAACAGACAATATCTACTAGCAGTGAACTTGGGTTGTACAAATGGTATTAGAGCCAAATATAGGGGTGTGTGCTAGTGAGAACGCTGGGCTCTCAAGAGGGGTGGATTGTGAGATTCTACATCGGTTGGAGAGGGAAACAAAATATTCTTTATAATGGTGTGGAAACCTCTTTATAGTAGATGTATTTTAAAATCGTGAGGTTGACGATGATACGTAAGGCCAAAGCGGACAATATCGGTTAGCAGTAGACTTGGGTTGTACCAAATTGTATTATAGCTAGATAACGGACGTGTGCCAGTGAGAACGTTGGGCTTGTGGATTGTGAGATCTCATATTAGTTGGAGAGGAAAACAAAACATTCTTTATAAGAGTGTGGAAACCTCTGTCTAGTAGACACGTTTTAAAATCGTGAGGCTGACAATAATACATAACGTGCCAAAGCGGATAATATCTGCTCGTTGTTACACAAACTTACATTAACATCGCATATACAATAAGATTGTTAAATAAAAAATAAGGAAGGAATCAGGTTGAACATAGGGAAAAGGGAGAGAAGAGAAGTAAGTAGATCAAAATGTGTGTACTTTAGACAATTTGATATTTCCTAAAGATTTTGATGTTTCCTATGATAACTTATTTTAATGTACACTCAAACATGTTACACCTATGTCTCAAAACCCTATATAGTTTAATAAAATGAAATTTAAAAAAAAATAATAACCCCAACACAGGTTGGTCAACATTTGCGGCAACCCAACACAATATTTGAAGCCCAAAAACGTGATTGACTTGTCAACCTACGAAACTATAACAGCCTACACCGCTCATGTTTAATCATTTAGAGTTCAGGGTTTAGACCTTAAATATAAAGAAATAAAATATTTAGTTTAGCTCCCATAATATAAAATTAAATATTAACATTTTATTCAGTATTTTGTCGGGAGAAATTCAAGTTAAGGAACCACATTAATAAATGTTAAATTACACCGTTAGTTAGTTTATTTGAGTTTAAATTTTTTAAAAATATTTATTGATTTTAAGGTTTTAAAAATGTATTTTTATCTATAATATTTTTAAAAAAAATTATTTTATGTTCTAGTTTTTTAAGAAGTAAATAAAATTTTTTGAAATTTTTTATTTATTATTATATGACATTATATTTATTTGCTTAGTACCTGGTCGTCTCAATATATTGATATAGATGCTTATTTTTTACTTTAATATATAATAGAACTATAATATAAAAAACAAAAATTATTATTTTTTAAACAGGAAAATTTAATAAAATAAAGTAGATTTCAATAATAAATATAAAAAAAAAACATAACAAAGTAAAAAATATTAATTTCTAAATATTGCAATCTTTACCTTAAAAATTAAAAAGGTAAAGGAAACCAACTAAATATAATGTTTAAATTTATGAAATTAAAAGTTTAATTTTAATTTGAATTTTAATTTTAAAGATGACTGATTTCTTTTTTTGAATTTTAAATTAACCCGGAGTCCAAATCACCCATTCTTATTTTTTAATTATTTAAAAAATCATAATTATTTATTATATTAATAAATAATTTTTCATAAAATGCAAATATCAAACCGTCATAAGTCACAATGCATCATCAACACCGGTTACAACGTCAAATATTCTTAATCTTCATAATAATCTTAAAAGTAGGGTAGGGATGGATGGTGTTATAACTCTATTTACGGATTGATTCGAGTTGACCTAACATGAAAAAGTCAACCAGCAAATTGACTTGAATTTCACTTTTTCAAAAATTAACTGAACTCAAACCGGAAAAAATATATAAACAAGCCTAACCCAGTTTAAGTTGGGTAATCTGAACGGTTGGGATTATTAAATCTTATAAACTTCTGGAATAAATTCTTAAAAGGTTGACTTTTAAAAAGAAAGATTGAAATAGATAGTTGAAAATTAGTCGAGACTTTTTATAATTAGAACGGTTGAATATTTGAATTAAACATAAACTCTTATCTTTTTAAACTTTATCAAAACAACACATACATTTCAAAGATTCTGAAACAACGTTCAAACTAAATCTGAGGTTAAAAAATAATAATAATAATTACAATTTATGAAAAATTGTAGAGAGATTATAGTAAAGAAAGAATATGAATAAACTAATAGGAGTTGATAAGAAATAAAATTATTTTTCAAAAAGTATTTCAAACTACTTTATAAACTTTTAATTTCTGTGCTTAATACCTTTAATTGCTATTTACAGCTATGTTTTAACTCTTTATAAAACACTTTTCAACTCATACAAATCTTATAAAAAACATTTGTATGGTATTTATATTTAAAATTCTTATACATTTTTGCATTTTACCGGTTGGTTAGGTTAAAGATGAACCCGGATCAAGCTAAGATTGAATGGTGTGTGTGGCCCTGGTACTAAGCTAAGATATCACGAGCTGAGATTAAAGGGTGTGTGGCCCTATAAAGAGGTTATATGTAGGGTTAGCCTCGACCTTTTACCGAGGCTGAGGGCATGTAATTGGGTTTCTGCCCAATCTTTTCCCTACCTCCTTGTTTGAATGCTTGGTTCTTCTTGTCTTTTCTAATTTCAAAACAATCTGTTTTTAGAGCCATTTCTATCAATTTCGTATTTGAACAATTTATATGAACATTATAATAATCGATAAATTTCTTAGGTAATGAAGTTATTATGTTTGATTTTAATACTATTTACTTAAGTTCTATGATTTTTGGATGATTATTAGTTTGATTCTTGTGATTATGTTTCATTGACTTAGGTATTATCATTGACTCAACCTTGATTATTTTGAAATGACTGAGTCATAACCAACATTCAAAGATTTACTGTATGTATTTATAACGAATGACTTTCAAAAACACAATTGCATGCCCTCAGCCTTGGTAAAAGGTCGAGGCCGACCCTACATATAACCTCCCCATAGGGTCACACACCATTTAATCTCGGCTTGTAATATCTTAGCATGAAATTTGTTTTCATATAAGTATAGTATCAACCCTATGGTCAGTCTCGGTCAAGTATGACCTTGTGGTCGGCCTAAAATAAGTATTTCGTGGATGAGGGAGGGTCTTTTCTTTATGGTTTTAAGGCAGGTGTGTTGAGTTCAACAACCTCAGTTGTTCAATATGGGCCTAGACCTAGCACACTTGTGGACGGGACAGATCTCTAATGTTTTGCATAACACTTCTCACACGAGATTTCTTTCCTTGAAATTTCGTCTCTTAATTGTTGTTTTGTAGTAACGTGCGATTCTGTTTTTGTATCATGATAGGCTAAGACGAGTTGCTTCCCGATGTTGTTGAAGTATTACGAAATATCTAAAATATTACGTTACGGTTGCCCTCATGCACGCATGTTTTTCCTACTTTTTTACTGACATACCATTTGTGCATCGAATACGACAATTATTGTTACAAAAATTTAAATATAAAGTGTTGTACGTAATTTTCACGCGAACTTTTTAAATTAATATATTTTATTTTCAAAACTAATAAAGTATCACATTAATTCTCATACCTTAAATGAATTTATAAAATTTTGTGAAAAAAAGAAAATGGTTTTTGTAAGTCATGAAAAGAGTATTTTTGTAATAATCACGAAAATAAAATGAACGGTGATAGATGTGTTTTGAATATTATGGAGGGAGGGATCCGCCGTACACATACACACGACCGCTACGTGTTGATTAGTTGGTTAGTTATACAGACGGCTGTTCCCGTCTATGAAACACCACGGAGAAATGCGTTGCAAAACAGAGGATTATTACCTTGGCAATATCAAGAGTCAACCGGTTACCGGCTGAAACCGGTGATTTGGCTTGATGAGAGAGAGAAATAAAATGTTTATATATATTATTATTCCCTTGTTCTTAGAATGGGTCTGAAATGTTCCTTCATACGTCCCATCCTCTTCTTTCATCTTTCTCCGCCCTGGAATCACTTAGTTGCTAATAATTTCAGATTACTCCGGTGCCGGTATCTTCGCCGACGGGATGACTAATGCTAATATCTCCAGAGCTTTTTCTGCTCGATTCTCTCTTTGACTGAGTTTTTTTTTTTTGTTGTCTTTTACCGTTTGGCGACCGGCGAACGGCGGCGTTTCTGGCCGGAAACGGAAGAGACGAAGCTCTAGTTAACTATCTACTTGTACTTTTTTTCTTCGTTTGATTGTGTTTCTGGTTTTTTTTGTTAAACCTTGTCCATTCAAATTGTTAGTGCGATTTGTTGTTTTAGTCGTTTGGTGGTTTCTGATTACGATTGATTTATACTGTTCGATCAAACACGGTGATCGATGCTTGAATGTTGAATTGGATCGACTGCGAAGGCGCGTGGTAGAGAAAACTTATTAGAATTTAGGATTGGGAACTTCGGAGAGAGATTAAGAGAAGATGTTTGATCTTAATCTCAATGTCGACTCGGTTGATGCGACTCATAAGGAGGACTCCGTCGTGTTCTTTGAGAAGCTTCCTCAAGGCTCGGGGAACCATGTGGATGAATCAGGAACTTCCAATTCTTCGATTGTCAATGCGGATACCTCTAGCAATGGCGGCGATGACGACTCGTGCTCCACACGCGCTGGTGGCGAGCTCTTCACGCTCAACTTCGAAATATTGAAGGCTGGAAGCACGAACGATATGGTCACTAAGGAGTTTTTTCCGTTAGGTGGAGCGGTGAATGCTGAATTCGGGATTCCTCAGGGGCATAAATCGGCCTCTTCTTCGTCATCTTCTTCGAGGAAGAACTGGATCGACCTTGCGTGCAATCGAAGCAGTTCAGCAGGGGAGGGGAGAACGGTTCAGCCAGTTCAGCCTCAGCCGGTGAAAAAGAGCAGGAGGGGTCCAAGGTCTCGTAGTTCGCAGTACAGAGGCGTCACATTCTACCGGAGGACTGGGCGGTGGGAATCTCATATTTGGTGAGTGAATTTGACTTACTAAAAAATTTGTTGAATCGTGTACTTGTTTGCTTTTGCCTCTTTCGTTAAATTCTGATAGTCCGTTCGTTCACTCAGTTGACGTATCCTTCCGTTGAATTCAAATGAATTTATTTGCTTGATTGAATTAGATTTCTAATGCACTCCGATGTATGCTTCATTAGTCATCTATTGTCTAAACTTCTTGTTTTTCAACTGTTCGCGTGCAGGGACTGCGGGAAGCAAGTCTATCTCGGTATGACTTTGACTCGATTACTTAATTTGCTTTGATTTGTGTTATTTATGGAAATATTTGTCATCTACAGCATTTTCCGAGTTTCATTTTTTAAGGAAATTTTCGTTAACATATTCTGTTTTGGAAAATTCCTGACGAATTTATAATTCTTCGGTTCCTGTAGGTGGATTCGACACGGCACACTCTGCAGCAAGGTAAATTCATATGCGTGGAGGAGAAAGCCCACACTTATACTATTATGAGCAAAGAATTTGTGTTTGACTTTTTGAAGTTTTCTAAATTTAGAGCATATGATCGAGCTGCTATCAAGTTCAGGGGGGTAGACGCTGATATTAATTTCAATGTTAGCGATTATGAGGAAGACCTGAAACTGGTTAGCTGAAGTGCCGTCTATTTTATCTTTCCTTCAGCGAATTCGTTTCATCGTCAAATTACATGATTTAAGAATTACTTTTCCTAAGAATTTCCTTTATCCTTCAATAATATTCTCGGGCAGATGGAGAACTTAAGCAAGGAAGAGTTTGTTCACATACTTCGTCGCCAGAGCACTGGTTTCTCAAGGGGGAGCTCAAAATATAGAGGGGTAACACTGCACAAATGTGGCCGATGGGAAGCTAGAATGGGGCAGCTCCTTGGGAAAAAGTGAGCAATCATAATGTGAAATTGAAAAGCATGCTTTACTTTTGATCTTTGGTTAAGAGGCCTGTGAATAAACGTTATATAGCAAACTGAGACTTGGTTTCTAGCCTTTTCTCAATGGATTATTTGTTCTTTCATCACTTGGAAAAATAGAAATCTAAGATGCCTATTTCTTAGAAGAAATGGGATGGTGTTTTCATCACGGAGGTTATAATCCTTTCTGCAGGTATATATATCTTGGGCTGTTCGACAGCGAGGTCGAAGCTGCAAGGTCTTAAAGCACGAATTTCACTCTACCTGAACTGATTTTATTATCCTGAACTTTCAACCTCAATAGGGATCCAACCAACACGTCTCCCTTTTTATTTTTGTGGAAATTAGGGCTTATGACAAGGCAGCAATCAAATGTAATGGGAGGGAGGCAGTAACCAACTTTGAGCCTAGCACATACGAAGGAGAGGGAGTTTCTGAGGGCAGCAGTGAAGGTATATTTCTATAAACCATATACGCTTATGCATGGATGATCTGGTGGTTATCACAATTTGTTCCAACTTGTTTTTGATTGTGTACAAATTCCATTATAGGTGGTCGGAGTATGCTTGATTTGAATTTAGGGATTTCACCCCCTTCCAACTGTCCAAACGAGGATGATGGGCATCTGCGATTCCAATCTGGTCCTTGCTTTCCTAATGATAGGAGCACAAAGGTAAACACTAAACAAAGAATTCGTGAAACATTCCAGTTTCTATTTAGCAATGAGAGTTCCCAAAAATGAATGACTGACAGAGAAAAATTATTACCCTAAATTACTTTTTGAATTATCTATGTTGAAGATGGAGAGCAATGCCCGTGCAGCAGTTGGCGATCCACCTGTGAATGGACTGGCAATGACATCAGAGCATGCTCCCTTATGGAACGGTACACAATCTAGCTTCTTCCCCAGTGAGGTGAGTTTCACTGATATGATGTTATTTTAGAGCTTAGTTCGAAAATTTGTGAACTTTTTCGCTATCAGTTTCCTGGTTGAACTCAAACAAATATGGTTCAATCAATTGTATCCCACAGCATCTTTGATTACTGAATTAATTGCAAGGGTAGTCGGCCCCTTTTAACTTGCTGCTGTACATCATAGAGTATTACGATCAAAATAGCACTTGATGTTTTTGCACTCATAATGTCCAATGACTCAAAGGATGAACAATTTGACTTTAGCAATCATTGAACTGCTTAGTGGATAACATAGTACGACACTGTACGACTTATTCTTGTGAGCCCACTAGATGAATGAATACTCAAACTTGATAGCAGTGGAGGCTAATATTTGATCTAATGTTGGAAACTATTAACAACACATCAGATGCTAAAGCAAACAGGACCTGAATTACATGGTATTATCTGAATTTTGCTTTCAGGAAAGCATGACAGAGAAGAGACTTGCATTAGGTTCATCCCAAGGAGTCCCTAACTGGGCATGGCAAATCCATGGCCCGATTAATGCCGCCCAAATGCCACTGTTCTCTACTGCAGCATCATCAGGATTCTCATTTTCAGCTACCCATTTCCCGGCTGCCATGCCTCCACCTCACCAACCGAGCTCGATCGCCCAAAATATCCATTTCAATTCTGCCAAAGCCTCCCTCAACCCCCCCCAGTATCACCACCTGTTGAACCAACAACATGCACCGCCATAATCCTTATTCTTCTATATTAGAGGGTGACCATAAGTGAGATATGCTTAATTGGTTATCTTCATTTCATTTGTATGCTTTTAAGTAATGATTAATTTGCACTTCTATGGCTTGATTTCTGACTTAATAGCTCATTACAAAATACTATGTTTCACATTTCTGTACCTTTCAAACATGCTTATATAATACGTACTCCTGCATTCACTATTGTACAGTTCCCTGCCCCTAACTTTTTCCTTTGTTCTGTGTTCCTGGTAACATTTGTCTCAGTTTCTGGTTAGAACTGTACCTTGTCATGTTCTATGCCCTTTTTATAAAACATTTTCAGTAGGGTTAAGTAGTTGGGTTTCTTACATGTAATCGGACCTAACCTGTCTTCATAGACCAAGAATACAAAATTGTCTCTTTTATTATGGGGTGTCGGAGGGATTGTAGGGTCTAGAGAAAGTTGTGGAAGGAAGAACGTGTCGTTTCTTTGGATCTAGCTGTTGAATGTTCGGGTGACAAATAACTCAGTTTTTGGTCATTGATCCCTGAAACGCTAGTCTGAACACTTAAAAAGGTTGAGAGAGTCAGAAAGATTGGTGCATTGGCAATGACATGTTGAAGATTGTTGGGAGGGAGTCCCACGTTGGCTAAATTAGGAATGACCATGGGTTTATAACTAAGGAAATACATCTCCATTAGCACGAGCCCTTTTGGGGAAGCTCAAAGTAAAGTCATGAGAGCTTATGCTCAAAGTGAACAACATCATACCACTGTAGATAGCCATAATTCCTAACATGGTATTAGAGTCATGTTCTTAACTTAGTCATATCAATAAAATTTTCATTATGAGCCTCGAAGGTACAAACAGTGTACTTTGTTCGAGGATTCCAAAGAAAGAGTCGAACATCGGGGAAGGCTGTTTTATTAATATCTGCGTGACCTTCTTACCTCATTCCAATTTGTTTCTACTTTGTCAGTTCAAGTCTGACTGTGATTTATGGTATTTATATGCTTTTGTTTGTGTGTCTGCGTATCTGTGTGAAAACAGTGAAATGCGGGCAGAAATGAGGAAACGTGGTGCTCTCATATTGCCGCCTTCCAACCAATTATGCAATGTTTAATGAATACAGGTCCAGAATTTCAGATCAAACCAATAAATTCTGTTTTTATTTTTGTAGATAATATTTTTTATTCTCTTGGCTCTTCTCCCTTTGCCTCTCACTTTCTCCTATCCCCTCCTATTAGGATACTTCACCCATATCATTTTCTTTTCTAATTCCACTTTAATGCCTATTTTTTATATTCTTTAGAAGACTTTCGAACCACGGCCGGAGGTAAAACCACGTTAAGCGAACCGATAGTTTCGTAATGTACAAGGTGAATGGACAGTTAGGCGTCTTAGTACCCGAGGTTAAGTCAAAGGTTGATGTGCTTAGAGTTCTGAAGGGTATTCGGTAACAATGAACAAAAGCTTATACTCCTAAGATGTTCAACTGTCATAAAAAAAAAATTATAATTCCTGTAACAGTCCAACCTCACCGCTAGCAGATATTGTCCTCTTTACGTTTTCCCTTTCGAGCTTCCCCTCACACCCTTATAAAAGTGGTTTCGTTCTCCTCCCCAACTAATGTGGGATAATAGCTTAGCTCACTCGAATGAACGTGAGATTTGAGAATTAATACAACAACAAGTCTAAGTCTAAGCCTAAGCTTATATCGATAGAAATGTATAGCAAGTGACTTTGGTCGTCAACTTAGTATTCTTTGTAGATTTCTTGTTAATCGAGACAATGAACGCTAGAACGTTGTTAAGTGGATTGTTAGATATGGTTTACGGATTGAACCCTATTTTATTTTTGCACCTAAACTTCCTTCCTTGTTAGTAAAGAACTAAAAGAGGGTCAGGTGTTGGTTTATAACATAAATAATTAATTATAAATTTTGAGAAAAATACATTTTTTAAAATGTCTCTTTCGCCCTTTTATCTCAATCTCATTGTACTGTCAAATCAATCATCTCTCTCTCTCTCTCTCTTTGCTGCAATTGTCATTTCCCACTCTCCCATTTACTTCATTATACACCATTTTCATTTTCATTTTCATTTTCATTTATGTTACAATTAATAAAAAAAATATATATATAAGAAATTTTAACATTTTTATAGGCCATTTCTTTAAACATACCTTAAAGATAAATTATCTTCTCCCTGTCCGATATTTATATGCATTCACCTAACTTTTGTTTATATTCTCATGTAACATCCATTTCAATTTCAATTTCTCAAATCTTTCTTTCAAAACTCTATTTTGAAATCTCTCTGCTCCATTTTCTAAAACTTTCTTCTTGAATCGGGGCCAGAAGCTCGAGCATACGTCGCTTGGTCATAGGCGACGTGATAATGAATAGACTTACCTCACTTGTTACTGGGAAGTAAGTGTCACACAATCGTAAGTCCCCTGCCCTTCAAATGCGATTGTGACAAGTGATATCAAATTTATTTTATTTATGTTTGAAAATGCTCCTAAACCAAATAACTCTTTCATTTTATCTAAAATGATCATATAAGAAGATCGATAACAAAAAAAATAATGGAATTGAGAAGGAATTTAAGAAGCTAAGAAAAAAAAATGGATTGGGATTATGTCCCGATATTAACGGTAATAACTTTTTAATTTTTTTAAAAAACTAAGGAAATTCATGTCATTTTAAAGGTGGTAATAATTTTATCTATATTATTTTTTAAAAAGAGCATCTTAAAGTTTTTATTTTTATATATTTTTTATTAAATTAATGAGAATTTTAATACAATTTTAAAATTTTAAAGATATTTTTAAAACACAGTACCGAATATCTTTTTGTAGGCTCAGATTCTTTATTGACCCTAAAACACTTTAATTTATCGAGATAAATCAACTTAGTTGACTATATAGGCTCTATCTTCTTTCACATTTGTAACAATCTAATTCTTTTATAAAAAAAAAAAAAAAATTATAATAATTAATTAATTAATTATTAATTTAAAATAATTAAATTATTATAACGTAACAATTATTTTATTTTAGCTTTCTCGGATTGCATAATTATATTGGATGGTAAAGTGAATGCATCCCAAAAAGGGAAAAAAAAAGTACTTTTGGTTCGAGAAATTTTCGTCCCAATACTTTGATATGACAACTCCAATTTTATTGACAAAACTGTGTCATTACTACTCGTGTCCACTCGCTATTAGACAAAGCACTTGAATGCTCGATTACGTTCAAGGACATTCTTAACTTGATTTTGTGAAATGTTTGGCTGACTCTTTTCGTCTGCTATAATCTATATGTCTCTCTACACCCTACTTTTCGTGTCATAATCTAACCATAATTATCGAAGTTTTGTCATATCCATCAACACCTCTTACAATCTTACGATGTATCAATATGTACCTGCTTTAATTGAAATTCGACTCGATATTTTAGGTCAAAATTATTTAAGCAAATATTACACGGTTGCTACCATTTTAAATTAAAAAGAAGCTTTGATTACAATTAGAGAGACAAACTAAACTTTAGAGAAAGGTAGCTTTAAAGCTTTGTAAAAGAAATGGAAAAAAAGAAATTATATTTTGGAAATATATTTTTTCAAAGATACAAAAAGGAATTTGTAAATAAAGAAAGGTTGTGAGAAAATATCTAAGACAGAAAATAGATTTTTTTTTTTTTTTTTTTTTTTTTTTTTTTTTTTTTTTTTTTGCCTCTATCACATCAATCAATTAAGAATCAAATTTGTGAATTTTTATTATTATTATTATTATTTTCATTGTATAAAATAAAAAAATAATTTAAGAAAAAAACAAATGAGGCATATAAGATATGAATAAGAACATTTCCTTTGCTTTTATGAAGAATTGGATTCCAATGAAAGCTTAGGTATCCATTTATGGAAATTTTGTTTCAAAGGGTAAATTTTGGAAATATGTTTTTTTTTTTTTTTTAGTTTTTAAAATATTAGAAAGAATATTCACTACTTACAAATTAAGATATTAGAAAATTTTTCCCATTTCTTTTAAAATAAAATAAATAGAAATGAGAAAGCCTTTTGACTTGTTAATTAAATGTAAATTTACTCTAAATCCTTTGATTTCGTGGAAAATCAGAACAAATGGGGTTAGATGTTGAAATTTATAAATAAAAAGAGAATAAAATAGGGGTGGGAATGTAAATAAGAAATAAAGGAGGGGGTGGGAGTGCAAAATTAGAAGGAGAAAGAAAGTGGGGCCCACAGTGGGACTATTTAAAATAATTTTGGTTACGTATTTTTTTCTACTATTAAGGTTTCAGAGGCCTTTATTTATTTTATTTTATTTTATTTTATTTTATTTTATTTTCTACTTTATTCTGTGCATTGAGGTTTGAGATCCTCAAACATTGCCCTTTTAAATAATACTCCCATGGAATGAAAACTCTGCTCTCATTTTCTCTCACATAATGATTTTGACGGCCAGGATTAAATGGCCACAGCTGCCACACAACCACAGATTCTCCTATTAAGTGGGCCTTGGGGCACGTGGTGGGCCCAAGCCCATTTGGATGTTTCGGCCCTTCCCCTATAGCCCATCAGTGGGTCCCCCCTAGAACCTGGTTTGTTTGGTTTAATACCACTTTGTGGGGTCTCCTTTATTGTTTTTATTTTTTATTTTATTTTTTTTATTTGTTTTGTGGAATATTAAATACATATAATTTGTGGAGCAGAAGAAGACACCCCAGTTGGCAATTGGGAGGGGAAGTTGTAAAGCATTTGTGGGACCCCCACCATCCTTGCCGTTGGTGTAATAAATGTAAAAAAAAAGAGGGTAAGATTGTAAATAAATTATAAATTATGAAATATTAATATCGAAGAAAAGGATGGGGGCTGTGAATAATTTTACTATTGCTATTGGCGGCCAAAGAAGTCCAAATCCAAGCCTGATTGGGCTGTCTCTTCGTGAATGGCAAGTGGCCATCACCTCATTTAAGGACACCATCCTCCCCACTCCATTACTGTTGGATAGTGTATTTTCCTTGCATATATTTTAACCACACGAACACTTTCAATAGGTCGCCTACTACTTACTTACCACTAAATTGGACAACCCATTCTATCAATTACCATCTGTCAAATATTTCAAAATTATTTATGACATTTAAACTCTCAGTTGTTTTGATACAACAAGCCGCCATTTAATAAAATCTGTTGATGAAGGTGGTGTAATCCATTGCCACGCCTTGCTCAATGCCATCACCTGATCCAACATTATTCAGTTTCCACTACGGATCAAAAGAACACACTTCGTCCATCCAACAGACAGAGCAACCCCAAACTTCATTTAATCAAACATCTGGCAATTCGAGTGAGAATATTGTTCAATTTCTCCCAAAAAGAAAGAAAACTATGGCAATACAAGTTTATAGGTATTCATCCAGCATGCATACTGTGATACCAGAAGATTCATAAGATCTTGCTTTTGGTCGATACAACCGTACGGGCACTTTTTAATACTTGGGTATTTGACTTGGAAGGAAGTGGAGAAGTCAAAGGATTTGATCCACCCAATTAGTTGATTCATAAAAGAGGCAAGGTCGACGTTCTTCCCGGTGAAGCCAGAATCAAGTTTGTGCTGCCACCGTGACGGGTCAACTTTAGCGGTAATGAACCAAGTTTCCACCTCATTGTAATTGCACTGGTAATAACCCGAGGGAGGAATGATTATCACCCAATGAGGCCAAAGTACATTCGAATTGATTTACATATAGCCTTATGCAGTTCAGGAACTCCAATCTCAACCTTAAACAGTAGTTTCTTTTACTCTTCGCTGTTACCAAGGAACAAACTATTCAACAGCTGGAGGTAGGGTCGCCCTACCAGATTGACAGACATTTACAACTTCCTGTCAAATAATAGTTGCCAATATACAACTTGCCGGGATACAAACGCGTGAGCGATATCACACCTACACAGACACGAATGGAACAAGTAGAACAAATCAGCAAGCATTCACAAAAAAATAGAGGAACGATTTCAAGGCTAGCTCCAATCAATCCATACGTTTCCATGTGCACGCAATAGTAACTACTAACTACAAGGCAATGAGAAGGTAAATAATAGCCTCTTCCAAAAATAGGGTTATCCAACCTACCAACATTCTTCAAGCCCAAACACAGGAGTTTGCCTACTTGGGTTGAGGGAGGGGGGATTATAAGAAACGGGCAGAAGATGATAAAAGAAACAAAATTATTCAATTAAAAAAAGTTGTTTTAGGAAGGAAGAGTAACTAACAAAAGAAAAATATACTAACGATACACCCTTACCTGGAGGTAACATAATCCAATTCCATCGGGGGCACAAATCTTCATCAGGAAGCCATAAGGCCGGACTATGAATCTCCCACGATATCATGGCTACACGTTTATGGACCTCACAAGGTTAATTTCCTAGTCCTTCGCTCAAATGCTGCCACCAATCTAGGCACTCACATCATTAAACTCACCAAATTTTACATCCCAAAGGTCCTGTTGTATAGATCACTTGAGCTGGGCATGCGAAACTTTGAGTCTTCGTAACCAGCATAATATTTGTTATATCCAAGCCTATCATTTCTCAATATGTCTGCCACACTAATATTGGTTCCACCTTGAACCTCATTCCAGCCTCCATCCCAGTGGCCATGTGACACAAGCCCATTTCTAGAATTTTGGAGGGACAGCTGTGCAAAATTAGATAGATTGTTAACCTGAGACTGGTCCGCATACCTCGAAGAAATACCATAGGAATCCCCGAGATGAGAGAAACCATCTCGGACATCAGAATACCTCTGCTGGGAGTTCAGAGATCTTTGCATCAGTAACTGTAGACTCACTTCATTATCGAAGGTACCTAATGAATGAGAATATGGTGTCCTAATATCTAAACCAGTATTGTTAAGACCTATCTGACGCCTCCCTTTACCAACTGCCAAAATAGCCGGATCCATAAACTCAATATCACCCGTGCTAACATTATTTCCAGTTTGATTTTCATGATATGAATTTCTCAATAAGGAAGAAGCATCAAGAAGATGATTTCCTGAATCAAAAGGTGAAAATTTAACCCAGTGAACAAAAGTTACAAAAGAATTTTAATATAACTTTAATAAGCTGAGAAAAACACACAAACCAGAGAAGGAGTCAGAAACTTGATCCACTCTGTCATGGGAAGAGAAACCAGGAGGGGGCACCCGGCTTGGAACAGAGAAGCCAGGTGGAGCCGAAATTTGAGCTCTCGAAACGGCTGCAAAAGAGAGTCTGTGAGGAGATTTCTATTCTAAACAGGTAAAACAGCTGGTTCCAAAAGGGAACTTCAGAGAGCATGTTGAATATGAGGGACAATACTTTAATTCTGATAAATAGATGAATGAATCAAAAGAAGCTAAATAAGACTTTACGTTGAATGTAGAAGCATCTGTTTGAAGAAAAGAAAAAAAAATCAAAACAGGAGAAATTTGGTTCCGGTGATCTGAATCCCAAGAACGGGCACAAAGAAGAGATTTCCATACCGACACGTTACCCATTAACATGAAAGAACAATGCAAAGAAAAAATATATAAAGACAATGGAAAATTAAGACAATATGAAAACAATCTGACAAACACTACCATTAAATAAGAAAGCTCAAAAACAAAAAGAAGCCAAAATATCTGAAAACTTATCTAAAATATGAACACTCACCAGAGAGCTTATTTGAGGAATTAATAGAGTGGCTGCTTGAATGGTTTACTGATCCATCATAATTGTTAGAATAGAAGCCACCACTATTATGAAACTTGTCCAAATGCACATTTCCATCTTCAGAGAAATCATGCCTCAAAGACTGATTCCTTTGCATCTGTCCAATTATATCAACAGAAGGTTGTATCCTGAAATCTTGTCCTTTAGAATCTTCCTGCCTGGCAAAGGAGAACCTGGACTGATTGTTGTTTTGCACCTTCCTAGAACTTAGAGACTGTTTGTCAGTTTCACCCAAAAACTTGGCCAAATTCTGGGATGTTAATGTGTTATCCCACATGTTGAAGTCCATTGATAGTATATTTGAGATTATGTTATTTTCACCATTATCTACAAAACTATTGCTATTGGCATTCAATATGTCACCAGACAACCATCCCGTGTGCCTCCCTCTGCCTTCATTGTGAAGTAAAAATGAATTTCCATGAGGCATATCAGTAGCAGCAGAAGACCTGATCACATTCTCCATGTTGCTATTTATAGCAGTTGAAACGTTAGATGCACGGAAATGTGAATTATCATTGAGTTGGTTTTCGACAAAATGTGTACCAGCATTTAAATTAGTAGTGTCATTGGCCACTATATGTCTTAAAGTCTGCAAAGACTGCCCAGAAGTATTGACTCCATTCTCAAGGTGACTGCTAAATGCAGGAGGGGTGCTAGATGACTGTAGAGATGAATTATTGTTGAACTGTTTATCAACAAGCGACAAATCAGATGCCAAACTGGTTCCTGCCCCGTTGACAGCATCTGACCACAATGGATGAGAGGTAGAGCCATTCAGAGCATGAAATGTAGAAGCCCAGCCAGGCAGCCGAGTTGAAGGGCTCAAAATCTCTGGATCCTTGAGCCTCTGACTATTAAAAGATATCACATCCTCTTCCAATTCAGTTGCATTTACCACCTCTCTCTGGAAATCTGATCTCCAATCACATTCTTCTCTTGAAAAAGACATGGCCTTAACCAAATCATCGCCTTTCCGAGCAGTAGAAGTTAGAGGTGCTACTCTAGACTGCCCAGAAGAAAATTGCTCTTGTAAGCTATGGTGATCCCTGGAAGCTTTAATCAAATCATGATCAGAGACTAAAGAATTTGGCCTTAGACCAGATTGATCATCTCTATTATCCCTATCGATGATAACTGTTGAGCTCAGATTTTGTATTAGCCCATCAGAAGTATCTCCTGCTTCAGGACAAGAACTGCAAGAATCCTCAGTATGGTGAGTATTAGTCAAAATGATCGGTGACAAAGCCGTTGCATTCTGACTGTCCTTGGTGGCTGGAATTCCAGCCCCTGGATAACTCAAAGATACAGAAGTAGGCACCTCCTCAGGGGAATCATGTCTGTCTGTTGAAAAAGGTTGACAATCCATGCTAATAGGAGGTTTCAAAGATTTTAAGGATTCTTGGTGACCTTTGGCATTATTAGAAGTGCGACTCTCATTAAATGCAGGTCTCTTTGCAGCTTCACTATGTAATGTAGGAGCCGAAGAAATACCTGCAACTGAAGGGGAAGATGATAATATGCTATTAGCAGCATCGGACCGTTTGGAAGGCCCATTTGAACTTGATAAACTTGTAGCAGGTGCTTGGAAATTTGAGCCTCGGGTCCCCCTGACAGAAATAACATGTGTTTTGTGACCTCTTAAATAAAGTTGAGAACTTTAAAACGTGTGCAAACATAAACATCCATGTACCATGACGCAGCTGCTGGTAGAGCAATTGACTTATCTGAGCTTTCATTTGGAGAAGAACCTCTAATGGTGCTACCAGTATTCTGGTTAACAAAATTATTCAAGCATATAAACATAAAAACCTTAACTCTTTTGGATACAAAACTTTCTATAGATAACATGTGTGAACCAATTTGTGATAAATAGAAAGAGAAGTGTATGAAAAGAAAGATAACCTATGTCACAAAAGTTTCTAAAATTATTCCCGACAGTCAAGATTACTTATATGATAAAAAAAATACGTAATAGACTGTCACCCCAAGAATGTATTACTTGTATTATCAAAATAATACGTAATAGACTGTCACCCCAAGAATGTTCTTCGGATTAAAAATTTTAACCAAGTTGAACTACATTCCCCGTCCTTGTCCTGCTTAGTATAAATATATTTTTAACACACACACATATATATATGCTTCTAGGCAATATTAAAAAATAAATTAGTTACTTTTGAGACTCTAATTGTAATATTTAAACTAATGACTATGTTGTAATATTAAAAATTTGAATTTTTAGAAATTTTGTTGGTAGTACATATATATATATATATATATATATGTTTGCTTGTGAAATATATCTATTTATGATTTTTTTCTACAATTTTTTAATAAAGATTATATTGTTAAATGAAAACTTAAAAATAATTATTTTTTAAAAAGAATAATAAATGGGAAAGATTACCCACGGGAACCCGGTCCCCACAAAAACGAATGGGGAATTTCACGGGGAAGGGGACAGGGAAGCGTCCCCGCCCCGCCCCATGGAAATCTCTACTAATACATAGATAGATAACACAAAAACGTTAATCTAACAAATGTTATGAGGTTTAACATAACCAAATATCAAACTAAAAGAACAAATTATTGCTGTATAACATATATATGAAAGAAACATCAACAGTTCCTTTAGCAATACAAGTTTAGGATGTCTTACACTTGAAGTGTTTTTAACAATGGGTTTCCCATTTGAAGAATTGCTATTGCAGTAATCATCCAAAGCTGGAGGCAAGACACTCCCAGAACGCCGTTGCATACTGTTTGAGGCACCAGTAATTTGTTGCACCCTATTCCTTTAATACAACTACATAAGTTAATTAATCATCCAACCAAAACATAAAGTCTCCAAGAAGCCAAATAGCAAGAGTCATCCAAACACAACAATAAACAATGATAACAGTAACAACAAAACAATCATGGTAATAGTATTACTTGTCTGATCATGAAATGGATTTTATCCCCTTTTATTAGTGTGGTTTATTAGAATCAAGTGTTCTTTTAGATTTGGATTAGGGAAAGCTGATCACTTGCATAATCATGCAATGGAGGCTTCATTTTCCATAATCTCCCCCCTCTTAGTGTGTACTTAGGCTAACACTATGGATGCTGCATTCTTCCCCTTGTTTGCTAAAATTGCTATTAAGGTTTGATGTTTGTTGGAATTCCCCCATGGATGTCTTCTCTTTTACAAGTTCCAATATTCTTTTGTAGAAGGGAACATAAGAACCAATTTTTTTTTTTTTTTCTGAAACGCAGAAGTATCAGCTAGTTGACGGGATATGTCATAAAACATAAAATAATTTTAAAAGATTAAAAATGTATAACATTGGACAATCTCTGCAAATTTAGCATAATGAGAGAATCGAGGGAAATAATTATAGACAGATATATATGGATATCTATTGCGTTTGTAGTCCAAACTAGATTGTGGTAGAGATAGGGATTTGTATTACATCCATAGCCTATTTCTTAAGAGATGATGGATAACTTTATTTGGTTCGACAACAGAAGTAGAAAATTTCATCTAATTATAGAAAAAGGTAAAGAGCTGAGAAATAAATTCAGAGCAAACAATTGCTAGCTATGTCATTCCACACTTCAAGTAGTCAAACATCATATATCTTTCCACAAGCCTCTCTGATAACTCATGGTCAAACATCAATTAGCATTTTGAACTAAAAAATAACTAATTAATTAATTGAGCAGTGAATCTTAATATAAAAAAAATATATTAGAGAAATCCCAAAAGCACAACAGAAATTTTAAATACAAAATGATTATCACACCTTGTGTATTCTGAAATGATTTCATCTTTCGAGAAACTATCTTCTTGAGAACTAACCTCGTGTAAATACAAACAATCAGGGTTGGAGCAAGGCTGAAAAATTAGTTGATAACATTATGATCCAAAGCAAACGTAAAAGTTATAAAATTTTCAATTAGAATGACTATAAAAACAAGAGAAGAAAATTATAAATTCATACCACATTTCTCAACCATGCATGGCAATACTTTGTCGTTCCAAAGCATGCCCTAAAATTGAGGCACCCAGAGATAGCAAATTACAAAGTTTTCACCAATCCATTAGTCGGAATATTCAAGATGTGCTCTATTTATACACTCACCTTAAAGGTTTACCCTCCAAGACAAACTGATGTACATTTTGGATACATCGAACAGCTTCCTCCTCTTTTGAGTATGTAATATATCTAACCCAAAAAAATTACAAGAAATAAATATTTTTTTCATTTGAAAAAAACACAACAAATAAATAAATATTTTTGTATGCATATAGCATACAAAATTCTAGTAAATCATGGAATAAGAATTATTTCAATGCCCAAAATTCAAACTAAACAAATCAGCCTTCATGTACAAACCAGATGCCCAGAAACAAAATGTTCCAAAAGGGCAGCTTGAAATGCAATGAGTTATCTGAAAGTTAAATAACCTATGTAAATAAATAATACAATTTATTTTCAGGAAAAAAAAATGTAAGATTTGCATTCTATAAAAACATTTGAACTTACACACTACACGTATTATTTGGAAATTGTTGAATGACTCCAGTTGTTGTACGGGACATGGACACTTTTAGAACTTTCCCATACTGACCAAAATATTCTCTACGCTGAAGAAGCTGCACAAGGGATGATAAGAGGGCATCCATTAACCCATCAGAACCAAAAGTAAACAAATCTATTTAAGAACCAATAGTTTCAGAAACAGAGAAGCACAACATACATCTTCATCTGCCAGGTTAAGAGGCAACCCAACAATATATACAAGATTCCGTTGTATCACACGTACACTACTAAGTTGTTTCCGTCCTTCGGATGATTTGGTTTTTGCTTTTTGTGACTTAAACTTTTTTTCCACACTGATTTCAGCAACCAATCTGCTAAGAACAATTATCAAGGACAGATTTATCTAAAAAAATGCAAATGGAAGAATTATAAATAAGGTAGCAATAACAAAGTAATGCAAAATGTTTATGCCTAGGCGTACACATCAAACAACTCCATCACTTAGCAATGGGATTTAACACTCTTAACACTTGTCATTAAAAGAGAAACGAGACAAGAACAAAGACCAAATATTAAGCTAACATAAATCTAATCCCAAATTAATCTTACACCAGGCCATACAGGAAAATAAATTTAAAATAATATTAGTAACAGACGCCCCATTTTGATTTAATAGCAAAGAAGAATAATTACAAAACTCTATCAAACAGTTGCCGACCACTATACCCAAACACTAGTCAGACACTAATGCAGTGCTGATTAATTATTTTTTTCTGATAGGAAAAAAAAAAAAAAAAAAAGAAACTTGATCCATAATCTGCGACCTCATAGGAGGAAAAAATTGATAAGGAATTTCCCAAAGCACAGGTATTTGTAAGAAGCCCCTAGTTAATAAAAGCAGATAGAAAATAACTAGGGAAAATGACCTTTCACAACTTGATGCTGTGCCTACAATTTTGTCCTTGTCATATACAGAACGACATGCAGGACATCGACCCTCAGTGTCATCCTTCTCAGCCATGTCCATAATATGATGCCAGCACCAAACACAGATCTGAAAGTGGTGTAGCCATAAATTTAAGATTCTATTCTACTCTTAAATTGAAAAGATGGAGATATATCCATAATAAACTACTGGAAGCTCGAGTAATATACATAAAACTTGTGGAAAATTAAAATATAATACGGAAGTTCCCTAATTCTCAAAAAAGTAAGAGCTAACTCAACATCTAAAGTGGGAAGCATAAGTCTTCCATGAAAGGAATTCAGAAAAGATGCACACACTTCTCCAAAAGGTTGTTTTGCTGATAGACGTTTGTCTAAACTTAATAGCAGTGTCAAAACATCAATAAACATTGCTATAAGTCAGACTAAAATTAAAATATGAAACCCAGAAAAAAACAGAAGTCCGCAAAAAGTAGGATCAAATAAATAAATCGTCATTTTTCCATAATATATCATAGTATCATTTTCTTTTGATTTTCATGAGAAAGCTACTAACTTACAACACTCGGCTAAACCTTATTATCACGCCATAATCTAAGCCCAAATATAATATATTTTCTATAGAACTTGTAAAATACAAAGAGATCACATCTCTTCAATTGCTGATCTACATTTACGGTATAGGTTCCAGACCTCATATCCACATTTGCATGCCTTCAATTGCTGATCAGTTAGATCCATCTCTTCCGCACAGAGGGGGCAAGTCTTTTCTCCTCCGTCACTCATGGTTGCTATGAACAAAATAAAGCAAATATAATTATGAAAGCAAAAGCTGAAAGGCTACCAGCGAATGGAACAAAAGCCTACTAAGTGCATATACAAATTAGGAAGAAAGCAGTCTAACTCATTCTGATGTCTAATTGTACACAGGACACAACTTTCAATAATTTTCCCAGGAAACTAGAGGATGCTATCAATCTTCACCGTATCTAAGAGTCAGTTCTGTATAATAAAAAATATTTTTTATTCCACATTTTGTTATTTATATCAATAATTATCATGTGACAAGAACAAGAGAACCATACACAGGCGAAAGTGCTGCCAGCGCTCGCTGACATTTAATTAGACATGCTATCATGTTCCTACACAATACTCATGGCCACACCCTACATCTAATGCCCACACTTTCATCAATAAACGCGAAATTTTTTTTACACAGATAAAATAAACCCCACAACCGTCTATTAACTGAAACGAGCACAATAGAAGGATGAAACCTTATGTCAATCGATTGTGCTAGAGCTAAAAGACAATTTTCAACGAAGAGCACATGAAAACTGTAAATACCAGAATTCTAGATCGAACAATTTTCAAAATAAAAACATAACCAAAAATTATCGAAGACACGCCAAGTAATCGCGAAGAACAAAAAAATTGAATCGAAGACCTAACTAAATTCATTAACATGCAACAAACCGAAAATTGAAACGCATATACATATCGATGTGAATCAAATAAGAGAAGTGGCCGAAAATTAGATGAAAACCAAAAGAAATAGCTGTTGAAATTGCAGATTGAAACGATGAATAAAATTAGGGATCTTGAAGATTGAAAACACAAAAATAAAGATTGAACAAAAGAGAAAGATCAGATTGCAGAATTATGGCTTCAAATTAGAGCTAGCCGTCATACAGAGATCGATATTAGGCAGGCAATGAATCTGTGAGGTTGAGATCGTCCGAGAAGCGCACGATAACGAAGACGCAAAACAGAGAAGAACAATAGGATGACCGAGGGAGAGAGAAACTATTGTTTATGGATGGCTTTTTAGGCCGCTGCCTTCACTATTGCATTCTGTCAAAATAATATTATTAATTTTGTAATAACATCCTTCAATTTTGAAGTAATTACAAAAATGGCTCTGCGACTGCTCTTCCACAGCAACGTCCATGCTTACTTTTTCCGGATATAGATAAATTGTTTGTTATATTGTTAATTTCTCTCTATTATAAATAACTCATTTACCATTTTTTTTTTTAAATAAAACTTTGCTTTTAATTTAGAAAAGAAACATCATTATTTTTTATTTATTAAATATTTGTTTTTAACTTGACGTCTACTTATTATTGAATTTTTTTATTTAACTATTTTAAAAAATAATATATACCTTTTTTATTTTTATTGTAATTATAAAAGACTGTGACTACTAAAAATGCATTTTTTTCTAAACATATATAAATTGTTTTTTATTATTATTTTTAATCGTCCTAATTTTTAAAAATATAATTAGACTCATAGTTATAAAAGTCTACTAAATAAAAATTGAAAATAATTATTTAAAAACAAACTAAAATTTTATTAGAAACTTTGACAAAAAATAATTTAAAATATAAATCATAAATTCAATTCTTAAAATCATAAAATTCAGTCTTTATTTCAAATGAAAATACAATTATAAAAAATATTAAACTAATACAAAAATATTTTCTATATCAAATACCTCTATTAATTAAATTTAAAAATAAATAAATACTCAGTGCAATTATAGCCTAAAACTAAATTGGTCATATATTTAGAATACGAGAAAATACATTAATCTCATTAAACATAGTTTAATAATATTAAAATTGGTCATATACATTATTTTAGAATACAGAAAAACACATTAATCTCATTAAATATAGTTTAATAATATTAAATTATAAACTTAAATTGATATGGTATGAATTTAATTTTAAGTCTAAACATACCCAAATAACTTACCAAATATTTAAAATTGGTGTACTCTTTGTTTGACCATAGTCAATTTATAGGAAGAATTTTCACTCAATAATATATTTAAATATGTATAGCATGATATAATCTCATAATTAAATATATATTTTTATTTAATATATCTAATTATAATAATCAAATATATATATATATATATATATATATATATATATAATATTTAATATTAATATAAACCTTTTAAATTAAATATTATTTTTTGTATTTGTTTCTTTTTATATATAAAATATGATTGTAATAATTATATAAATTTAAAATTTTAACTTCTACACAAAAATAAATTTATATTTATGAATAATTATTTCCTAACTAACTTAAATTATTAGACAAATTATTCATGCACAATTCAACTCATCTAACTAAACAAGATCTTGTAAATAATTCAGGATTTAAAAAAAAATTATTTAAGGTAATGGTAGATAATAAGTTAATATATTAGGTGTCTCAAATTGAATAAGTTCAAATAATTTAACTTACAATTTAGTTTTTTTTTTTTTTTTTTTTTTTTTTTTTTTTTTTTTTTTTTTTTTTTTTTTTTGTTATTAGGATAGGTAAATTATTATGAATCCATCCGAAAAATTTAGATATGATAATTTTTCATTACAAATCAAACAAATCAACTGAAAATAGTTATCGTAATACTAATTTCAACAATTTGAAAGTAAAATCAATATATATATAACTAAAAATAGGTTGATAGTAGAAAAAAAAAGTTTAGCATCGATTGATGAAGCAATGATTGAGTTGATAGAGGGTTGGAAGGAGGGCAGTTACGTAAAAGCACTTGAACATATGGGCCCAAGAATCAGCCCAAAATGAAATTTGGACAAAGTTGGATGTTACATTAAGCCCACCGGGCCCAGAGAAGTATGCGGCAAAGAACCGGATCCATACATGAGGACACCGGATCCGCTCTCCCCACAACTCTCAACCGCCAGGGCATTTCGGTCATTTCAATTTTGACCTTTTATTATTGTTTCTAATGTTTACTCGCGAGTACCGGCCGGTGCGGTCATATTGCATGACCGTACAGAGGGCATTCTAAATTCAATCGCAGCCATTCAATCCTAAAAGCCGAACAAGAGCCGCAGGATCGAAAAGGAAATCCAACGGCCAAAATTAAGCTACTAGAACCTTATAAATTATGTAACAGTTGCTCTTTAAATCATTCAGCTCTGTTTTCAACCTATCAAATATCAATCCCGTGCCTGCTTCGTGCCATCTCTGTGACCAGTGCTCGCTTGTTTGATTTTGTGCTTTCAAGGTTGGCATTGGATTTTCATTTTTGATTTCGTTCGATTTCATCGATTTATCAATCAGTTTCTGCGAATTGAATTCTTTTGTTTGTAAAATCTCAGTGATGGGGAAGAGCTACCCGGCTGTTAGCGAGGAATACCAGAAGGCTGTAGTGAAGGCGAGGAGGAAGATTAGAGCTCTCGTTGCTGAGAAGCACTGCTCTCCTCTAATGCTTCGTCTCGCGTTGGTTTCTCTGTCCGATGATGATTGAATATGAATCGTTGATTGTCAATGGCGATGATTTACTGTGGCTTTGTGATTGCAGATGGCACTCTGCCGGAACGTATGATGCTAAGTCTAAGACGGGAGGTCCCTTCGGGACGATGAAGCACGCAGCGGAACTCGCACATGGTGCTAACAATGGCCTTGACATCGCTGTTAAGCTGTTGGAGCCGATTAAGGAACAGGTGCCGATCCTTTCATACGGTGACTTCTATCAGGTATAGCATTATTATTGTGATCGTTTATTTTCGCACATTTCGTGAAATATTACTGTGAAAAATTGAAATCGTCGTGTTGAATGTGAAACCGAGAGAAAATTAATGGTGTAATGTTTGTATTTTCTTATATAGCTCGCCGGGGTTGTTGCTGTTGAAATTACCGGTGGGCCCGAGGTTCCGTTTCATCCTGGCAGAGTGGTACGTTAAGCTTTAGCATACACGATATCCGTTTGTTTTGATTCTATTTGTCTGACTGTTTTTAGTGCCTGCTGCCTGCTACCAGTGACTCCTGATTATGCTATCATTATTTGAATCACGTTCGTGATGTAATTAGTGTTTGAAGCTCTTTTGTGATGGTTTGCTAATTCGTCAATTTTCTTTTCGCGAAAGATGAACGGATCGTCGAGAGATTTATTTAACGTTGCTTTGTTTTCTTCATAGAAATTCTGATTGCCAAGCCTATTGATCTGTTTTTTTTTTCTTCTATAATCATCCATATAGTTCTATTGTTTGTTCAGTCTGAACTCTTTGGCTAGCTTTGTTTGTTATATGCTTTGCTTGTATTTTATTTGTCCGCAAGAATTCATTCATGTAGCACCGTTATCTAGTACTTCTCATTTGAATGCTGATTATTTCCTTGGCGTTTCCCGACATCAGGACAAGCCTGAGCCTCCGCCTGAAGGCCGCCTTCCCGATGCCGGAAAAGGTTAGTACATTCGAAGTAGCTTCAGAGATTTCTTCTAAAGCTTCAGAGATCATATTTGTGATCACGACAGCAACATTTAAGAATTATATAGGATTCTTGAGGGATTAAAGTAGTAGATCTTTTAGCCCTTTATCGACGTGGAGGAAAAATAGGACTATTCGGAGGGGCTGGAGTGGGTAAAACAGTACTCATAATGGAATTGATCAACAACGTTGCCAAAGCTCATGGAGGTGTATCCGTATTTGGAGAAGTAGGTGAGTAGGTGAACGTACTCGTGAAGGAAATGATCTTTACATGGAAATGAAAGAATTCGGAGTAATTAATGAAGAAAATATTGCAGAATCAAAGGTGGCTCTAGTCTACGGTCAGATGAATGAACCGCAGAGAACTCGTATGAGAGTTTGTTTAACTGCCCCAACTATGGCGGAATATTTCCGAGATGTTAATAAGAGTGCTAGAATTTTTCCATAATTTTGATGTTAAACCATTTGTTGTAGCCCTACGCACAATGAACTAGGACCTAATCTAACCATTATTTCGTAGGATGTGATCATCTAAGGCAAGTTTTCTACACAATGGGTCTAAGTGACCAGGACATCGTTGCTCTGTCTGGTGGTCACACACTGGTTTGTTCATTTCTGAATCTCTTTGATTGCGTCTTTAAAAACTGTTTTTATTGGCAGGGTCATGACTATGTTCTTATTTTCAGGGAAGAGCTCACAAGGATCGATCTGGGTATGAAGGTCCTTGGACATCCAATCCTCTTGTCTTCGACAACGCATACTTCAAGTGAGTTTTGCTTTCCAACTGAAATCAATCTCGATAATATACAGAATTCATTGTGAATATTAGGCAATTTTGTTCGTCCTATCAGGGAGCTCATATCGGGAGAGAAGCAAGGGCTTCTTCAGCTGCCATCTGATAAGGCGCTTCTGGCCGATTCCGTCTTCCGTCCTCTTGTTGAAAAATATGCTGCGGTATATCAATCTCTCACTTGACAAAAATATCGACGTTTTGAAGTTTAGTAATGATTAGTCAGTGCTTTGATAACATGTCTTGTTTAAGGAATAGGGAATAAGAAATGATCAAGTAAGGAATACATCTTGCTTTTTGGGAAAGTAAGTGGACAATATTGTACCATTATAGAGGGTCGTGATTTTTTATTTAGGGAATGATCATTCCTATAGAGAAATAAAGAATACGGTACAAGGCTTCTTGGGGAAGCCAAAGCAAAACCATGAGAGCTTACACTCAAGTGGACAATATCATAATAGTGTGAACAGTCTGTTAAGGAATGATCATTAGTTTATAAATTAAGAATACATCTCCATTGGTACGAGGCTACTTGAGAAGCGAAAGTAAAGCCATAATACTTTATGCTCAAAGTAGACAATATCATACCATTGTGAAGAGTCGTGAGTTCTTAATGTATTTTTCCTTCTTTAGGATGAAGATGCCTTTTTTAAAGATTATGCGGAAGCTCATCTGAAGCTCTCCGAGCTGGGGTAAGTTCAAAATCTAATTCGAATCAAACATATCCCCTTTGTGATGCTGGAAGTGGTTGTATGACCAGACATTTTGACGCCTTGCAGATTTGCGGATGCTTAAATGCCCCATAAATTCAAACGCCGACCCTCGGAAGCTTCTTTGCTTTTACTGATTTTAGATTTCTTGAATTCGTTGGCAATTTGGAGAGCTGCTTTATGTTGTTAAGGATGTTTTTTGATAGCTTAATTGGTCTTGCCTTTTGGCGGTAGCACAACGTAAGCTTGCGGTACTTTTCCTTATGAAAAATAATACCACCAGCTGTTACTTATGCCTTCTCGTTTTTCCCAAACTTGCCCATTTTCGAAGTTACTATTTTGCAGTATAATCATGATGTTTGTCCCTTACCAATGGTGGATTATTTAGTGCTTAATTTGACATTAAACATATCCATTAACCAGTAATCTTAATGTGGGAGGATTTGACATTAACGATTAATCCAATGCCTTTTGTTCTTTTTTGGATCGGTTATTTTGACACAAATCTTTTTTGGATCGGTTATTAACATATTTTTTTATTCATAAATGTACTTTAATTAAATTAGAGAATTGCTAACAAATTGTCTATAAGGGTGAGAAAACTCATGTAATATTTATTTTTACTTATCTATTACCATGAAATTAGTTATTAGTTAAGGTAATTTTAATTCATTTTAATATTTTAATCAATTAATCACTTAAATTACGATAATTTTAATGTGAATCTGCACGTCTGACGAATTTCTTGCCATGGGTCTAACTTATTAATACGTTCTCGAAAAGCCCATTTGAATCCTTTTAATTTCTTTTTTACCAACAAAAATTCATGCTCGAAAAATAAATGTCTATTTTCTTTTTATTTCATTTTTGAAAATGGTTTTTTTTTTTTAACTTAGTTTTTAATTATTACTGTTAGTCGGTTATAATTTAAAATTTTTACTGTGTAATATTTGAAATTTTGTAAACCCTTTAATAATTGTTGGATAGAAATTTGTCTCAAACATGGAAGGTAAATAATTTGTAGTAATATTGTGAGTTTGGATTTCGATTATCACGTGCCCGGCACGCAGAATAAACATTCCCGCCGAAAATCACCGCTGGCGCTAAATGTAGCAATTCAAAATAGACTATAAATACAAGAAGCAGCATAGAAAAAATGAATGGAGCCAATCACCAGAGGCACAGCCCCATTTGCAATTCCATCATAATTTCTCCAACTCCAAACCCTAGCAGAGATCTCTGAATTCGTCCCGAGTCCGACCGACTATCGATCATTGCAGCATAATCTTCTTCATCCCAACGCAAGAGCCCCAAAGAATCCGCTCTCCGGAAGAACATCAATGCACGATTCCAACTGCGATCTTCTTCAAACTCCCGATCCTCGCTCCTCCTTATCCAGGTAAATTTGTCGAAGAACTTCAAGAATCCGTTTCTGATCTCTTCTGTAATTTCTTCAATCGATCGAATCGAATCTCTTGGCGATTGGTTTCTGGTTATTGCAAATGTGATTTGACAGTTTCTTTTACTTAATTCTCCTTCTACGCTCTTCTCTTCCATTCTTCTTTTCCTTTATCGATTTGCTAACATTTCTGCTTATATTTTTTCTTCGAACGCAGTGAGTTCAGAGATCAAGGACGGAAGGAATTAGAGCAGTTCTTCAAGCGAGTTTCTGAAGGCGCCGAAGCACAACGATAATGTCGATCTTGCCGTCTTCGGATTCCGGCATGGTTCGAATCCTCGGAATCTAACCACCAGCAGCGCTCGAGACTCACGGATACCGACTACGGTCAATTAGGCCGGTCCATTGAAATGTATTGGGCTCGAGAGCCAGGCCCATCCCAGCCCAGCCCAGCCCAGCCCAAAAAGTAAGTACCCATACCCCATGATCATCAGGTCCATAATCCATTTGAGAGAGTAGTAGTCTATTTTGTGATTTACACATGAGGCATGTGATTCCATCGCCCTTTCTTCCACTGTTTTCACAGAAACCGTTACCTCGAACAACCAACGCCCCGTCATCGCCGGGGGACCAATATTAGGCCAAAATTAAATACACAACCAATTTCTTTTAATTAAAAAATATTTGAATCTAGGCTTGATGAAGAGGAACCTTAGGGTTAGTAGTGTAGTAATCATAACACATTTTTTAAAAAAAAATAAAAAAATAAGTTTACGAGGCAGTAGGGCGTTTGATGTGACTACCCATTACGGCCATCCCATCATCTCATTCAAGGCCGTGACACTGGATAAGCTAAAGGTAATTTCACGTGCCTGTGGGTCGTACCACATGTGGGGCTTCCTTCCATCTCCCACCAGTGGCATTTTAGGTATTACACTGCCCCAATTTTAATTTTGATTTATTGTAGAAATTGATAGAAATGGACAATCAAAATTTTTAAGAAGATAAGGCCTTGTCATAAATTTATTTTTTTATTTAATTTTAATTCTGTATTTGAAGGCAAGAGGTTGACAAATTTCCATTTTCTCCTTGTAATTTGGTGCATTATAATGATTGGTTAGATGGGAGGCTATGTTTTGTAAATTTCTGCATCTAAAATTGTTGTATTGCCAAGTAATTGATGTGCAGTACTTTCTGTGGTCAATTATTGACATTTCCTATCTTTAAATAATTACCAAAGTTTAGGCTAATTTTTTAATATCGATTCAAAATTAAGTAATTTTATCCGAAAAAAAGAGAAAGGTATAGAATAAATTTAAGTTAGTTTAATTCATAATATCAACACGAAGGGAATAATATGTGAGGGTTCATTATTAGGACAACCAAGGAATTGAAGATAAAATATGTAATTTTCTTTTGATTCTTTACATATTTATGGCTCCACATGGAACTCATACCAAATCCTGTTTTTCTAATAGAGATGGGACAATGATGTCCTCTTCCAATCCTCAAATTTTATTGTTTTACATTTAAAGAAAAAAAAAAAAAGGTTAGAGTCGAAATTTGCCGGTCTGATTGTCCTCGCCTAACAAATTCTAATTTGTTGGATAGTTTCCGGTTTCACAATTAATAACTGTGTAACATTTATTCTAACCGATAACGTCGGTGTATGCTTGAACCTCTAGTCACGTTTGAGAGAAATGTTTTGGAACATGTGAACTAAGTAAAAATGTTGAAAACAATGTTATAACCTAAAAATGATTGACAACGATACGACTTTGATAACATATAATCCGAAGAAGTGACGATTAGTCATATCATTACACAACTGTAAGCAGGATTTTGATGATTAGTCATATACCCTCCTGCTATTGACACAACATGAAATAGTAAAAATCAATATAAGAAGAAAGCATGTAAGAACATATATGTAGTCATGGACAACACGTTCTAGACAAATATGATGAAGATGTCGAACATATGACCATAGACAATACACCTTAGACAAACATCACCTCCGAAAAGAGAAAAAGAAAAAAAATATATATATATTATTTCCTAAAATGATGCAAAGAGGTGGTGGGGGAGTCTCCAAAAAGAGAATCCGACTGGGGCGGCAGGAGGACAAGGTGATAGATAGGGCAAATGGGCGCTCAATGAATTAGTCGGCAGACCCAACAATTTTTCATTAACCAAAAATAAAAATAAATAAATAAATAAATGAGAAAAATTACAAACTTTGGTTTAAATTTTATTTGCCCGACAACCACGAGAGCAAAAATTCTGAACCTCAGAGACATCGAGCTAGCTGCTGGAACTAAAAAAAACGTTTTTCATTTCTCGATTTATTATACGTGTGTGTATATATATATATATTAATTATTATGTTTTAGACTTACTATTACCCATCAATTAAATCTAATTTATTTTTACAATACCACCTCCAAAGCCATGAGAATTTATGTTTAAAGTGGACAATATTATACTATTGTGGAGAGTCGTGTTCATCTAACATGGTATCAAGTCAGGCTCATAAACCTAGTTATGTCAATAGAATCCTCAAATGTCGAACAAATAACTCCAAAAGAAAAAGGAGTCGAGCCTCCCACCTCGAAGGCATAGTAAAAAATGACTAAGATTCCAAAAGAAAAAAGGAGTCGAGCTTCGATTAAGGGCAAGACCTCCTATCTCGAAGGCATAGTAAAAAATGACTAAGACTCCGAAAGGAAAAGGAGTTGAGCCTCGATTAAGAGGAGACATACTTTGTTCAAAGAGAGGCGTTGGATGAAAGTCTCACATCCGCTAATTTAGGGAATGATCATGAGTTTATAATCAATAAATACTATCTTCATTAGTGTGAGTCTTTTGGGGAAGACTAAAGCAAAGCCATGAAAGCTTTATATTCAAAATGGACAATGTCATACCATTGTGGAGAGTCATGTTCATCTAACAGTACGAAGAGAGTTTGCGCCAAGTGAAATGACATCACTACCCTCCAAAGCCATCAGATCAGTAAGACGTCGTCACAATCACATTGTGGAGAGTCATGTTCATCTAACAGTACGAAGAGAGTTTGTGCCAAGTGAAATGACATCACTACCCTCCAAAGCCATCATATTAGTAAGACGTCGTCGTCTCAATTCATGAGTTGTTTACAATCACAATCACATTCACTCGAACTAGAAAATTTTGATTTTTTTTTTTTAAATGGGTCTTTTGTAATAATCTTTACATTAAAAATTATATTTTAAAAATTTTATTTAAAAAGGGTTTTTTTTTTTTTTTTTGGCTGACTTAGTTTAATTAATTAGTGTTTTTAGTGAAGTGGATAAAGTTTAGAAGTGCTTGAAAATAAGGAAATTTATGATTATATATATAATTGTATATTTTGATATTGAGATGTTCATGCAGAAAACTAATGGAGCCGTTGGAAAAACCGGTGCCGAAGTCGTCGCCTCTCGCGCCATTTCCACGGGACTCAAGAGGATCGCTCGAGGTTTTTAATCCCTCCGCCACTTATACGTCACGATCCATCAATTCCATTTCACGGCCGAACTCGACGTGGTCCAATTGGGTGGAGCCACGTAGCAGTGCGGAGTCGGACTCGACTAGACTCACCGCCGTTCCGACGAGTAAGACCGGCGAGGATATCACGTCATGGATGGCCTTCAAGGATTCGAATGCTTCACCACAATCCAACTCGCCACAAGCTCAGAAGACTATTTCGGCGATTCTCAGCGACAAATCGCCGCCGAAATCAGCGGAAGAAGTGGACTCTGCCGCCTTACGTGCTGCCGAGTGGGGATTGGTACTGAAAACCGATACGGAAACTGGAAAACCGCAGGGCGTTGGAGTTCGAACTTCCGGCGGCGATGAACCGATTAACAAACTGGAGAATTCGAGAAGAACTTCGAATAACTCGGGGCGGAGTTCGGGCGACATGTCGGACGATGTTGGAAGAGAAAGAGGGTTTCCGAGAGTCTCTGAGGATTTGAAAGACGCTCTGTCGACATTTCAGCAAACATTTGTGGTTTCTGATGCTACGAAACCTGATTATCCGATTATGTACGCCAGTGCTGGATTCTTCAAGATGACTGGCTATACATCCAAGGAAGTTATCGGAAGAAATTGGTGAGTTTCTTCAAGCCATTTCCCCCAAATTTTTCTGTTTCAATTCTAATTTCAACTTTAAATATTACAAAAATTCTACACGACATTATTTCAGAAACGATTTATATGGTTGAATTCATCCTTTTACGGAATTCTTAATAAGCTTCAATTTCAAATCGCAGAAGCAGCAATTGAATTTCTATACGTTTATATTTGAATTCATCGTTTATTAACAGTTTCGAGTTCTGAACTATCTTCAATTTCAAGTAGCGAACGGAAACATAGTTCATATTATGACTAGAACTTGAACTTGGAGAATGAGATTTCATAAGAACAGCATGTTTTCTTAGATAGTTCATATTATGTTTCTTAATGAAGAATCTGTCGGTGATAGAAACTCTTAAAAACAAATCCCAGTTCGTTCTTAACCGTGGGGATTAAATTGGAGTGGCTTTTGCAGTCGATTTTTGCAGGGTGCAGATACAGACCCAGAAGATGTGGCCAAGATTCGAGAGGCTTTACAAGCTGGGACAAGTTACTGTGGGAGGTTGTTGAATTACAAGAAAGATGGGACCCCGTTTTGGAATTTGCTTACTATTTCACCTATCAAAGATGATGACGGCAAGGTTCTCAAATTTATTGGGTCAGTTCTTTATTTCTCTGTTTCTTTAGTGCTTTCAATTGGTCCCCTTGAAATTCTGCAGTTTTTTTCTTCGTCTTTTCCTTTCAATTCACTGCATTTCCTTCCTGTCTAATCTTTGATTTAGAGCTTTTCCTTGATGTCACGAATGAGTTTGTTCTGTGCTGATAATACTGGTCCAACTGCTAGTAAATTTAGATGCCTTTGAAGCCATAAACTCCAATTACTGTATTGTTTTGTTAATTAAGACGAAAAGAAAATTTAGATGTCTTTAAAGTCTCATGAGAATAGTCGAGGTGCATACAAGTGTGCTTGAATAGTGACGGATGTCGTAAAAGAAAGCTTCCGAAGTCATATAGGTCGTGTCGTACCATGTAGGTTGTAATATGTAGTATTTCGTTAATTAAGACGAACGACAAATTTAGATCTCTGTAAAGTTTCGTTTGAATAGTTGAGGTGCATACAAGCTAGCTATACCAACGGATATAGTAAAAGAAAGCTTTCGAAGTCATATAGGTCGTGTCGTACCATGTAGGTTGTAATATGTAGTATTTCGTTAATTATGACGAACGACAAATTTAGATCTCTTTAAAGTTTCGTTTGAATAGTTGAGGTGCATACAAGCTAGCTATACTGACGGATATAGTAAAAGAAAGCTTTTGAAGTTATATAGGTCGTGTCGTACCCATGTAGGTTGTGACATGTAGTATTTTGTTAATCAAGACAAACAACAAATTTAGACGTCTTTAAAGTCTCGTGAGAATAGTCGAGGTGCATACAAGCTGACTTGAATACTGACGGATATAGTATAAGAAAGCTTTCGAAGTCATATAGGTCCTATCTTACCCATGTAGATTGTGATATGTAGTGTTTTGTTAATTAAGACGAACAGCAAGTTTAGATGTCTTTTAAAGTTTCGTGAGAATAGTCGAGGTGCATACAAGCTGACTTGGATATCGTAAAAGAACTTTCGAAGTGATACAAGTCGTGTCATACGCATGTAAGTTGTGATAGTAATGAAAACAGGAAGATGAAAATTGAGATGCTTTTGATGTCACATAGCTATCATTGGTAGGACGTGATGCAGATATGAAGTCACGGGAGTGTGTTTACGGAGAGGGAGAAATGAACTCAATTATGGGAAAATAATTCCAAAGCCATGAATTAAGGAGGGGGCAGTGTGGGTAAGATCTATGTCTGAGGAAGGGAAGATTATAGCATATGGGTATGCCAAATTCAAGCAGTTTTAATGAAAGAATATGATCTGTGCTACAACTTACAAAAACATATCACATGATGCCAACCATAAATTTTCAACCAACTTTTCTTTTAATTGTCTTGCCCACTGGAGTGCTTGTCTTTGTCACTTTCCCTACTGATTCAATGGCTGATTGTGATAGAATGTGGGTCTTTGTTTCTCTGATGAAATCTTCACCCTCTGATCTTTGATGGACTGTGATTTATGATGGAAGAAGAATGTTGGTTAAGTGATTTTATGGTCGTTTTTAGCTCGAACCTCTTGGTCGAGCGTACGCTCGCTTTCGTATCTAATAAGTTCTTAATCTAATAATTTTTAAGTTTGGATGTGACAGAATGCAAGTAGAGGTGAGCAAACACACAGAGGGATTCAAAGATAAGATGGTTCGTCCTAATGGCTTGCCAGAATCGTTGATTCGTTATGATGGTATTATTGCTTCTCTTTCGTTCTTTGTCGCATTCATGGTTTGTTTTGGGACCCCACGATTCAAAAGCCTGGAGCCATCTAATTTAATTTGATGTTATTGGTAGCCCATTGTGCAAATATGTCTGGAAGAGATAAATAAATGAACTTTTTATTAGAAGAAGGTGAATTTTTACTGTTTGAATCTGAAACTTTTAAAACTTTTGTTTCTATCCCAATTAAGAGTGAAATTTAACCCACCATGGAAGCTTCCAACTTCTTGTTGATATTTTCCATGAATATGTAATATCCATTTGTCAGAAATATATTTGGCTGTTAAAATAAATTAATGTGTAACATATGAATTTGGGTCGGATTGGTTGCTGTAAAGTTTGGGTAATTTTGAGATACAATTTGGGTAATTTCATTGCAGCCCGTCAAAAAGATATGGCTACCAGTTCGGTAACGGAGCTTGTGCATGCGGTGAAAATGCCTGGGTCTGTGTCTGTAAGTGAATCTAGGCCACGGGCTCTAAGTGAATCTATGAACCGCCGGTCAGTAAGAAAATCCGGCGGCGGAGATGAGGCATATAGACATGAAGCTGCTATGGTTAGGCGAAAGTCAGAGAGTACAGCAGCTTCAACTGGACGACGTAGAAGGTCGATGCAGCGTATCAATGAGCTGCCGGAGACGAAACCCAAGAAGTATAGCCGTCGTTCATTTATGGGGTACGATTTCTTTTTCTTTATTTTTTTAGGTAAATTATAATATATATATATATATATATATATATATTTTTTTTTTTTTTTTGTTTTGTTAACAGACGAAAGTGGACATATCTGTTCACAATGAAACAATGAATTTGAGCTATTACAAATACCTGATGGAATCACAAATAATTAAAATAAGAATCACAAATAAATAATGATAGGGGTGATTTAATATGTTATTTAAATTTTACATAATTTTCAGCTCTTTTTTTTTGGACTAAATTCAAAATTTCTCATATAATGTCTTCTTATTATTAAGCATTGTGAGGAAAAGTGAATCAAATACTGAAAGCTTCAACATTGAAAATTGTTCGGACGATGATAATGAGAGCGATGATGATGAGAGACCAGATAGCGTAGACGACAAAGTAAGACAAAAGGAAATGAGGAAGGGTATTGATTTAGCGACCACCCTCGAACGTATAGAGAAGAACTTCGTCATCACTGATCCGAGGCTGCCCGACAATCCCATTGTAAGATTCTTACTTCTATTCTTACTGTAACAGCCCGAGCCCAACCCCACCGCTAGCCGATAACACTATCTGCTATAGGTGGGTTAGGCTTAAGTAACACATATGTAATGAAAGTAGGAGTTTAATGTTCATTATTCATTTCAGATATTTGCTTCTGATAGCTTCCTGGAGCTGACTGAGTACTGTAGAGAAGAAATCTTGGGAAGAAATTGCAGGCATGTTCAAGCTTCTTCCTCTTCCCAAAACCTTGCTTCCAAATTTTAGCTTACACTTTCTGTTGCTATTCTGGATGTTGTAGGTTCCTGCAAGGTCCTGAAACCGATCGAGCAACTGTCAAGAAAATAAGAGATGCAATTGACAACCAAACTGAAGTTACAGTGCAGCTTATTAACTACACCAAAACTGGTATGCTTGAATTCCTGTGATGTTTGTTTAAGTTATTTAGAACTTCTTTTTCATATTTAATCTCAATTCAGGTAAGAAGTTTTGGAATCTGTTTCATCTACAACCTATGCGTGACCAGAAGGTACTCGTTTCTGAAGACATTAACTCGTTTAACTTCTGATATCTCACTATATAGATGAGTGTGAGATTCCACATCGGTTGGGGAGGAGAACGACACATTCTTTATAAGGGTGTTGAAACCTCCCCCTGGCAGACGCGTTTTAAAAACCTTGAGAGGAAGCTCGAAAGGGAAAACCCAAAGAGGACAATATCTGTTAGAGGTGAGCTTGGGCTGTTACAAAAGGGTATCAGAGCCAGACATAGGGCAATGTGCCAATGAGGAGGCTAAGTCTCAAAGGGGGTGGACGTGTGCCAGCAAGAACGCTAGGTCCCAAAGGGCGTGGATTGGGGGGGTACCACATCGATTGGAGAATGGAACGAGTGCCAGCGAGGAGGCTGGGCCCTGAAGAGGGTGGATTGTGAGATCCCATATCAGTTGGGGAGGAGAACGAAGCATCCTTTATAAGGGTGAGAAAACTTCTCCCTAGCAGACGCATTTTAAAAACCTTAAGGGGAAGCCCGAAAGGGAAAACTCAAAGATACAATATTTGCTAGCGGTGGGCTTGAGCGGATACCATGAGATTTTTTTTTTTTTTTTTTAATGACTAACGTGACTGTACTTTTGATCTGAAAAGAAAAGTACTTTCGTGTGCAAACAGGGAGAAGTCCAGTATTTTATTGGAGTACAACTTGACGGGAGTCAGCACGTCGAACCGCTAAGCAATTGCATATCGGAAACTACTGCAAAAGAGGGCGAAAAATTGGTCAGATGTTACTTTTGCACAAGAAAAATGCTAAAGAACGACATGTATTTCATTTAACTAAGAGTGTTGTTGGGCGTTTCACTGTCTTGTGACTTGTTTACTGATTGTCCACTTGCCAGGTAAAAGAAACTGCTGAAAATGTTGATACGGCGGCTAGAGAACTTCCCGATGCCAATTTGGTACGTGAAATCCATGTATACATCTCTTTAAACAATTTGAAGTTGCAGTTTCTGACAAGAAATCTCTGCAACCTACAGACACCAGAAGATTTATGGGCAAATCATTCTAATGTGGTCCAACCAAAACCTCACAGAAAGGATAGTGCTTCTTGGAAAGCTTTCCAGAAGGTAATGTTTAGTTTATTTTCACCTCTTTGCCTGAATTTGAATTTTTACCATTGGATCGTAAATAGTTCGAGCCTTCTTGCAATAAGATGTTGAGGATTGTTAGTAGAGGAGTCCCACATCGGCCTAATTAAGGAGTTGATCATGGGCTTATAAGGAATACTATCTCCACTGGTATAAGGCCTTTTGGGGAAACCAAAAGCAAAGCCATGAGTGCTTATACTCAAAATGGACAATATCATACTATTGTGGAGCATCGTGATTTCTAACATGGTATCAGAGTCATGCTCTTAACTTAACCATGTCAATAGAATCCTCAAATGTCGAACAAAGAAGTTGTTAGTCTAGAAGGTGTAGTCAAAAGTGACTCAAGTGTCGAACAAATGGTGTACTTTGTTTGAGAGCTCCATAGAAGAAGTCGAGTCTCAATTAAGGGGAGGCTGTTTGAAGGCTCCATAGAAGGAGTCGAGCCTCGATTAAGGGGAGACTGTTTGAGGGCTCTATAGGCCTCAGGGGAGGTTCGATGGTGTACTTAATTCGAGGGGAGGATTGTTGAAAATTGTTGGGAGAGGAGTCCCACATCGGCTAATTAAAGAGTTGATTATGGGTTTATAAGTAAAGAATACTATTTCCATTCATATGATGCCTTTTGGGAAACCAAAAGCATAGCAATGAGAGCTTATGCTTCAAGTGGATAATATCATACCATTGTGGATTGTCGTGGTTTCTAACACCAGATTCTCACAAATAATTGTAACTCGGATGTAGTGTTTGTGGAATCACGTCTTCCCGTTCCTAGATTTACACATATTTTTAGGCAATATATGTACATATGCTTGTGATTTCTCTACGGGGCTCGTTGCATAATCTGTTCTTGAATTTTCGCTATTGTCATTTTCGTCGACTAATGTTAGTTATCCTCTTATGGTACAGATTTTAGACAGTGGAGAACAGATAGGACTGAAACATTTCAAGCCGGTTAAACCTTTGGGATCAGGTGATACTGGCAGGTTTGTGTTCTTTCTATCACATTTTTATCAGTCTTGTTCTTAAAGGATCGTCGATAATATTGGTTTAGTATATATTTGTGAGATCCTACATCAGTTGAAAAGGGGAACGAAACATTCCTTATAAGGGTGTGAAAACCTCTCCCTAGTAGACGCGTTTAAAAACTGTGAGGTTGACGGTGATACGTAACAGGCTAAAACAGACAATATCTACTAGCAATGGGCTTTGAGTGGGCTTGAGTGGTTACAATATTTACAAGAAGCGACCACAAGTCACTATTTCATTTGTTTACGTTGTTGGCTGCAGTGTGCATTTAGTAGAACTGTGTGGGACTGATCAGTGTTTTGCCATGAAGGCAATGGACAAGGGTGTTATGCTTAACCGCAACAAGGTTTTGAAAAATCTCTCTTTTAATGCTTCATTTGATAAGCAAAGTATTTATAACTTTGGCTATGAATTTCTTCTACTTTGTCTTAGAAAAAACTCGATTTTCTCCTCAGCAATGCCCACTCCCATGCCTTGTTTTGCTGTACAGGTGCATAGAGCTTGCGCCGAGAGGGAAATACTCGACAAGTTGGATCATCCTTTTCTTCCTGCGTTATATGCTTCATTTCAGGTTAGAAAGTTACGGACATTTTCAACATTGTCGACAGCGGGCAGAACAGAACAACTTCTTTCAGCTGTTAAAACGTCACAGACTGTTGACTTATTCTTCTTTGTTTTTTAGACAAAAACACATGTTTGTCTTATAACTGATTACTGCCCTGGTGGAGAACTCTTTCTGCTTTTGGAGAGACAACCTACAAAGGTTTTAAAGGAAGATGCTGTAAGGTAAAGTAAACCAAAGCTTGACTGTAATAATCCAAGCTCAAACCCACTACTAACTGATGTTGTCATTTTTGAGCTTTCTCTTTTGGACTTCTCTTCAAGGTTTTTAAAACGCGTCTGTTAGGGAGAGGTTTCCACACTCTTATAAAAAATGTTTCATTCTCCTCCCAAACCGACGTAAGATCTCACAATCCACTCCCTTCGAGGTCCAGCGTCTTCGTTGTTACTCGTTTTCCTCTCCAACTGACGTGAGATCTCACAATTCACCCTCTTTCAGTGCCTAGCGAGGACGCTAGTACTCGTTCCTCTCTCCAAATCTCCAATTGATGTAGTGAGGTCTCACATTGACATTCTAATGTAAACTTGAGAATCTTTTAGGCCCAATCTGATAACCTTTTTTTTTTTATTCTCTGTTTTAGAAATCGTCGCTTATAAATACTACTTCCTTCCTTCTGTGTTTCTTTGCATTATCTCAAGCCATATTTTGAACACAGATAAAAACGAAATGGTTATGAAACGGAGCCTTAGTAACGTGCGGTGAATGTGGATGGATGTAGGTTTTATGCTGCTGAAGTTCTCATTGCATTAGAGTATCTTCATTGTCAAGGGATAATTTACAGAGATCTGAAGCCTGAGAACGTTCTACTCCAGGGAGACGGACACGTGACGTTGACGGATTTTGACTTGTCATGTTTGACTGCTTCCAAACCTCAGGTTTCCCAAATACTTGTGATATAATTTAGGAACCATTTTTCATCATCAGTCATTTTGGCTATAGAACTTCTCTTGATGTGAATTCTGTCATCTGCAGCTTTTGTTTCCAACGATGAATGAGAAGAAAAAACAATCAAGATCTCAACAGGCTCCGATCTTTATGGCCGAACCTATGCGAGCATCGAACTCATTCGTCGGCACTGAAGAGTACATAGCACCGGTTTGTACTACTTGCAAATACTTTTCCATATCTAAAATAAGAAGATCAAACTACGGCTCAAAACAACAAATATTTGAACTATAAAATTTGTTCGTTTTCACCATATTAGAGTGTATGATTTGAACACGAGAATCTTTGTTCCTTTATACGTTGTGTAATCAGTGAAGTTCAACGACATTGTTATCGTCGAGGTCTAATTTTGTAGGAAATTATCACTGGGGCTGGCCATACTAGTGCAGTGGACTGGTGGGCTTTGGGTAATTTTCATGATGCTCTTATCTGATTGAAAATGTTTTGAGGATTATATTTTGATTTTGATTGCTTATATATGTTCTTGGATGGTTTAAAAATTTAGGTGTCCTCCTATATGAGATGCTCTATGGATACACACCCTTTAGGGGGAAGACAAGGCAAAAGACTTTTGCCAACGTTCTTCATAAGGATCTTAAATTTCCCAGAAGTATATCGGTAAAGACTTTTTATCCGAGCAAAATATTAGTAGATTTATAACAAGTTTCAAAGTCTTGATGTTCGATATTAGGAAACCACGAACCTCCATAATAGTATGATATTGTGCACTTTGAGTATAAGCTCTCGTGGCTTTACTTTTGATTTTTCTAAAAGGACTTGTACCAATGCAAATAGTATTCCTTACTTATAAATGCATGATCTTCCTGATTGAATATACAAATCTATAATGTGAAAATTTTGAATGTTGTGTTTCAGGCTAGTCTCAATGCAAAGCAATTAATCTTCAGGTTATTGCAAAGAGATCCCAAAACTCGATTGGGTTCTCGAGAAGGAGCTAATGAAATCAAACGACATCCGTTCTTCCGAGGCATCAATTGGGCGCTCGTTCGTTGCATGGTAAACTACTACAAACTTAATCTCAAGAGAGCTTTATTTTCTGCTCATGCTCATGAGAAGTTTCCATTTCCTAACATGTCCGGTTATATTTCAGAAACCTCCCGAGCTCGAAGCTCCTCTCTTCCCGACCACCGATGCCGAAAAAGAAGGTAATAAGGCATCAGATTTTGATGGAAAAGATGTTGAACTCAGTGTTTTCTGATAAGTTTCCTTTCTTTGTTTGATTGCTTTAGAATGTCAAATTCTTTTAGGCTTCATAGCTTTAAATATTGAAAGCTTCTTTAGTGTTTATTTAATCTCTACCCAATGTAATAAGAATATTGTAAGGTGGTGGTGATTGGCTAAATAATCTCTTAGCTCTGCTTTCTTTGTAATATATATATATATATATATCGTCTTTTAAAAATATATATAGTCAAGAAAATTAAAAAAATATTTTATAAATTTTGTTTTTATTTTGAGAATTTATCTAAGAAATGAAGTGTTTTTGAGAAAATAGGTGTAATTTCTTTTTGTCACGTATAAAACACGAGGGAATTTAATGAAACTTAAAGATAATATTGTAATTTTTGAAAAAATGTCCGTATTTTTTAAATAAAAGATAAAATTAAGAGTATTTTTTTTAGAATTTAAATCTAAATTTATTTAAAACTATACCAAACTAGTTGAGAAATATATTTAAATTAAAATGTTAAAATAAATATTTGATATATTTATTAAATGAGAAAAATATAATTATTATATTTGATATAATAAATATTAAAATAATTAATGTATATTTATATCTTAAATAAAAATACAGACAACATTCAAAACAGTTAAATTTATATTAAAATCTTTTATGATATTTAAATATAACTTAAAATAATTTTTAAAAGATTTTTCAATTTTCTAGAATTCTTCCAAATTTATTTTTTTTATAAATTAATTGATATATAAATTTAAATTTTCCAATATTTTACCGATTTTATATAAGTATTTATTTATTTATTTATTTCACTTTAAAACCCTAAAATTCGGCGGTGTATTTTTTGGTCTCCCAACTTGACTGGGGGACTGATAAATTCTTCCTTAAACCCTAAAATCGTTGGTGAGAGAGGGCGATGAAGACAATCACCGGAAATGTGGTTTCTTCGAAGCCAATCTCCCTTTCCAAAGCGGCGTCCACTCTCTCCTCCTTTCTCTCCGTCGATAACGGCGCTTCGAAAGCGCTCTGTGCCTACCTGAGACGCGCCTCCGCCTCCTTCAACGAGTTAAAGCAGCTTCATAAGGACCTCAAGTCTTCGCGGTCCGATCGGAATCCCCGATATCACGGATTCGAGGTTTCAAGTGGTTTAGAGGCTGCTGTAGATAGTTCACATCGGATTGAAAACGGTGAGAGGATCAAATCTTCTGTATCTGAGAGTAAAAGCGGGAAGAAGCGGCGGGAGAGTAGGGATCTGAATGAGGACGAGCAGGATGGGAAAACAGCAATGGCAAGCGGTGGGAATGTTGATTTTGAGAATGTAGTGGGTGAAGATGGAAAGAGAAAGAGCGACGAATTGAAGTCTGAAATTGAAGGTAAACCTAGCCGAAGAGTCGAGGTCGATTTGAAATCAAGCGATAGAGATGAGAGCGTTGTAGCAATTGAGAAGAAAAAAAAGCACAAGAAAAAGAGCAAGGATGGAGAAGATGAACGTGATGCTGAAGTCGGGCAAAGTTACGGGAAATCGCAAACTAGTGCTAATAATGGCGAGACTGAAGATTTCGTTGAGAACAATGTAGCAAGGGAAAAAGATAGAAAAAAGAGGCATAAGGACAAGAATACTTTGGGTGATGAGAAGGATGAAAAGAGGACAAAGAAGGACATTGATGATGAAACAGGTCTTGTGGAGCTGTCGACTAAGGATAAGAAGAAGAAGAAGAAAAAGAAGAAGAAGAACAGGGAAGAAGATGCGGACGTTCTTCAAAATAACAGTGGAGAGGCTATAGAGAAAGAAAATAAAAAGAGGAAAAATGGAGACTTGGAAGAAGGGGTAGATGATGGTTCAGAGGAGCAGCAGGGTACAAAGAGAAGGAAAAGAAAGTCATGAGACAAGCAAGGATGAACATGTAACTCATTATTTGTTAGGAGTTGAGGAAGTCTCTGTATTGGAAGATTCCATGTGCTCACAGCTTATTGGAAAGTCTGTTTACTAATTGCTATCAATGGTAATAGTTTTGATGCTTCATATCATCGTTCTATTTTGATTACTTATACCAATTTTATCTATCAATTTGAAGCTTACGAAAATTTGAGTTCACCCTTCTGGCCTTCGGTTTAGTTTGTCATTGATTTTCTCAGCTATTTGATTAATGAAAGCTTTCCATGTTCTTGATTGTTTTTCCATGTCTGTTGTGGGTACTAATGTTTTTGTTTCAATGAGGAGCCCATTGATCTCCGATGTTTATTGCAAGAAGCAAACAACAACTGCGTGGAAGGCAGCTGCTATATGCAAAGGAAATGTAGAAGGTACATGATTTGATGCATATTTATAGTATTGCATCAGGTAACTCCCAGCTGTTATGAACATTGTTTTGAGTTAATGATAAAAGCTAATGTATTCCTATTCGATCAAGAGATGGATCAGCCTGCATAGCCCAAATGGTTTTGTGCTTGTATCTCATTATGAAAACTGTTGTTCTTTGAGTCATCGGTCGCCGACCAACAAGTATACCATGGAGTGTTTGCCCCTCCTTTGAGAAGGGTATTGCATGCCTTGAAAAGAAACCTTTATCTACTGGTGCCCATCTGTAGCAAAGCTTGCTAGAACTTTCACCGCTTCGATAATTAGATGTAACAGCCCAAGCACTATCGCTGGTAGATATTGTCTCATTTGTTGGGCTTTTCATTTTAGGCTTTCCTTCAAGATTTTAAAATGCGTATGTTAGGAAACTTTGGGTCTCAAAATGATTCAAAAACTGATAAACCAGGGTCATTTGGTCATAGGAATAGAACTGGAAGGTCATATAAAGTTCATGTAGTCTATTGAATGTGCATACTTCCTCCCATGGGTGCTAATGAAATAACATTTTGACGGTTGGGATGGAGTAGAAGCTGTGACCTATTCCCTCGGTAAACATATTGGGTCTGCTTTCAAGTGTTCATATTCAATTCGTCAAATCCATATAGGATCCTACTTCTCTCGGAATATCTGGTTTGAAGTGTTCATAATCCATACAGGATCATACTCCTACCTTCCCAAGATTTAGGGGATTTGGGGTTGAAGTATGCAAGTTCTTTGCCTACTCATCCTCGAGACTGATTACGAACTTAACGTTCGAATCCTGGGCCTTAATCGAAGAAACAGAAGAATCGCTCATAAATTCCAAACTTTCTCGAATGGCTTCTCATAATTAGGCATCGGTTGTGGTTTGGGAGGGCGAAGAACAAATCGGGATTATTCGAAGAAGACGTCTTTTTCGGCTCTAATTGCAGCTTCTATGAATCGCCAACACTTTCTAATATAGTGTATTGATTACAAATATGTTAAAACATTTAACATTGATTGGGTTATTCAACACTTCAATATTTATCTTTTTTATAAAAAGAAATTACAATCCTCTTATGAATGTTTTCATTGAAATTGTTTATTTTTAATAATGTATATTTGATAAAGATATTTCTGTAAAAAGAAAACACTTTTAATCATTTAAAATTATTCGAGATTAATTGAATATTTTAGAGATTTAATAAGTTGTCCACTAAATTAAACCTTCCATGGTCGTGGCTTGTTGGCTTTGTGGGGGCGAACTTAGTGTTACTCCTGCAAGTCACAGGTTCGATCTATAAAGGTGCCAAGAACCAACAAATTCCACTAATTATAATGACTGATTTATGTTGAGGTATTCTAAAATACCTTTTAGGAGATTGGTCAGATTTCAAACAAATATCTCGATTATTAATTTTTTTATAATCACCTGTAAAAAAAAAAAAATAATAATAATAATAAATACTAATATTTATTTTTATTGTGAAGAAAACCCCTCAAATTGTGTTGTAAGAAATAAAAATATATAATTAATAATAAGCAATTAATAGAACCGCGTGTAATTAAAATTAATGAGAAGACGGTTAAGATATAATAACAATTTTGCTTGAAAAAATTTTAATTTAATCTAATATAAATTATAAAAAATCTATATATATAAGTTTAATTACTTAAAAGTAATTGAAAGATCACCAAAACTGATCGTAGCTTGTTGGCTTGGTGAAGGAAATAAGCTGGGCCTTATTTATCATCAACGTCTCAGGTTCGATCCGTTTGGTAAAGAGAAAAGGAAGAAAAACAATTCAAGATGTATTTGCCAAGGTATTCTAAAATACCTTTTATTTATATAATAATATTTAAAATAAAAAGTAATTTTTTATATAAAACAATATATTTAATAATTGAATTATAAATTTATGTCTATGGTGATTTAATTATAAGGTTCATTTTAATTGATTGAAATAATTTTGAAAATGTTTTTTTTATTTATAAATTTTAATAACTTAAATTGTGTATAGCCCAAATAATTTTAGAGAATTAAAGATGTTTTTGTAATAAAAAATCTTAATGCATAATTGCACGTTTAGAGAAAATTAGATTTTTTATATTTGTTTTTTGACAAAATAATCCTATAAAAATATATTTAAAATTAATAGAAACACAATTGCAGTGCGATCAAAACTAATTCGAATTTTCTTTAAAATAGAATTAAAGATTTAATAACAATTTTGCTGAAAATAATTTTTCAATTAGTGCTTCCAATTTTATAAATTTTATAAATGAAGAATGAATGCTTGTAGAATTTCTTCGCCCTTAGATCACGTAATATGTCGAATTGGAATATTTGGAACACTGTGATCCTTATCTTCTTTGGACTTTTCTTTTCGAACTTTACCTCAAGGTTTTAAAACATTACGGAGAGGTTTCCACACCCTACTTTATTCCCCTTTTCAACCAACGTGAATTGTCACATTAGAGCTTTGGGTCTCAAAATGATTCAAAAACTGAGAAACTCTTGATCCTATTGTCATTGGAATAGAATTGGAAGTTCACTTAGTGTATTGGATGTTCATACTTCCTCCACAAGGCTAAGTACTAAGATGGGAGGATGTTATCCTTAAACGGTGCTGAGCCACAATTGCAATCTTGTGGTAGAAAGACAACAATTGTGCGACACTTATTCTAACCTAGGAACAAGTCGCTGTGAGAAATTTGGATTTCATAGACAACGTCGACATATGATCAGGTCTTGGGTCATGTTTGCAATAAATGTTTTAGTAAACGTGAGCGAGGAAATATACTTGAAAACAATTTTAAAAAAATTGAAAAAAGTAATGTTATATGGCTATAACCAAATAAAGAACCATCCTGGCTTAAAAAGCATTTAACTCAAGGTACAAAAAAATTGACTGCTAATCGCATCTATCTATAGTACATTTTATGGCATTTTAACTTTGACGGGTGTAGACACGATTTTGGTGAACAGTCAGTCATACACTCCCATATTGACATAACATGAACTAGTAAAAGTCTAGACTTATCTAAGATGAAAGCACGAAAAAAGGGTTTGCAATGGACATGTGACCATGAACAAACATGACTGAGACATTCGATATGTAGACATAGACGATAGGTCTTGGACAATATGGGACTGATTTCGACCGTAACGTTCGAATCCCGCGCCTTGATCGATCAAAGAAACATTTATTGAACAAATTTAAATAAAGCTGTCCAACACTTACAACTTTCTATGGTTGTGGCTTGTTGGCTTTGTGGGGGCGAACTTGGAGCTTCTCCCCCGGCAAGGTCTCGGGTTCGATTCATGAAGGTGTAAAGAACCATTGGAAACCCAAAAAAACAAATATTGCTGGTTTATGTCAGGTATTCCAAAATACCTTTTTTTTTTTTTTTTTTTTTTTTTTTTTTTTTTTTTTTTTTTTTTTTTTTTTTTTTTTTTTGGAGATTGTCAAATTTCAAGAAAATATTTTAATAAATAATAAATATACAACATAACTCAATAATAAATATACAATATATTTAATAATTGAATTAATTAAAAAACACAATTGCTGTGCAATTAAAACTAATTGGCATTTTTTTAAAAAAAAGTTGACAAATTATTTGAAAATAACTTTTCCAAATAGTGTTTATAAACATATATGAAAAATTATTATTTATAAATTAGAAAATATTTAAAGTTACCAAGGCTCGTCGTGGCTTGTTGGCTTGGTAATGGAATTGAGAGAAGTCTTGTTTGATCGCCATGTCACAGGTTCGATCCGTCGTGTGGTACTGAGAAGGAAATAAATAAATAAATATAGGATTATTATTTATAGGTATTCCAAAATACCTTTTTTGGATATTTATTAAAAATCAAAATAATTTTCATTTTCTTTACAAATATGACATCAACATTTTTATTATTAAAAAATAAGTTTATAATAATTAAATATTTTAAAATTTAAATAGAGTACCTTTCGTGGTCGTGGCTTGTTGGCTTTGTGAGGGTATACTGTTGTAGAATCATCTATTGCAGTTCCTAATTAGTCCCGGGTTCGATCCCTAGAGGTACAGATAAAACACCAAAACCCTAATATTATTGCCAGATTTATGGTTGAGGTATTCTAAAATACCTTTTTGGAAATTAAACAAAATTTTCAATATAATAAATATAGATTGTGATTATATGACCCAACTCAATGATAATGGTATTTTTAAAGGGTTTTATTTTAATATGAGCATGACTTAATATATTTTAGTTTATATATTTAAATAAATCAAAATAATTGTTCTAATCATCAATTTTATGGGTACTTAATCTTTACTTTTGTATAAATTTGTAGAGGGATTATTTTTATTATATTATTAATTGATTTTTTTAACAAGAAAATTCTCTAATTATGTAGCAAGAAATACAAATATATTAATAATTAATAAAATCATTATGCAATTAAAATTAATTTATTTTATTTTTAAATTAAGATATAATAACGAAAATAATTTTCGAAAAAATGCTTACAAACTTAAATTTTAAATTTTGTCCAATAAAAAAAATGAACTAAAAATAAAGAGATTATATTGTTTAAAAATAAGTCAAATAACACCAAAACACTTCGTACTTCGTTGGCTTGGTGAAGTTCTTGAGTGTATGCTCAATTTTTCAACAGGTCACGGGTTCGATCTGTTTGGTATTGGAAGGTGGAAACAAAGCAATGTATGATGGTTTATATGCCCAAGGTATTCTAAAATACCTTATTTTTGTTATAATTAATTTTAAATTAAATATTGTATTAGAACTATAAGGATGTTTGAAATAATTTTTGAAAATGTAATTTTTTTTATACCTTAAAAAAACAAATAATTAGCACATAACTAATTTTAGATTATCAAAAGTTCTTTTTTTAATAAATAAAAAAAATGTTAATCAAAGGAAAATGGAATTAATTTTATTTGCTATTTTTTTTAAAAGAAGAAAATTGTAAAATTATAATATTGTTGAATATAAAAGAATAAGATTTAAATATATTTAGAAGAGGAAGAGTGGGAATTAAAAAGATGCTTTCCTCTAATGAAGAGAAATTAGGGTTTGAAAAAAAAGGGAAATGGCCAAAATCCAAGCAACTCTATCTCTGCTTCAGAATCTAATCCCCACTTTTTGATGTTCCCAAGAAAAGAATTGCCGTCGCCGCCGCCGCCGCCGCCTCTCTTTCCTTATATATACTTTCTTCTTCTTTCTTCCTCCTCCTCCCATTCCAAACATGCCGTTTTCCGGCGGAACAGCCCCGCCCTTCTGCGCCCTTCTCCTCCTCTCTCTACTCGCCGCCGGGAACTGCCTCGCTTCAACCCATGAGGTCTTTTCTTCTACTCATTTATGTTACTTTTAATTTCCATATTTATTCCAGTTACCTTAAATATCATATTTATTCTAGATATATGTCTTATCATATAATTATAGTTAAAATCTTGTATCTATTTGTTTTGTTGCTTTCTTTTCATTTATGGTTATTCTCGTATTCTTTGTAATTTATTTTTCTCAACTAAAATGCAGAAAGCTTGCATGTATGCCGTCACTGTGGAAACAACGTGCACAAAGGGCGCCGACACGTCGAACCACGTCAGCCTGAGATTCGGCGACACGAATTCGAACGACATTGTCGTCGGACACCTGAATTCCAAGCACGTGAGGAGGGTGGATTCTTTAGAACCACAAGTTCTGGATGACATGCCAAGAAAGCCGTTTCAAGCTTGCATGGTGGATCACTTCCAAGTCACTGCAAAATGTGTCACCTCGCCGATTTGTTACCTTTACCTGAAAGTCGCCGGCGCCGACGACTGGCGGCCGGGATTCGTCCATGTTCGGCTGTTGGAGAGCCCACATCTTAGCTCAAATAATTTCTATTTCCGACGTGTGTTGCCTCGCCACGTTTGGCATGGATTGGACACGTGTCGTGGTGACGTCACCCCTTTTGGCATCAAACGCAGTAGAAAAGTCTTTGCCGCTAGCAAACATTTTTTAAGGCATAAATTCAATTAAATTCCCCAAATGTAATTAAATGTCTTTTTTTTTTTTTTTACTTAAGTTGATAATAATTAATGATATATAAGCTGTTGTATATAAATTAATTTTAACCAAATTACCTAATTTAGATTTTTTAAATATAAAATTTATTTATTTTTAATTTAATTTAAAAAATAGTTGCGAAAAAGAGGAAAGACACCAAAATTACGGAATGATGACGTGGACCAAAAGGACCCCCTTCATTTTGATTAGTAGACTATACGTCGTCGTTTTCTTTTTAATTGAATTTAATTAATTTTAATGGCGTGATTTATTTTATTTTTAAATAGGTGATGCAAAAATTGAATTGGAATTTTTAATATCCAATACGTATTAATTGGTTGGTAGGAATAAAGCTTCAATTTAAATTAATTTTGCAAAAATAAACATTTTTTTTTTCTGGAGAAATTCAAGCTCTTGCTATTAAACGCGAATAAAGTCTTGTATTATTAATTTGTTTTCTAAAAATTAAATAAACAAATAAATAACATGGCATAATAAAATACTATTTTTTCCTATCCTAATTGGAAAATATACAATTACATACATGATCTAATTCAAAATAATAATAAATATAAACACTTTTAAAATTACATACACATTTTATTTACAAAATTTTCTATTTGTTTTTGCAAGATCATGACAGAGATTTTCCAAAAAAAAAAAAAAAAAAAAATGTTCAGACAAGGCGAATCAGGGATTTGGGCAGGATTGGGGTACAGTCGTGAATAGGGAATATAATCTCCTCATTGATCCCGACCCCGTTTAGCTAACGGTGAGAAATCTCTTCCCAGTCTCTTTTACACTTTATTCGTTTAAACAGGGATTCTTCCTTTGTTCGGGACAAGTCCCCTTTTTAAATTTCACCCTATATTATATGGTTAAATGTAAAGACGTCACTAAATTATATGATTGAGTGTTAAATGTCACCTCATTTGTCGAACTCGAACTCGAGGGGGGCGGGGGAGGAAAATGTAAATGTAAAAGGAAAAGGAAAAGGAACACTTTTAAGAAAGGTTGAAAGAAAATGCAAAGATGGCTTTAATGATGTGATGAAATTCAAAAAAACATAACATTGGTTGTTTTTTTCTATATGCTTTTGGTTGATATAAGTTATAGTGGAGGCTCATTTTTTGCCTTTTTTTTTTATTAAAGATAGATTCAAAAGCAAATGCATTAATCATTTAAAAGTAATTTCAATTTTTTTAGAATAAATATTTGAAGCCAAGCTATTAATTATAAATCATTTTAATATTGGGTTTCACAATGGTAAAAATTATTTAAAAAAATAATTCATATTTATTTAAATGTGATTAGAATTATCAATTAAATGAAAAATATTATTTATTTTCAATTATTTTAATACTCAATGATAAAAAGAAGAAAAAAAAAAGAGAAAAATAACTAAATACGATATATATGATAAGGAACGAACATCAATGAACCATCAATTAAAATAAATTCATTTCTTTATAATAAAGACTCCTCGTGTTTCTAGTCAAACTTTAAGTATATTTTAATATTGTTTAACTAATTAAGACAGTTGTGGATCTAGAAATGGTACGTAGTTACCTGCAAGATTTAATTACAAATTTATTCCAAAAATTTTAAATAAATTTTTGAATTTCGAATTTAATGTAAATATAATAAATTTGATTTTCAATTTTTATCATATTTAGTATTTATTAAAATTTACCCAAAATAGAAAAGTTTATAACTAATTAGATTTCAGTCATTTTTTTAAAATACTTTATTGTATATGAAAAATTATATTTACACATGTTTATTATAATTTTATTTAATTCTAAAATTATTTTTTTAATTATTTATTCTCAAACAATTCAAACCAATTCCACTTAATAATTAAGTATTAAAATAATTTACACTCAAATAATTGGATATAATCTAACAAATATCTTAACCCTCATCCAATTCATAAACACACCACAAAGATTTAATTCATTAAAGTGGAATAGGTAAATAAACAATAAAACAGAACAATTATTGCACAAAACAGAGAAAGCAGCCAAAGTTGATGGGATATTGTACGAACTACTAAGGTGGATAGTGGAATCTAAAGCATACCTCTTCCCTTTTATTGTTCATACGGGAACCCAAGCAGCTTATACTTAGTGGAGCGATCCACTTTCCATCTGGTTGGCAATGGCACACACCATCAAAAGATGACAATAACTTTAAAGCATTTGGTGGGGAGGCTTCTAAAAGTTCTCCTTGTGGAAACGGAACCTTGTTGACGTTGAACCATCGCTGAAATTTTGGCAGTGACCTCGTAATTCCTTCACCGGAGAGTATTCTCCACAGTAAAATACACCTGCAACCGCCAACAATTCACGTGGTTTTACTCAGTGGGATTTCGTTTCTCCATGCTTTTGTAATTAAGGGGTTGATTATGGGGTTATAAATAAGGAATACTATCTCTCTTGTATGAGGTTTTTTGAAAAAATCAAAAGCAAAGCTATCCGAACTTATGCTTAAAGTGGATAACATCATACTATTGATGACAGTCGTGATTTCTAACGTTTGGTATCATAGTCATACTTTTACTTTAGCCTTAGAATCCTCAAATGTTGAACAAAGAAGTTGTGAGCTTCGAAAGTGTAGTCAAAAGTGACTCAAGTATTGAATAAAGAGTGTATTTTGTTCAAGGGCTCCAGAAAAGGAGTCGAGCCTCCCCGAATCTCGCTTAAGGGGAGGTTGTTCGAGGGCTCCAAAGGAGGCGGTTGGATGTACTTTGTTTGAGGGGAGGATTGTTGGGAGAGGAGTAAGTAAGAAATACTATCTCTATTGGTATGGGGCCTTTTAGGGAATGAAACCAAAAGCAAAACATATGCTCAAAATGTTGATTTCTCACCTATTTCAGAACCTTTGTGTACAGATGCCAACCTTGCGAAAACTTTCTCCCAATCGGGTCTCCCAAAGTTGGTCCTTGTCTGTATTAAAAAACATACAACCCCATATGAGTTTCGTTTGTAAATTTTTGTTTTTGGTAAATTGTGTTCGTGATTACCCGGCTTCCAGAGAGAACGTCCACTTGTTCTCCTCTAGATTGCTGAATCTTTTGCAGCATGGTTATGAACACGGACCGCACATCCCCTTCCTTGTAAACACAGCTTAAGTGGATATGCATTTCTATTATGTTCTGCAATGATTCAAATGAGATAAGATGATTAAATGCTGGTAGATTGGGTGTAGATCTTCTTGTTTAAACTCCAAACACCGACGTACGTCTTGATTATACTCTGCAACATCATCCAAGACACCTTTGAACCAATCAAACGATGCCTGTTCCTTTGTCACCCAATAGAAATATGCTTTCTGTGGGAGCTTTTGAGCCCCGGCCTGCATTTGCTTTGACTAGTTAGTTCCCATAGTAACAGTTCTAATAATATGTATTAACAGTTTGGTTCGCTTCACTTACAGAGTGGGGATCATTTGTTTTGATGTGGTTTAATAAATCTTTCAAAATACTGATCATCGGAGTAGCCCCAATACCAAGGCCTATGAGCAACAGAACGTCATAGTCTTCATAGCTCTGTGCTGGGGCTCCATATGGTCCTTTGATGAGGATCTGTGGGTATATGTCACTGCAAATACAAAACCATTCATGGATTGAGATGCCTTGCAAAGTAACTCAGAACAAGGCGAATTTTTACTCACCTTGAATTCGAAGGAAAGTAATCAGAATGCGACTGCGTTTCCTGCCTAATAAGTCCCCCCCTTTTACTTGTACTTTCGGGCACACATATCTGTAAAAATGAATGGAAAAAGAGTATAAACTCACCCACATTCGCTAATTAAGGGAATAATCATTCATGGATTTATAAGTAAAGAATACATCTCCATTGGTATAAGGTCTTTTGGGAAAACTAAGGGCAAAGCCACGAGAGCTTATGCTTAAAGTGGACAATATCATACCATTGTGGAGGGTCGTGATTCCTAACAATGAAGAACTCTATACCAAACCCAACCGAGATAAATAAAGGGCATAAGAGTTTGACAGTAGAAATAAATGGTTACGTTTTCAAATCTCCTTCTGAGCTCTCCTGTCCAGTCTCCTAGTGCCCGTATATGAACACTTAAATAGTCATCTCCTGGAGCAGAAGTGATAGAGAATGGATGCCTGTATCCAGTGAAGAACATCCCAAATCAAGTTATCATACTTCCAAACATCCTAAAACAATCATGAGATATTACCATTCAAATTTGGATATATCCGGACACTTAACGAACAGATACATTCCACTTTTATACTTGAATCCTTCAGGTTTTTCCAAGTAAAGAGCTAGAACATTCCCATTATAAACTACTCCCTGAAAGACCCAACAAAATCAGAAGAATTTGTTTAGTTTGCTCGGCAATGCCTCCCAGAACACATAAATGGCCTGCAGATATGTTTGTACCTTTTTCACATTGACTTTATGGTTTAATTGGTTGAATTTTATAAGAAATCTCTCACACACATACAGAAGTATTGGGACTGCTAGATACATCCATGTCTGCAAATGGAGATTGAGATCGTTGTATGAATGTGTGTATTAACGTTAGATTAATCGAAATACGACGACAATAAACGTACCGTTTTCTTGTACCAGTCCTGAGTTAGGAATATGAAGTGGCCATGAAGGATGAGTAGGATATAGCACAGAAGAAGCAAATGATGTGCATACCAGAAAGCATTGAAGCCTGCCAAATGTTGAAGCAGTGGCGGCAACTTGTGTTTATGCCTCCTGAATAAAGGAGTCGCCAATGTGAAGCAAAAGAACATTATAACGATCATGAGGATTCCAGTAACACCAGGAACACTTGCAACCAAATCACCGTAAGTTGGCTTCTTGAAGTTGAAATTTGGCCCAAGAGTTGCCATGAATCTGTTCTTTGGGCATGAAATCAACCTTGGAAAATCACATGCCAAATGCATAATGGTATGCAGCAAAGTGGCCACTACAATGACAGCAGCCACAGCCATGTGGAAGTGAATATGATCATCAAAAGGGAATATGGAGTTGAGAGCGGTGGATCTAAGAGCGGTCAATGTGCCTCTACAGACAAGAAACAGAATGAGAGCCATATTGAATTTGAGAGTCTCAGCTGCTCCTTTTGCAATACTAACACAATAACCCATCACTTCAAATGATCCCTCCTCCATGAACTCTATGAACTTCCAAACAAACAGACCAATATTTATTGCTACCCACAGTGTCAAAACCCAGACTCTTTTCCAATTCCCTATGATAAACTCTTTTGTTTCCCTCGCAAATCTGCTGTTTGGAGTTTTGCATCTTCCTAGAATTGGGGCTAATGCCAGAAGTCTAGATTCTTGGCTCTGCAACTCTGCAGAGTTCCACATTTCCTTCACTAGAGCTTCCATATGCTCAATCTATTCAAAGCCACATCAATTCTTTTAGATGAACTTAAAAGTGAACAGAAAATTTTCATATTCTTTTTGAAGTACCTCAATAAATCCGTTGCCGTCTGGATCAAGCTCTTCCATGATCAGAGATGAGAGTTTTCCAGATTGTTTCTTGATGCTTCTCAATTTGTTTGTAGAAGCGCTCCACTCCAATACCGTCTTCACTTCTTCCCTTGAGATTTTCCCGTCGCCATTTTTGTCACACCTGGAAACACACAGGTTCTTCAGAATCGTCGATTCGAGTACAGAAGAATAAAGTTATAACATCTAAGAAAGTTTTTACAAGTCGAAGAATATCCGAAGCCGTGAATGTAGGTCGTCTTTTATCAAATCTTCCCAAAACGCTCTCAACTCTTGCAGTGTAATCCCTTTTTCTGCTTTTATCTGTCTTTTCCTCGCCAATACATCATACAGTTCCGCAGCAAAATCTGTTGATTCCTTTCCCGCTGACTCCTTTTTCGTCCCTAAATCAGAATAAAACGCGAAATTCCACGATATTAATATCCAAATCAAGAACAAAAAAATGGAGATTAATCAAAAAGAAACGGTAAGAATTTCACAAATGCAGGCTCCAAATTTGTCGCGGGAAAGTTTTCCATCAGGCGCTTGATGATGAAAACGCTTCTCAATCGTCTTCCACGCTTCCTCTTCTTTTCCGGCAACTGGGACTTCCAGAAACCTCAACATGTTAAATCCCTTCCGTCGTCCTCCACCTCCAACGACCGGCTGAGAAGGCTCGACGACGGTCTTCTTCACCTCGTCACTGCAATTGCTCTGCTTCGAGTCCGCCTGCTTTACATCTCTTAGTTCGTCTCTTTTCTCATCAGCCACCATGTGATCAATTTCGACGCTCTCCAGCACGCATTCTGCTGGATTTTCTTTCACCCTGTTTTCATCAGAGAACTCCATCGACTTCTCTTCAGAACAACCAAGAAAAACAACGAAGAAAGGAGTTGCAGAGTTGAAATTTGGAGTTCTAGTTTCAGGCTATGGCGACTTGAAAGATGAACAGAGTGTTAGTAAGAATGAGGAAGATCATAGCCGGCCTGAAAGTAGCGGTCGACTGAGGACGATGAAGAACACAACTATCCGGTGCGAGTTTTTTAGAACTTAAATGTCTTAATATATAGTTTTAAAATACTCGGAATTGCATTTTTCAAAATAAGAATATTAATAAAAACAATAGTCTAAATTTTAACTAAAGTGATTTATCAGGGTACTTTGTTTTCTTCATACATTGCCATAATAACGTTGTATAATACAAAGTTATAATGGTGTATAAATTTGTCTTAGAAATACAAGAATTTAAATTAAAATATATATATATATTTTAAACCTATCTAAACTAAACTAATAAAAATATAAAATTCAAATTCAAAATTAAAAAAAAAAATCCCAAATAATAAAAAAGCTAATTTATTTGAGGAAGAATAATGTACACTAGTATGGTGTTTATAACACAGTATATTTTATTAACTGACTTTTAATTAGGTAAAAAAAAAAAAAAGATTAGAAACAGATGAACCGGGTTCGCTCAGTAAGTACCTCATTTGAGGTCGACCACCAAACTTGGAATTTGATATAATTCTTTCTTATATTTAAATTTATTTGGATCCACTCCTAAATTAATAATAGAATTAGAAGGAATATATATATTATTTGAGAAGAAACGACGTCGTCCGTCGAAGGGGATGTGATGATTTATATACTAGTATTCGAGACGAAACGACGTCGTCGTAGGGGGATGTGATGATTGGAGATCCAACGGTGAGAGTGGGAAAGATGGGCTGCCCGTGCCCGTCAGTCGGAATGGCGATGCCCGAGTTGACTCAGTGGTCTCTGGTGTGTGTGTGTGTGTCTGTGCGCCCTAAGCTCTTCTTTTCTCTGATGCTATTGCTATCTTCGTCGACACCAATTCCAACTCCCTCACGCTTTCTCTTTCTTCTGCCCCTTTTCGTCTTTTCCACTCCTCCTCCTCCTCTTCTTCTTCTTCTTCTTCTTCTTCCTCGCAATCCGACGTTCCTTCTCCGTCCACGTCATCGTCGTCTTCTTCAATCCTTTTCGACCTGCTCTTCGTCTCCTTCTACACGGTTATATATATATATACACACACACACCACCGCCTTCTGGCTAGGGTTTTCATTATTATTATTATTATTATTATTTAATGTTTTCACGATTTCTTTTCTCTTTTGGTGCCTTCCGATTTCCGCTATGGCTTCTTTGGATATCATCAACAAGTTAATCTAATCGCGAATGAGGTAATTTTTTTTTTTTTTTTCTAAATTTGTGTTGCTTTTGCTTTGATGTTTGTAAATTCGATTTTTTTTTTCCTCTTTATTTTGAGCGTATAATTGCTGTTTAGGGTCTAGACTTGGTTATGTTCCGGTTTGGAGTTCTTGGAATTTGATAGTCGGAGGAGTTAATTCGGTTTTTGTTCTGTGTTGTCTTAGGATTGATTTGGGTTAAAATAAATGGTCCATGGCTATTGAGAAGAACAATTTTAAGGTTTCGAGGTTTGACTATGAGTTTTCACCTGGGAGTAAGAAGAGCATATCCAGTGACGAGGATGAGCTTCACAGACATACCTCTGCTGTGGAGTCTGATGATGATGATGATGAGATTAATGATGTAGATTCTGGGGCAGGGTCTGATGATTATGATACGCTGGAATGGGGAGAGGCAGGGGTGGAATTCTGTCATGTTGATGATCAAACTTGCAGCATTCCTCTTGAGTTGTATGATCTTTCGGGTTTGGAAGATATATTGTCTGTTGATGTGTGGAATGAATGCCTAAGCGACGAGGAGCAGTTTAACCTCTCTAAGTTCCTCCCAGATATGGACCAAGAGACGTATATGCTCACGCTAAAAGAGCTTTTTACGGGTAGCAACTTCCATTTTGGAAGCCCAATAAAGATGTTATTTAGCATGTTGAAGGGGGGTTTATGTGAGCCGAGAGTTGCGCTTTATCGTCATGGTCTGAAATTTTTCCAAAGGCGGCAACACTATCATCTTCTGAGGAAGCATCAGAACAATATGATTAGCAGACTTTGTTGGATGAGAGATGATTGGCTTAACTGTAGAGGATACAGCATGGAAGAGAGGCTCCGTATCTTAAATCTTATGAGAAGTCAGAAAAGTTTCGATTATGAGAGGATCGATGGTTTAGAAACTGACTCATCAGATAGAGTATCAGGGGAAGGATTTCGGAGAAGATTCAAGGACAAGAAAGTGGCTTCTAAATTGCACAACTTTTCTTCATATAATGCAAGTTCTGACTTAGATTTTCCTTTAGGAGGTCGGTTGACTAATCTTGAAGCACCTGAATATGGAAAGCAGAATTCCAAGGGTATATTTAAGTTGGCCGGATCCAAGTTTCCTTCTCTGATGGAACCTATGGTCAGCCTTCCATCAGCTTATCACGATTTAGATATTAACTCAACGCCCTATAGTTCTATAGGTGATCTCCCTCAACGGAGAAAGGTAGGCGGATATTACTCAGGCCCAATGCTTAGGATAAGGGACGAGACGAGGATCGGTAATGCTACTAAAGAAACGACCAACAGAAAGGGTACCCCACGGGATCTAAGGGCCCCACCCGGTGGTGGGATGGAGAAGGGGGTTCTAGAAGCTAGTAAGAGATATGAGGCTTTGAGGGGTAACATTTTTGACAATTTCATTGGACTTCCTTTGTCATCAAAAGGTGATTTATATGGCAAGAACAAGAATGTAAATTTGGTTCGAAAGAGGAGTGTTGTGGCTGAAAAGCCAGTCAGTATGAGGTCATCCTACAATCCTTCCAAAAAAGCCCAGTCAATTAGGGATCAGACAAAATCTATGAAGCCCAGCATTTCTCAGCCTCCACATAAAAGTACTAAAGTTGACTCTGAAGGTCTTGCTGGTTCACTCCGACATAACAAGACTCGAGGGAAGTCTTTTGCGACAGATCCACTGCTTAAAAATGCTGACCGGAGCATTAGGGGCAAGAACTGGAAGACTGCTATGGAGCCTACTGATCTTAACTACAAAGCGTATAGATCTCCCTCTCCTCAGATAAATGAGGGACATGTACCCTCTGAATTAAGAGCTAAACCATCACAAAAGAAAACTAAAGGAAGATTTGTCCAGAAAATGGGATCAGACCCTGCTTCCTCCAAAGGAAACAAAAAGTTCGTTAGAGGCGAAGAAACTGAATCAGAATCATCTGAACAGTTTGAAGATGATGAGGATGGCAATCCAATATTGAGGAGCAAGTTGGCCTATCCCAGTGTAATGGAAGTTTCACAGTTTTCGTCGTTGAATTCTGGTTTAGAAGCTAAAAAGGTCAAGTATGTCAAAAATGATATAAAGGAGCACATTGGTACTCTTGATCCAATATCATACTCCAAAAAGACGGTTAATAAATCTCCTCAACATGGATACGCCTTAAGTGGAGTTAACACTATGAATACAAGGCTGGGCAAGATTCAAGACTCTGGTTCTTTCCAAGACCTATCCTCTAAAGTGTCAGAAAAGAACTACCTCCCAGTTTTGGATACATTCAGTGATGATGAAGATGATGAAGTGAAGAAAAATTCCAAAATGTTTAATAATGGTCGATTGCAATCAGAATCTAGCAAAAGATCACGTAAATCCTCATCTAAGTCCTTCACTGCAGAGGGAAAACGGAAAGGCAGGGGTAATCATGATCTTTCTGCAATGCAGTCCAGAAATCTTTACGACTATGCTGTTGACGAGGAAGGTAATTCCAACGAGATGAGATTATTTGAAGATGATTATGGAGCTGATAGATTTCCACAGGCAGGTTTGCAAAGTGAATCATTTATGGGTATTTCCAGTGAAAGACCTAATGGTTCCCTACTAGGATGTAACTCAGTAAAGAAGAAAAGGAAAGTGAAGGGGAATGTGACAGAAATGGATAAAAAGGATGAAGGTGAATTGCAGAGTGACACCCTCCAACAAGTTAATGATTCCACTCCATTGAAGAAGAAGAAGAAGAAGAGGCAGAAGGCCGACGGTTGTAGTTCTGATGTGGGAAGATCTGAGCCTCCCGCTACAGAAATGGGGACACTGGATATGGAGCAGGAAATCAAGCCTCAGAGAAATTCGTTCCTGTTGATTACACCTACGGTTCACACTGGCTTTTCATTCTCCATCATGCATCTTCTTACTGCAGTTCGCCTGGCCACGATTACTCCACTTCCCGAAGATATGTTAGAACCCATTAAGGAGAAGAAGAAACGGCATGAGGGTGACTTCACGTTAGATCTTTCTCATGATAATAAGGCGGATGTAAATAACTTAGAACAGGCTGAGGAAGTAAATGTTCCTTCGCTAACAGTTCAAGAGATAGTAGATCGTGTGAAATCTAACCCTGGGGATCCTAGCATTCTCGAGACGCAAGAACCACTTTTGGATTTGGTGAGAGGGGTTCTGAAGATATTTTCATCAAAAACTGCTCCTTTGGGAGCAAAGGGCTGGAAGATGCTAGCAATTTATGAAAAATCAACAAAAACATGGTCATGGATTGGCCCAGTTTCTCGAAGTTCGTCAGATTACGAGGCCATTGAAGAGGCAGCATCACCTGAAGCTTGGGGTCTTCCTCACAAGATGCTTGTTAAGTTGGTAGACTCATTTGCCAATTGGCTTAAAAGTGGCCAAGAAACTCTTCAACTAATAGGAAGTCTTCCTGCACCACCTGCCTCTTTAATGCAGTTTAACGTAGATGAGAAAGAAAGGTTTAGGGACTTGAGGGCTCAGAAGAGTCTTAATACTATTAGCTCTAGTACTGAAGAGGTGAGGGATTATTTTCGTCGGGAAGAAGTTCTAAGGTACTCAATTCCCGATCGTGCTTTCTCTTACACAGCAGCTGATGGTAAAAAGTCTATTGTTGCTCCCTTAAGAAGGTGTGGTGGCAAGCCTACATCTAAGGCACGGGATCATTTCATGCTAAAGAAAGATCGCCCTCCACATGTCACGATTCTTTGTCTTGTGAGAGATGCTACTGCACGATTGCCAGGAAGTATTGGCACCAGAGCAGATGTGTGTACGTTGATAAGAGATTCACAATATGTTATGGAAGATGTATCTGATGCACAAGTTAATCAAGTTGTTAGTGGCGCATTGGACAGATTACATTATGAACGCGATCCTTGCGTGCAATTTGATGGTGAAAGAAAATTGTGGGTTTATTTGCATAGAGAACGCGAGGAAGAAGATTTTGAGGATGATGGTACTTCATCTACTAAGAAATGGAGGAGACCCAAAAAAGATGTCATTGACCAATCATCTGATCATGGACTTGTGACAGTAGCTTATCATGCATCTGGAGAAAACATTGGATATGACATTTGCTCCGAGCTCAACACAGATCCCCCGTGTATCGATGATGTTAAAGGAACCGAACAAATTTACAGTGACGTGAGGCAAGTTGTGGAGCATGACATAGATAACAATCATGGGTCCGATCATGACGAGATGTCTCAAAGTCCACAGGTTATGAAGGCTTCTAATCCTATGGAAGAGACCAAGTTGATATGTCAAGAAAATTCCACGAACGAAGATTTTGACGATGAAGCATTTGGGGGACAAAGCCCGGTTGGATTCCTACGTGCAAGCATATCATAATAATTACTGCAGGTAGTCGTCTGTCTGGTATTAACTTTTGGAATTCGGATGTCGTACACCCTGAATTAGAGCGTCCTTAGTATTTAATGTTATTGACTGAATATTTTCTTTCTACCTGGTATACATTGTTTTGGTAGTGGGCGTATCTGTTTTTAATTTTCCATTATAAGGTTATTTTTTCCCCTATTAGTCGAATGGATTTCTTATTTAGACGAAAGAAGATCTTTAAGGTAAATTTAGTAAATTATTGAAGTAAAAAAGAACGAAAATTTACATTGTGAAGTAGTAGATAATTCAAGTAATCTGTGTGTTGATTTACTGCATACCTGTCTTTCATGAAGAATAATAAATTATGATAGAGTAAGATGTTGTTTAGGTAGAGTTAAAATGCAAGAGTGAAGTGCCAGAAAAGATATGTTCTTAACTTGCTCGGATGCTGGGCCTCGAAGGGAGGTGGATTGTGAGATCCCACGTCGGCTGGGGAGGAGAATGAAACATTCTTTATAAAGGTGTGGAAATCTCTCCCTAGCAGACGCATTTTAAAAACCTTGAAGGGAAGTCCAAAAGGGAAAGTCCAAAGAGGCAATATCTGTTAGCGGTGGGCTTAGGTCGTTACACTTGTCACGTGTGAGCATGGAGTGGCATTAAACTTGTTGTTATCTTATTAAGCTGGCAGAAGATTATTTTGATTATGGGAAAGGTTCTTTTCTGATAAGAAGGCAGCAATGAGTTAGATATAAATGTAAAGTGTTGGAACTTGTAGATGTGCCACTGAATATGCTTACTGTTTAACTTCTAACAAAGCTTCCACTTGTTTATGTTGTGCAGAGCTAATTTGTGTTGTTCCGGTGAGGCTTGTGACACATTGAAGGCCGCATTATTTTTGCATTTTACAAGTGTGTATATTGATTGTTCTTGGTGCACGATAGCACAGAAGTGCATCTAAAGCTTAACACAATTGCCTTGACAATGTCTATCACAGGTATATTGATTTTTTTTGAAGTGTAAATGAGAAAACAGGCCAAGTTCATAAATTTGGTTGGTCTTCTACATATTTATACTAATTAGATGCAGAAAAGGAAATTCTTTTGCTCCCATGCTTGTATTGAAGCTGCAAAATGAAAGAGATATCAGAAGCTGTAGATTCTCATCGCCAGCCATTTACAAATAAAAACATGAAAAGATAGACAGGCATTTGAAAGCATGATGATCAAAGCCAAATTAGACAGGTATGATGAACTTATCTCCCTCCAAGTTTGTATGTTTTTGTGTAGTGTTGCTGTTGGTTGCTTTCATTATAAGGGTGTGGAAACTTCTCCTTAGCATACGCTTTTTAAAAACTTTGAGAGGAAATCCGAAAGGGAAAACCTAAAAAGGACAATATCTGCTAGCGGTGAGCTTGGGCTTGGGCTGTTTCATTGGATTTGATATAATTTCTGACATCGGTGTGTCTAAATCCAAAGCTAGATTCCAATTGTGTCACCAACTCAAAGGATAAAATAGAAGAATTCTATTAGATGGATTTAAAGAAAAACGCTCATAATATGTGAATATCTATATGAGTTTAGTGATTAAGGTATCTTTTAATCTCTTACCTGAGCTTAGTGATTTATTTTTGGTTGTTGAAGTTTGAGTTTAATATCTATAGGGTGATTGAATGCTTCGTAGAAGATAGTTTTAGTCTCCGAGATTGAAGGATGTTTGTGATCATTAGTTGTCTAACGAAGGGGTCGTATGGCTACTTTGTTAATTTGGGAACGTTATGATAATATTTCTTTTACTAACTAGACTTTCTCTCTATCTCTCTCCTTTCCTTTTATCTTCTAATAGTTTTACTGATACTACCATCACCAAGCTCCCTTCCATTGGACCATCGGAGGTCTTTAGTTCATGGATGATCACTGAAGGGAGGCTCTCATTTGTTCCAAACTATGGAAGTTTCAAATCTGGAATCATATGGAACAAAGTGATGATTTTTTCATGAAGGGATCCTTGGTGATTGAAGACCATCAAGGACGACGACAACGACGACAACGACAACAACGTTCATAGCTGAATGACAACAGCTTTCACTAGAGATGGGACGAGGAAAAGATAGGAAAAGTTTTAGTCAACGAAAAGATCTCAAATTGATCGCCCGATACCTTTTCGTTAGTCAACTATCAAATGAACTTTGATCACTTTAAACAATTTTTCGAACTGTATACTCAAAGATCAAATAAACAATATTGTTTCTCACTTTACGTTCAAAAATTTGATTGATTGTTGCGTATTTGTTTTGAAAAACGAAGTTTATGTTCTGAAGAGGAAAAGAAATGAAACAATAAAACAAGTTGATTGAAATTATGGTCTACAAATGGGAAAGTTTAATTCAAAGTTGTGATGATCTCCATTTTCTCCATATTCGTTGATGGGTGCCCCATGATTGATTGAAGACTGACAAAACTCCCAAAGGAAAGTGAAATATTTAGAGTTCATTCACAATATTATTTCAAAAAGCATTGAGTTCTTCTCTTTTTCATGACAATGACTCTTATTCTTCTTCCTTATCTTTTACAGGCTTCGACTCGAAATGATTCCTCAACTCACTCGGTACTCGACTCGACTTAGTTTTAAATCATACGCAATTAAATGGGTATCTATCTCAAAACGCCTTTAATTCCGACTAAAATGACCTGTGTTCTTAGTTTCCATTTCCTGATATGGGCATCTCTAAAATTGCCTTTCGAACATATTGGTTGGAGCTGCTGAACAAAGTTTTCGAAGCTTTCTTCCTCAGAGAGGCCCGCCATGGAAGTGGGCTGTACTGCTACAACTTCATTTCAAAGTTTCAATTCCAATTTTTTCTTCATAAAGAAACCTTTTTTACCTGCAAGATTCGAGCTTTGATGCATTTATGAGGACCCCACCATCCATTTTCGTCTTCCTTCCAACCCCGACCGGTTAAATAAACAAAACAAATTCAAACATCTGATCTTTTAGTTGATGATATACGTCTTATTCAATTGATTTATTTTCAAAAGGTGTATATTAATTTTTGTCTTCCTTGGTAAGACCCATTAAATAAACAAAACAAATTCAAATCTCTGATCTTTTGATTAATAATATACATTTTAACCAGTTAAATAAAAACAAATTCTTTATGAATAATTGATGTTTTAACTAATTGAATTATTTTCGGAAGGTGTATATCAATCTTTCTTTTTCTTGCAAGATCCAGTAAATAAACAAAATAAATTTAAATCTATTATCTTTTGATTAATGATATAAGTCTTAACCAGTTGAGTTGTTCTCAGAATATGATATATATATTTCTTTAAACGGAATTGGTACACAAACAAAGTTTAAATGTTAATGGTTTTGTATTGAAAAATAATTTTTCATCCAAATAACTTTCAGTTTTGTTCACAATAAAGAGTATTTTTCTGTAGTATTATATATATTCTAAATAGTTAGAAAAAAAAAAGTCAACGATATTAAAAATATGTGTTTTTTCCAAAGACGATAATAATAATAATAAATACGTGGCGTCATATTCCACGTCATCATCCGAGCTCGCGTGGTACCATAAGTAGTCCCTCAATGGCGCATTTGCAATCTCCAACTCTCTCGAGCCTCCCCTTCCCCTTCACGCACACTCTGATCTTATTCTTTCTAAAACTCACGCGCCGCCGTCCCAATGACCATCTCCCACTTTCTCTCCGCCGCCTCGCATTCCTCCACCGACACCGCCGGTGTTGATTTTGACTGGTTACCTTGTTCCTCCATCAAGCAATGGAACTCTGAACTTCCAGACAGCTGGGGCGACGGTTCACTGACTTCACCGCCGCAACCCCAAACAATTCGTCCACCAACTAACAATATTCTATTTCACCATACTTTTAGCCTCCTTAACCCTTCTCTCAAAACCAATGGCCTTCTTCAACAAACCGGTTCGTCGCCGCCGCCACCGCCGCCCTACTTCGATATCCTCCAACACAAGCTATCCCTTCCCGCCGGTGATTTTCAGGTGAGAGGTTTATCATCACTTCAAGATGACACAATTAAACACCATTCCAGAACATGAAAAAGTTGATTATTTCCAATAATACAATAATTTATTCAAGACTCGAATTTAAAATCCAAAAAATGAGCCGTCACATACCCTTTTTTCATTTAATAAATGAGTCAAAAAGTCACATTATTATTTCAGTTTTTTTCAAATAATTTCTCCTATTAATGGAAATATTCAACCATGATGCTCAACCTCCATGCAAAGGATCATTGAAAAAGCTTGGCTTTTCAAGAACCCAAAGAGTTTCTTTTTTTCTTTTTGGGTCTCGAGTATAATATTTAAATTAATATACAAATGATTAAATGGGGTTTGAGTAATAAACTTAAAAATGGGTATGGCAGAGGAATAATCAGAGAGCAGAGAGTCCAGTTTCATGTGAAAGTAGCATCGCCATTGACGGGATGAGCAGAGCTTGTAGGTACAGTCCAGAAGAGAAGAAGGAGAGAATTCAAAGGTATAGGAGCAAAAGAAACCAGAGGAACTTCAACAAGAAGATTAAGGTTTTTTTTTTTTTTTTTTTTGTTCTCTCTTATATTCTTCTTTATCTTACCCTACTTGAAATTATGAAATAATTCTAAAGAATAATTCATTTCTTATTGTACCTACATATAATTTGATAGATTCTATATGCCAACAACCATAAAGTTAGTAATTGGAAAGATAATTTCTAACCTTATAGTATAAATATAATAATTCAAATAATGTAATGGTTTGATTCTTCACTAAAATAAGTAATTTATGCAAATTTATTGAGTATTGTTCGTATAATTTTCAATCTCATCCTTCATCTTTTTGCTTTTGTCATTCAAACCACACCTTTTTATTTGGATGGTAACCATGGAAAAGGCAGATTTTAAATTTATCCCAAAATTGGTCTAAAAAGCAAAGAAAACATTTGTTGAATCACAAATGACAAAACGATCGATCAATCAATCTTCTTCATATCTTCGCACCATGATAATAATTTTGTAGGTTTTGTTCATATGGCTAAAAATTCTCATAATACTATTTGTGTTCTTTTAGTATGCTTGTAGGAAGTCATTGGCCGATAGTCGACCAAGGATTAGAGGACGATTTGCAAGGTACAACTACGACGTTGCAAAGAATTATCCAGTGCAATGGAGTCATGGGCAAGAGGAAGAACAAGGAGAAGAAGAAGAAGAGGCAAATTGTGATGATAATTGGATCAAGTACTTTGTAGATGCATATTCTACGAATCTTATTCCATGAATCTCTCAAAAGCAAAAAATAATAATGTAGCTCTAGTTGCAATCGGCCTCTTCCATTTTGACCATCTTTCAGTTGCGTGAGAGTTTTACATTGCTTATTTAGGCTTCTCTCTCTTTTCTTTTTCCATGTATGGAACCCAAAGTTTGAGTTGGCTCTAACTATATTTGTATTAATAATGGTGAAGGGTAATTGTAATATTTAATCGATTATGGAGCTCGTTTTCATCTTTTTTGTGAAAAGGATTTGACATAGGTTAGGATTGACATGGGCAGGCTGAAAGATTGGGTGAGCCGTTTGGGGGATTGATTCGAGGTGTGTTTTTAGTGCTCGGGATAAACGCCAAGATAAGTCAAAAAGGTGGAGAGAATTTCAGTCATTGTCATTTGGTAAGACAACAACAAAAGGGATTGCAACTTAGTTTGGTGACAGTCGCCATCTTCACAATATTAGGTTCTTTCCATATTCTATTCTATACGGCCCTCAATAAAAGTTGCTACCTAGCTTTTTTAAGTACTCTGTTAAAGAAACTTATAGATAAATATTTGTTGAGGATGGTAAGGAGGGAGTCCCATTCTGACTAATTTTGGGAATGATCATAGGTTTATAAGTAAAGTACATCTTCATTCGTACGAGGCATTTTGGGAAATCTCAAAGCAAAGCCACGAGAGCTTATGCTCAAAGTGGACAATATCATACCATCGTGGAGAATCATGATTCCTACCAATATTGTTAAAAAAAATGTACTGAAAAATTACTGTAATATCATAAATAGGATGATTTATTAGTTCACTATTCAAAAAAGCAATAAATACTCACATGTATGATTCCATTTCCACCAATGAAGTTCTATGATGCCTCCGTTCGGCTTCACAAGCAGTGAGGAAGATTCATGAAGTCTCAAGCCACACAGTTGGATCCCGGTGAGCCATTTGGTTTGGACTCTGTAATGAGCTCAAACTAACTTCTACACCTAAACACTCAAATATTTTTCTGAGGAGGAAAAAGGAGCAAACTTTTGAAACTCGATAGTGAAGAATAACTCATTGAGACTAATTGGAGCAAAATGTATATCCAGCTATTATAAACAAAATTGAATATATCAATCGAGTAAAACCGAAGAAAATAGTACTGCTAGCTTTTAGTTTTGCGGACCTTCTTGAAGAACAGAGGATTGATTAAGCGCTTGAATGGAAGCAGTAGCGCTGGACGATGTCTCCTCCGTTTTGATCGGTATTTCTCTGAATATGTTTCCTGAACTCTCTTGAAAACCTTAGGATTGGTTAACTGCAGAAGCTTTAATGCTGGATGATGTTGATGTCTCTTTCGTTTTGCACGACATGTCCCTGCATTTATTAGTTTCATAAGAAAAAAAAATCAAGCAATTGATGAAAACTTGACTCGGTTTTCATAGTTAACAGAATCAAACAGGACATAAACAGAGTTCAATCAAAATGGAGGTTTCAGTTAGTGTATCCCAAACTAAAAGAGTTGGGTATACGGAAAGAGTGTTAATCTGTGGAGTTTCAATATAAAAGTGAGCCTCCATGTCTTAAATCTCAGTGAAAATTAGGTACCTGTTGACATTACGCCAGATATAGACTGATCTACAGGTGGAGGTTTGATCTGAGGGTCAGCTTCTTCACTTTTTTGCTCTTCCATCAACACCTCAGATGTTTGTTGTCGAATTGAGATCAAATAATCATCTTTTATATCAATCATACAAGAACTAAGAGGAGAAACCCAATCCTCGACTGCTGCTACATCCATAGGCTCCCCAAGTCTTGCACCAACTAAACATTCTTCAGCTGTAAATGAACCATCTAATACCGTAGTCATATTCATTTGATTTTCTGAAACCAAATTAGTTGAACTTTTGTCCCTCAACACACTTTCTAAACCAGACAATGTATCAGAACTTTTTAAGCAATACTCATGCCGGTGAGAAGCAACATCCTCTGACATTGTAAAAGTTTCTTTTCCATCATTTATTGAAACAACATCTAATACATCTCTGGTAGATGTAGGATAATGCACAAACACATTTGTGGATACTACATTTAACTCGCTACTGGGTAGCGGGTTTTGCGGTTGAACATTGTCAATGTCCATTTCAATAGGTTCTTCCTGCACTGAGGCCTTGGGCTGCACAATTTCTTCAACAGTGCATTTGTCTTCATCAGAATTACTTCCAACTTTTCCTGCATCATCATGTGAACGTGAAATTTTAGGATTTTCAATTACAGAGCATTGACGATCGGATGTAGAACAATGTTTTCCATCAAGAGGACAGGACTGTTGAATTACTCCATTTACTGCAATTGGTGGCTCAATGGCATCAACAACGCACGACAAGCCTCTGTTATCATTCAACGACACTTTTGCCTCAGAGCCTGCTATTACATTCTTGATTAGAAAACCTTGTGGAGGCATGTTGTCAATGACTGAAGTGAAATCAATGGCTTTCACAATTTTTGATTTATTAGTGGCAGCAAAAGATTTTGCTATATCATCCAATAGCAAATCACCTTCGCCACTTGATATAGGATCCCATTTGAACAAATCCACTGACCAAGGGTCATTCGAATCTAACTTATCATCTGATGTTATCCTTTCAACTCGAATCGTCTCCTTGTAGAACTGCTTTCTCTTTAAAGCATTAGCTATAAGATTGCTGAAATGCAGTACATATAAAAACACGTAAATATTCATGGTATTTTTCTCAAACTACAAGGTTTATTTTTAATTCTTTTCTAAGACTCATACCGACAATTTTTTGAAACAGCAACTTTTGCTCGCTCCATAGAGACACCGAGCAAGGATGACAAGTTTGCAACATCAAAAGGTCCTCTAATTTCATTTACAGAAGAGGCAGCACTAGATAATATGAGATTCTTTCCTTTTGTCCAATCCACCAAGACCTGAAAGTTCAACAAGCTAAAGGTCAGATCATAACACAAGCTCGCTCATGATAAGAAATAAGTGTCATTCGTAAACAAAAACAAGAAAATAACACCAAGTACAATACAAAGATCTAGAGCATAACACTTCTAGAAGACCAATTGTCCACTACAGCTTTCTATGGACACCCTCTTTTTTGAGGAGCATAATATTAGAAAGATTTGTCCGAACACACTTTGGATCCGAAAATAAGCATTAATGAGCAAGTTTGACAGAGGTAGTTCAGATATGGATTTTTGCCATCTAACTTTCACGATATCGTCCCCAGAAATGAACTAGAACTTGATGCTTTATTCTAACCTTAGTAGTAGATATCATTTGCCTCCTTGCATGAACGTCTGAAAGAAGATCAGAGTACATAATTTCAAAGTAAACTCCACGCTGTGAGAAAAAAGGACATCGCCAGAACATATAAGTCAGTCGCCACTGATCAAAAGGATGATACATTTATTTATGCCATAATAATTCAAGTAAAACAAAACACGAAAGATCAATAATTGACAAACCTGAATTGCAGATTTTATGTGACCTTGCTTCAACCTGAAAGGCAGTTTCTCCGCAAAATCAATTGCAATTATGTCTATCTACGTGATGAACAACACAGTTAATATGACTAAATTGTGAAAGACAAAGGAAAGTATGATAAGTTCGAATTAGGAAAAAAAAAATGCAAATAGGATTACTAGCTTATGCAAGTATTGTCTCTCAACTCCAAACAAGATCATTGAACAATCTAAGCAAATTGCTAGATTTAACAATAACAAAACAAAATAAACACAAAAATAAATCCGACAAACCTCCAATTTCTCACAAGCCTGCTCAAAAGCATTCTGATTAAGAGGCTTCACGGCAATCAAATCGTAGGTCTTCAGAATGAGGTTGCCAGAATTGACTGCCAGAATCTCCTGCAAACTATTGATACAAATAGTAAGACGCGTGTACTGACGGAAAGGAGAGGACCGCGGGACGCCGAGAAGATTGCGGTGGAACTCCAACGAGGCAGAGAAGGTTGGAAGGATACTTTGAAGTGATGAAACATTAAGGAGAGGAATAGTACAGCGGTCCTTATCAGACATCACTCCTTTGATCGTACGGTTGTAGGCGATTCCGGAGTAGCCGAGCTCCATCAGTTTGGCCACAATCTTGATGCGATTAACCCTAATTGAAGATGAAGATGAGTGCTCGTCGTAAGGAATATTGAGATCGAAGAAACCCATGGCGATGGAGGAGAGAGAGCTTTGAACTGATGAAGCTCAGGGTTTAAGCAGGAAGAACTCAAGAAACGCTCTCCATCGTTGAGGCGCCCCGAACTGAAGGGTTTAACTGATGTGAACGAAACTCAGAAATCGGACATAATGGGACTTGGGCGGCCCGAAGCTCACAAATGGGCCGATGTATAGGCCCAATATGAATTTTAAGCCCAAAAAAAGGACGTGATATCTGTGATTGGGCTTCGAGAGATCCGACTTGCAAGAAAAATACCGACCCGAAATTCCCAATTCTAAACAAAATTTATTATTAAAAGAAAATGTTAATGACTAAGTTAGAGTCTATTACCTCTCTCAAACTTTTAATTTTATTTCTAATAAATTTTTAAATTTTTAATAAATATATAATAAATCTTTTATTTTTTCTATTTTATTAATAAATTCTTCCGATTTCAATTTTGTATATAATAGATTTTTTTATTTATTCAATAACTTTAAAATATAAAAAACCTACTCAACAAAAAATTAAAATGTAATGTATTATTAAACATAAAATTACATTTTATATTTAACAAATCAATTAATTTAAAAATAATTCTAAATATTTTAAACTCGAAAGTGTAGGGATTAAATTGTAATTTAACTTTTTTTTTTTTTTAATAAAATCTAATTAGGATGGTAAATGCCCAATTTTGTGTCCAATTATTACAATGGAAATTGAACTAATTATTAGTATTACTACGTAAAGCTTGCTCCTAATGTAACATAAGATTGGCCCATTGCCATAATTAAAATAAATAAATAAATAAATAAAGGTTGGTCCATTAGCAAACTTTACTTTTTTAACAAAATTTAATAAATCTCCTTTTTTGTGCTATCACATAATTAAAACCCTCCCATCTATAACCATTATATTAACTCTTCTTTAAATAATATGAAATTGAGTGCGTTATCAACTTACATGAGTACAATTTTAAAATTATAAATTTTCAATATTTGATAAAGATAGCTGGAAGCCTTATTTTGAGATCCCACGTCGTCTGGAGAGGGGAACGAAATATTTTTTTATAAAGACGTGAAAACTTCTTTCTAACCGAAGCGTTCTAAAATTGTGAGGTTCACGTCAATATGTAACAGGCCAAAATGGATAATATATACTACCCGTGACTTGTGTTGTTACAAATGGTATCAAATCCAGACACCAGGCGGTGTGTCAGCGAGGACAAAGGGGTGGACTATGAGATCTCACATCGGTTAAATAAGGGAATGAAACATTTCTTGTAAGGGTGTGGAAACCTCTTCCTAATAGACGCGTTCTAAAACCAAGGCTGACAATGATACGTTATGGATCAAAGCGGACAATATATGCTAACATTGCGTTTGAGTTATTACAAAACGCTCCATATAAACCATCTACTTGAGACTGTTTTTTTTTTTTTTTTTTTTTAACACAAGGTTAGAATTATAGCTCTTTCAAGGTGTTATCTCATCAATGGCTTGTTAGAAATCACGACTCCACACAATGGTATGATATTGTCCACTTTGAACATAAGCTCTCTTGACTTTGCTTTGGGCTCCCCTAAAAGGCCTCAGACCAATGGAGATAGGATTCCTTGTGTAACGACCCTAGCCCACATTGGTTGACATTGGTTGGGAGGAGAACAAAACACCATTTATAAGGGTTGACAACCTCCCCCTAACAGACACCTTTGAAAGCCTTGACGGGAAGCTCGAAAGGGAAAGCCCAAATAGGACAATATCTGGTAGCGGTGGATTTGGGCCGTTACACCATATTTATAAACTCATGATCATTTCTTAAATTACCCAATGTGAGGCTCCCAATCCTCAACATGGCTCGAGTCCCTTCTTCACCATCGGCTTAATACGGGTAGGAATGTCGTAAGTCTGAAACTTTATTGGGTCTTTGTATCTAAGTTATATATAAATATAGGAGGAAAAACATTAAAATTGATTCTGGAGGCAGGTCCAAATTTTCAACCAAACTCGATTTATTTGGCATGAAAGCTCTCTACTCTCGATTGATCCAACCCGAGCAACCCGTGTAAAATAGTGTAAAAAATTCCCAAAAAAAAAAAAAGAATAAAATAAAGCCCAAGTTGTTTGGTAGGAGTTGATTGTGAGGTTCCATAGAAGCAAAGCAATAGGTATAATTTGTAAGTATAAATGAAGAAAATGAAAGCAGAAACAGAGCATAGACACTCCCATCATGACTCCCTATGAGTACTCATTTTCCTTTGCTTAAAATGTTCGCAACTTCTTCACTTATTATTTTTTTTATTTTTTAATCTACTCCCCCTACTAAAATTATAATTTTACTTTTTAACTTTTCAACTGCTTCTAGTAAAACTTTAATTTAAGAAATTACCTTAATACTAAATTATATTAATAAATTTAGAATTAAATACAAAATAAATCACATGAAGAAGAGAGTGCCTACGTGTCAGTAAGACTAAGTCAAACTCCAAATCATGTAAATATTTGTTTCAAATTAATTTTATTTCGTAATTAATAATTACTGCTTTAAATAAATTTTATAGTTTTAGTTTGACTCAAATATCTAATTATGGTTTAATTTTTTTTAATATATTTGATAAATAATTTTAAATGGTGAGGATGAAATTAAAATAAAGTTTAAAGGGAAATGTAATTTAATGGAAATGAAATGAAATTAAGGGAAATTTTAATTAAAGGGACCACCAAATCATGCCGAATTGTAGCTCGAACCCATCCGTTTTTATTTTTATTTATTTATTTTTTTATCTATAAATAAAACCGTAACTAATTTCACAAATCCCTAAACTCTTCTTTACCTCCAAATCCGCCATGGCCTCCGTCTGCATATCGAACTGCATCAACGACGCTCGAGTCCCCGTCCGTCCGACCTACATAAACCTCTACAAGTGGCCGGAATCCGACGCCGAGTTCATCCGATCCGTCAGCTCCAAACTGAATCGAACTTCGCGCGTCGTCGACAGCATTTCTTGCCGGCAGATGTATCTCAGAAGTTACACATTCTCCAGAGAAGAGGATAACGTGGCGGAGAAGACGAACAAGTGCTTCGGCAAAGTCGGAATGCGACAGAAAGTTTCTCACCGGAGAAATAAGAAGAAGAAGAAGAAGAAGAAGGCCATGGCGGAGGAGGACGACTCTGAGAAGATCAGGAAGTGTTCGACGCTGAAGAAGGCGAAGGAGTTATCGTGCGCCGCTTTGACGTCCGTCTTCCGGCGGTTGCTATCGTGTACCGCTAAAGTCGACGTGGCCGATAATGCCAGAGAGGTCCATTAGCGATTAGTATTTTTATTTCTTTATTTTTCTCTTTTTCTTTTCTTCTTTTTGGTTCCCATTGGTCTAAATGGCATCCGATTCAGCAAAGCAGGAATGTTGTTGGTGTACGGAAAATATGTAAATTGAATTTTAAAGTTTTTTAGAGAGATAATATTTTTTATTTATAGTTTCCATATTAAAGAAAAAAAATGTGTTGCAATAATGATATATAAGCCTTTTTTTTTTTTTCTCTTCTTTCCTTAATGTAAATTTTAATATTTTCCATAATCTCATATCCCATGATATTAATATCTTTTATAAAACTTTTAAAATTAAATTATAAATCTAAAGTTTCAATTTTATATCTAATAAATCGATTTTGTAAAATAAAATAAAAATTAATATCTCGATACAAAAAACTCAAGTCAAGATATGTAAAGTATTTTTAAAAATTAATTATTTTATTAAAAAATATCTCAAAATTGGTATAAAGGTTGTGTGCTTGTTTGATTATATATATATATATATAATAAAAAAATGAATATTGGAAAATTAAAAAATCCCAAAAAAGTTGTATGCTTGTTTGATTTGAAAACATATAAATAAATAAATAATTGAATATTGGCAAATTAAAAGATTTAATTAAAAAAAAATCTCAAAATTGGTATAAAAAGTTGTATGCTTGTTTGATTTGAAAAAATAAAAAATAAAAAATAAAAAATTTGAATATTGGGAAATTAAAAGATTCCTTAAGAATATTGGCAATCAGAAAATTACATAGAAAAAGCTGACATTGGTGAGTGGCTCAATCTCTTTCGTATTGGAAAAACAGAAAAGAAAAATAATTAATTAAAAATCTGCAAAATCCCATAATTATTGTATTAAATTAGATTGATTTTTAAACCTTCAAAATTATTCTAAAATATATTTTAAATTATTTAAAAATCTGTTTAGATTTAAACTTTTAAAGCTCATTTATTCCGTCATAAATATTAAAATTTTAATGATTTTGAAAATGTTTAAATTCAAAAATCAACTTTTGACTATTTTAAAATCTTATTAAATACTTTCTTTATTTTGTCTTTACTTTTTCAAATGTTTTCAAATTTTACTCCAATTTTGAATTTTTGGAAAATCATTTATTTTTTTAAGCTTATAAACTTTTTTTTTTTTTTTTTTTTTTGTAAGAATTCAATTAGCTAAATATAAAAAAAAAATTAATTATATATTAAAATTCAGAAACTATTTGATGGGTGGCTTTTAATTTTATGTTTTTATAAATACTATTTTTACTAATGAATTTATTTATTTTCTTACCTATTTTTTATAAATGTGCTTTTAAAATTGAAGCCAAATTTTGAAAATTACCAAAATTAATTTTAGAAACTTGTCTTTTCAAATTTGGATAATGAAAGATAAGAACCCTTTTAAAAAATGGTGAGACAATAAATCCAATTTGCAAGATAAAAACCCAATAACCCTTCTAATTCTGATAATTAAAACTATGTTTTTTTTTTAATAGAAAATTTAATTAACAAAATTAGGTGAAAATAATAAATTATATTTTAAATTCTTGCAACAAACTTATCAACTCATTAGTTTCACACAACCATCAAAATTTATGAAACAAATTTATAAAATTATTGTTTATTTGTGTTAATTACAACCAGAATCAACTTTTATGTTTATATTTATTTCATCTACCAACAATAATCTGACGGGTAAGTCTTTAAACTTTCAACTCCCTAAATTTAAAATAGTGTGAGATTCCATCGGTTGAAGAAGAGAATGAAAAATTCTTTCCAAGGGTGTGGAAACTTCTTCCTAATAGACGTATTTTAAAATTACGAGGCTAACGGTCATACACAACAAGTCAAGGCAAACAATACCTATTGAGGTAGGCTTGAGTTGTTACAAATGATGTCAAAGTTAGATACTGAGCAGTTACGATGGGTCTTTAAAGAGGGTGGATTCTGAGATCTCACATCGGTTAGAGAAGAGAACCAAATATTTTTTATGAGGGTGAAAATTTCTTCGGACTAAATACGCGTAACGGGCAAAAGATTTAATCTAATTAGAAATACGATATGAATTAAAAATGGGTGTTTATTTAGGGTTTTGGGGAAGGGCATGTCGGCAAGGAATGATTTTGAAGGTCCAAGCTTTGTCTGTGGTGTCGGGCTGTGCGGTGGGGCATGGCTCCACTGGCATTCTAATGTAATTAAGCGCCTCATCGCACGCAATCTGCTATCATTTCTGGTCATGAGTTTAAAGCATCACATTAACATTATTTTTTTCTATCTCCCATCATTCATTCTCATTCCTTGCCCTTTTTATATCGTCGCAATGCACACGGTATCGATTCTATCTCAATTCTATTTCTTTGATATTAAGTTTAAATCTTACTTTGGATCGGTACTTTTCATACCTTTTTTTGTTTTTTTTTTCATTTTGTATTGTATTTAATTAAACCCTATTTGGGGATTCTGATTTTCAGAAGTGACACGTGTAGTTTAGAGTAAACAACAATTTAATCTTCCACTTTAATTTTCAAAATCTGTCGGTATCTAAATAAGATTTCCTAAAAATTTTCAATTTTTTTTATTAATAAATTTCTAAAATAAAAAAATAGAAGGTGCCCTTGTGGCCGATCGAAGGAGAGTCGTTACCCATAGAAAGGGCGTCGACCCATTGGGGACGAAGAAAAGTTACGAGAGATGACCTTATTTTATGGTTCAAATTGAGAAACGAATCTAATTTTTAGGTGAATCAATCAAATTTCTTTAGTTCTTTATTAGTTGGTAATGGGGCATGTGGGTGCCAAACATGTCTTTTTTATCACTTCATACGCCTTCAAAGCATATACAAAAGCATGCTACTCAAATTATTCTATGTACAAGTTTACAATTATTGTATAGATTCTTTGACCGACTCGGGAATCGAATGAATTCGAACGACCGATAAACAACAATTAGGAGACATTGAAACATGAAAGACAACAATGTATAGCAGTAAATGTTCAGAAACTCAAAGACAACAATATCCGGATAAAAAATGGATCTAAATTGCAGCATGTTCCATGAAAAGATTCAAAGCTAAACACAACGAAGCCTCGACACCGCTACCTACGGAGATCGGGAAGTTCAGGAAAAAACGGCACACCATGGTCATTGACGAGATGTTAGCTGACTAAAAAGAATTACAAGACTAAATGTCTAATGATTCTAGACAAACATGAAACGACGACAAAAACGAATATGTTCGATGAAGGGATGCAAATCACAATCAATCAGTAACGGAGATGCGAACTACCTTGTTCGTTGTAGTTCGTTGAAGTGGTAACAAGTTTGATATAGATATTGCAGAGACTCACCAGCACAGCCCCTTCTGTACAAGAGAAGAACCCAGTATGTTACACATGTAGTTTGGCTCCTCCCTCTGCAAGAGAAAAAATGGCTAATAAATGTGAAGAAACACAACTAGAGATTGTCCTGTTCATATCCAATGAAGCAAGGAACATTCTCTAAAAGTGTGTGCCTACGTCGTTGCCTGAAGTATACAGAACGCCAACGCCACATATTCAGCTGCATCGGCCTAATGCGGCAGCGACATCGGGTCATCGACCCTCAGATTTCACCAGCTGAGAGAACACCCTACTCATGGAGACTCCAGAAAGATCATCCACGCCTGGAACGTCGAACCGTGTAGCAGAGGCACCTGTTTCGATATCACTGAAGTTGTTAATTTGTGGAGAGAGCTCGCCGATCATATTAGTACTGTTATCTTCTGGATCGACTTCGATAATGGCTTCTTGTAGCTGAAGAGCATACTCCAAGTTCCACAAGACGTCTCCCATGGATGGCCGGTCGACTCCATAGTCAGCCAAGCATTTTTCAGCAGTTTCACCAAACTTCCTAAGAGAAGTTGCTCTAATTTTACCTACAAGAGTAGAATCAATGATTTGATCCAACTGCCCTTTCTTCTGCCATTTCATTGCCCATTCAGCTAAGTTTACCATTTCTCTAGGAAGGGTTGGATCTATGACAGGTCTTGCACAAAGAACTTCAAACAAAACAACTCCAAATGAATAAACATCTGATTTCTCTGTCAGTTGTTGCCTCCTGAAATATTCAGGATCAAGGTACCCAAAACTCCCTTTTACAGCAGTACTGACATGGGTTTGGTCTAGATCAGGACCCGTCTTCGAAAGCCCGAAGTCTGCAACCTTCGCCATGAGGTTTTCGTCGAGTAAAATATTAGCGGACTTCACGTCACGATGAATAACAGGTTTGGCATAACCAGTATGGAGGTAATGAAGTCCCCTAGCGGCTCCAATGCAGACCTCAAGTCTCTCTTTCCAGCTCAAACTAGGAAAATCAGAACCATATAGATGACTCTTCAGGGTGCCTTGTTCCATGTACTCATAAATCAGTATCATCTCATTCCTCTCATCACAGTAACCAATCAATGAAACGAGATGCCGATGACGAAACTGTGACAGCATCTCGATTTCAGTTTGAAACTCGGCCAATCCTTGTTGGGAACGCGGATTACCCCTCTTTGCAGCAATTTTGGTGCCATCATTCAAAACTCCCTTGTATACTTTCCCGAACCCGCCAATACCAATAACCCAGCTCTCATCGAAGTTATTTGTAGCCTCTTGAACTGTTGCAAAAGGTATTCGATACCCGTAGTTGGAAGCAGCACTTGTGATCGTGCCATTAGAGTATTTACTTCCCATAGTGTGTGACATTCCTCCAGCTGTGGATATCGAAATCCACGATTTCGTCGGGGCATGATGCATTCCCTTTCTTTTTCGTCTGCACAGCACGAAAAGAACGCCAACCAATATAGCTGCAACAAATGCCCCAATAACCACACCGATAATGACGCCAACATGCTTATTTGAAGAAGTCGAGCCTGGAAAACTAATTACAGAGTCTTCCCCGCTGAGACTGCCAACAGAGTTGCTCATTTTCATGATTTCCAGACCATTTAGAATGGCATTTGGATACACATTGGCTAAGTTTGCTGGGCCAATACTCACAAGAAGTATGTCATTCTTGATCAATCCTGTAACAGAGTCCATATAGTATGGAGTGCCCAGAGCATTAGAAAGTCGAACACTAAGATCCAGATCCCGAACAACCAGCCACGAGTCGACATAAACATTGAAATAAAGTTGGTGTAGAGATTTGCTCACAATGTCACAGAAGTGAAACCGAACAAGATACTGAAACTCGGGATCGACTTTAAACTTCCATGTCACATTGAAGTTACTGTTTGGATCGTCCTTCGAGTTCATCTCCATGAGAGTACCATAGACAACATTTGGAGCAATCTCCGGCGCTGCGCCTTCAGGACTGTATTTAACAGCGGGAATGTTCGAGAAACTTGTTGCAGAATTCTTATTTACTAGAAAGCTTCCATCAGAAACCCAATTCCGTGTAAGAGGATCTTTATCAGGAGCAACTTTTGGGCCACCCACATTAACTCTAGCAACAGTCTCATATGCTAGAGTAGTCAGCCCTTGAAATTTACCAGATGGTTCTAACAAAGTGGCTTCATCAACAATGAGAATGTCAGGAACAGAAACAACTTCAATGGCGTTCACATATGCAATGGAGCCATTAACAGGAGCAAAGATAACTTCAAGAGTATCTGATTTTACATCCACAGAGAATTCTTTGACTATGGGATCCTTCACTATAACCAAATCTCTCAGCAGAACAAAGTTTTGAGTTGAAACACTGAAATTTGCAGCACTCATATTGAAGCTAGAAAACACAAATGGATAGAAATAGAGGCGGATCCAATGCCTTCCGGTTTTCTTTATTGGAAACGTGAATTTTGATGTTCCAGTAAAGATTCTAGCAGTTTCGAACAGCGATGAATCGTTAGAAGAAGAGGCAGGAACTGAAGATGTATTAGCCGAAATGATTTCTGGAGTGGAAAGCAAATTTGAAGCCAAATTATCGGCCATGAAAACACGATTACCCACAGACACATTCCCCGAAGATCCACAGTCAATGAGATAATTATCTACCGGATTAAACAAACAAGAAATGTAAGGAAACAACGAAATCAACAAACCACCCCAGAAGAGTAATCCAAATCGTCTTCTACAATCCATCGCTACAAGTTTCAATAGCTAATCAAGAACAAGGACCAGAAACAGAACCTGATTCGAAGCAACTTTTGAAACTAGGGTTTACAATGGAAGAACAATCAATAGAATGCGTTTTCAATCAGAATCCAAGAAAACGACCGAGAAATTAGCACTTTGTTTATCATAAAAAATCCAAATAGTGATAGGACCAGATGTATATTCCTCAGCAGGAGGCAAATCTGAAGCAAACAGAGAAGCAACAGTGAATCAAAGTACAATAAATCTGAAAAACCACTAACTGGGTCGAAGTTGTAGGTTTAAAAGCAGATAGATACCCTTCCATTACTACTTGCGATAAGAGCAGAACAAAAACAAAAGAACAATGAAGAATCTCAGAGGAGAAAGCGAGCTAGAACGCGGAAAGAGACAGCCAAGTTCTCAGACAGCTGACTTCGTTCTGGCAAAATCCAAAGTAATGAAGTTCATCCCTGGAGGTAAGAAAGTGACAATAAAGAGGTAAAATGAACGCAGAGAAATGGAAGAAGAACAGTAGGGCTTTAATGGCGGGATTGAAAAGTAACAGAAAGATATTTAGTGATTGAAAAGACGAAGTTGCAGAAGTTGGGTGAACTGATTTCAGAAACGAACAAGAGAAATTGGCGAGAAATGAAAAGTTGAAATTAAATTAAGCTTAAAACAAGATCGGCATTTGGCAGCGTGCTAAGGTCAAGAAATTCGATCCGAAGAAATTTTGTTAAAAAATTGAGCGCTCAAGAACAGAGGTTGAGCCGTCCATCACGAGGCAGTCATTTGGTAGCACATGGATTATTCGGTTCTCTGGGTCCGAGTTCTTTCGATATTCAAGCTGTATTGATGACCACACAAGCCAAATCCTTATATTTTCGGAACAATAGGTTGGTTCTAACCCAGTGAACAAGTCAATTATTGAAAAATTTTGATTTCATGGACAATATCTACATATGCTCGAGTCTCGAGTCACGTCTCAGAAAAATGTTTTGAAAACGTGAGACAGGGAAAAGAGATTAGCCAATAACAACAGTTTTGATAGCATATAATTCGGATATGAAAAAGCGACAACTAATCATATCACTCTGTACTACAATTTTTTTTGGCATTTTTAACTATGACAATGCATACATGATTTTGATGACGGATCGTACCATCCGTATTGACACAACTTGAAATAGTAAAGACCTATCTAAAATGAAAGACGGTCATGGACGACACGTCCTAGACAAACATGGTTGAGACATCTGATATGTGGCTATAGGCAACATGTCTTGGACAAGTATGACTGTGACAATTAGCACATGTTTTTCCACTTAGTGAGAAAATACTCTTTCGAACTAAGTAGAGTTCATCGAATCTTTGACATATTTAAAAATTAGATGTTTATCATTCCAATATATCGGTAGTATAAACATGTAAGTTATACTGAATTGTTTCTCTCATATACAGGCTCGTATTGTTATTGACTGCAAATTCGAACACGCCACAATTAATCGTTTGGCTAAATAAAAGGCGAGCAGCTAGAACTCAGTCGAACATTCATACTTTAAATAAATATTTTATTTTATCCATTTATTTTTTTTCCCTATAAATGACTATTAATACGTGGAAATAAAACGCCACAAAAATTTGACAAGAATAATAAAATTATTGGACGAAACAACATGTATGCCATGTTTGGAATAACTCATTAAAAAGTTTTTTTTTTAATATAATTAAAAAAAAAACAATTTTCCTGTAGAACTATTTATTAATTTAAAATTAGTTTCTTATAATAAAGAAATCATATTTATAATTAATAATATCTTTATTATATTGTGCAATGAAATTTTTTATTAATTATTTTAATAGATTAATCATTTATTATAAGTTGGAGTAAGTTACCAACCTACCCAACTAGACCACGTAAATATTAAAATATACACGTGGCTTTTAATTTTTTTAAGCTAATTTTTACACTATTGTGTTTTTTTAATTGCATTACCACCCAACACGCTTTCTTAATATAATAAATATTAAAAGTATAATTCTTTAAAATCCTTAAAATTTCTCGTACGCTAAACTTTGCTCTGTTCATTTTATTAGCGTTTGTGTATAAATATTTCATTAATATGCACGTCGTGTTCTTCCTCAAACAAAATTTACATTTGTTGAAGATCTCGAGAAGAAAAAAAATTCTAATTATTATGGTTATTTGTAATTGTAACATACCGCTAGTAGATATTGTCTACTCTAATCTGGTTAAGATTGTAGTGAACTTCGCTTCCAACCAGACTTCTATGTCTCCATCATTTATCGTGCTATACTCGTGGGTAGCTCATGGATCCGCTCGAAAGAAAGAACGCAACGATCGTGTTTGACGACTTACGTCAAATCAACCATTTTTGGGCAGCTGGCGGGAGTTGCGCCATACATAATGTCTTTCCAAAAAAATGGCCATTTATTCTTTCTTTTGTATTTGCTTTTTTTCTTTTCTTTTTATTAATTATTCAAAGCGTAGAAAAAATATAGCGCAACTGACGGTGGTTTTAAATTATTAAATGCATGTTGAAAAAAGAAAGAAAAAAAACTAAAATCATATTTGTATAATAGAATATTTATGTGTCCATTCTTAATCGAGCTTCGAAGTTGATTGAAAGTTGCAAGGAAGAGGATCTCAAGAGAGAGGATTGTACTTGAAAATGGAAGCTCGAACGACATTCAACAAAGGGTACCTGTACCCGAAACCTTCACGTGTTAAAGAGATATACAACTCTCTTTAAAATTTTTGACAAAAGAGCTGGGTAACTTTGGGAGAAACGATGCTTCCTCGTAAAAAAAGTTGTAGTGACTATGCGGGGGCGATTGTTTACCAAATACACAAATTTTTGTAAAGTCGTAAGATCATGTATGGAAGTTGATGCTTGCCCACATCAAAAGGTCAAGGATGTTGGTGATATGATGACAGAAAAACCGACGATCAAAGCCTGGTGCACAACGATTGTAACTATAACTGTTATAAGGTAGTAAACTTTCTTGCTGAATAAGTTTCGATACACACAAAGTCATAACAATCTAAGCATTGTCTTAGAGTGAGGCTAAGTAAAATAGACATGTACGAGAAAATGCATACTATTTATACCTAAATTGGAATACCTATAAAGCTTAATTGCATTGACTTTGATAATTATATTTAAGCGGTCTCATTATATAAATGTTAAATTAATAAAAATACACTTAAATTTTATATTTACTTAAAAAACTAAATTTTCAAACAAGTCTAAAAATTTACGGTTCATCTAAAAAAAATAATATTGAAAAGTTTGAAAATAATTAATGAAGTATCGATAGACCGTTTTCATTCATATATTAACATTCTTAATTTTTTTTTATAAAGATAAACGATTTAATGTTACTTTTAAAATTTCATGGTATTTTTAATTTTTTTAAAAAAAATTAAGGTCGAGAAACTTCATTTTAAAATAAAATACTAACAATTTCGTCCAAAATTAAAAAAAAAAAAAATATATATATATATATATATATATATTTATTGTTGAAGCTTTTAAAAGTTATTTTTTTTATTAATTTAGATATATTATTCGTGGTGGGGCTGTTTTGAGCATTTTGGAGATTTGATTTGATTGGATGGTGGGTCAGCAGTTATGGTTCTTTGAGGACATTCAACAAACAGGTAGTGGGTGAGACGAGGATGTCAAACGAAGCCCCCACCACGACGGTATTTGTTGGCCTCTTGCCACTTTTAACTCACCCCGCCCCCATTGCTCACTTTTGCCAGCTGAAGTCACCTCCACCGTTCGAGTCGGAGTGATACTTCATGACATCGATCACAATCACTTAACACTCGTAAATAAATTGAATATTAACGTACAAAAATAGCATATATATTTTAAATTAAGGGGATGAATGATCCATTTGAGGTTGATTACAATTAAACCAGATAACCTAAGAAAAATATAAATACAACAAAAAATTATAATGCTAAAATTTGAACCTAATGTCACGTTGAAGAAAAACATCGATCTTCTCATAATGATGTTAGTCGTAGGTTGTAACGGCCCAAGTCTATCGTTAGCAGAGCAGATATTGTCAGGCTTCCCCTCCTAAACGAGATAACGTAAGAAAATAATAAAGACAACCAAAACATAATGCTAAAATCCTTTTTGGGTTTTCCCTTATGAGCTATGTCTTGCTCAACGAGTTCTATTGAAACAGATTTTTTTTAGAAGTCCACATTGTTAGAATTTACTGATTTTCATAATGGTATGATATCGTCCACCTTGAGCATAAGCTCTCATAGCTTTACTTTGGGTGAGTATTATTTGATTATAAACTTATGATCATTCCCTAAATTAGCGAATGTGGGACTTTCATCATCCAACACATGCAAGAATTAGAGATTAATGGGTGATACGTGATTACGAGCCACAATAGATTGTTCCTTTTTATAAATGAAATGAGGCGTCGTATAAAGAAGAACATGTCGTGACGTGCCCTAAATTACAAGTTACGAGTAATTTGGGCCATTTTATTGAGATTTCTATGGTGCATCATCTAATATTTTTAAAGATTTTACCCATGCTCATGGATTTAATTTTAATTTTAATTTTTTTTTATTATAAAAAAAATAAAAATAGTGTATTATTATGTATATAATGCCAAATTATGGATAAATGCTGAAAATAAAGGCCCAAAGAGGTTGAGGAAAGCCCTCTAGGTCTTAGGTCCACAAAATCCTCCAATCGCAAAGCGAAGGGAAAGGGCGAAGACTGCGTTTCGCTGCATCACGGTCGCAGACCGACGTTCTTTTCTTCATCCTATAAATACTGTATCACTTCCCGAATTTTGTTTCTTTCTCTCTCTTCATTCTCCTTCACATCTCTCATCTGAATTAGGGCACACAAACACGATCTTTGTTTCTGAACCAGACATCTCTCCGATCTGCTATTCAGGTTATTTCCTATCTCTGATTTTTCTTATTCAGATTTACTCATTTCGATTTGTTATGAATTCGATTCCTGATCTTCTCCTTCTCGTCACTTCTTCTTCACTGTTCGTCAAATCCTCTGTTCATCCACATTGCCGACCCTAGGGTTTCGGGATTTACTTTCAAGTTCTCGTCGGATGTGGTTCTTTTCTGATGGATTATCAAGTTTGAAGTAGTTGAAACTCGGTGTGGTTTAGAAGGACCAGTACAGAAACACTACAATATTTCTCGGTTTGTTTTTAATGTTCTTGTTTCGATAGTTGTGGGAGAAGAATTCACTGACTGAATATCTATATCTCGACCTCCCCGTGTTTCTCTTGGATTTCCTGAACAAATGCTTTTCAGTAGATGCAGTTAGTCATTTATATGTATAGATGACAATATCGTATTTGTCTATGGAGGACTCTCAAGAGTTTCGCCCGCTTTTAGACATACAATATCTTTTGAGCTACTGATAGGTTTCCTTATGGCTTGAAGTCAGTCGCACGTTACTTTTAGTAGTTACACGGGCCCTCATTCATGTTAAACCCATGTTTTTTTTTTCTTTTTTCATTTCTGTTCGACTTCTCTGGCTGCACGTCTTAGTTTTAGAAGCCGCCTAGATTCCAGTGACTGTGAGATTGCAAATCGAAACTCAGTTCTAAAAGTGGACGTACATATTTGAAGCATATGTGCACTCCTTGTTTATCATATTTTACGGACTCTACAGCTGGGTTTAGTTTTGGAATGTTTTTCTTACTTCTGGGCTTACTCTTATACTATACTGTTATTTTTCAGGGTGTCATTTGATTAGCGATAAAGCTTTACAAATAGCTTCTCTATCTTTTGGCTTCTCAAGACTGGAATGGCTGTTTCTACGAAGGAATGAAATTTTCATAATTTATATTACTATCACCTCATGCCATGTCGGGTTTACTTAATGTACTGTCTGCAATCTACATTTTTCTTTAAGATTGCATTGGAACATGTGTATTGGGTTGAGTTACATATTATTTCTTGAAGTTTATTACAGATACTGTCATGCGTTACGAGATTCTGTGCAGTGGCATTGACCTTTCAGAAACTAAGAAATCCAAACCCTAGTTATTGTTGTTGTTGTTATTTTCAAGTTCATAGTCTAGTTAGGATTTCAGTTTTAATTGGCCCAATATTTTTTTGTTAGGTAAGAACGTATCTCTTTCAATTATAGAAATTCCATTCAATCGTTTCCATTGTTCTCATTCGGTTTTTGGTTGTTCTAGGTTAATTGAATCTTATTTTTATAACAATCTGCTAAATGAGCACGTGCCTTTATTGTGTTAACTTGTTTTGACTTAGTCTTGTGCATTTTTGTTGATGTTGGTGCTGTTTCACGTGCCTTCATTCTTTATGATAAATAATCTCGTCTTCTCCCTTTTATGTTGATACATTGAAATTCTACTGTAAACTTTTGTGATTCAAGTTCAAATTTGCACAATAATACATAATTTTTAAATTTTCAAAGCTCTTGATCTTCGCAGTCATCTGTTAATGGATCAGCTTCAAATCTTCCAGATGGTTCTGGGCGATCTTTTGCTAACTCATTTTCTGGTCAGTCTGGTGCAGCTTCCCCTGTTTTTCATCACTCCGGTAGGTGCATGTGTCTTAGAGTTGTGTAGTTTTCACTCAAATTTATGAAATTGAGAGGTCTCAATTTCAGGATCTATCCAAGGGTTGCACAACATTCACGGAAACTTCAATCTTCAGAACATGTCAGGTGCACTAACTTCAAGAAATTCAACAATAAATAATGTTCCATCTGGTGGGGTGCAGCAACCTACTGGAGCAATTTCCAGTGGGCGTTTTGCATCAAACAACCTTCCTGTTGCTCTTTCTCAGGTATCTTTCAAAGTCAGGCTATTTATTCGTAATTACCATCAGTTGCCCCTGTAGTTTCTTTGAGTTGCATTTATTGTGCTCACAAAAGATTAGCTGCTGCATAATAACATATTTTAGACATTTTATCACTCTGGTAAGCAAAGACGAGCACGCTTATTTATGATTAATTCTGAAGTACTGTTGTAATTATCACTATAGAAGACATTTACCATCTAGTAACTGTGTTGAGGAAGAAATGATGGAGAGCTGCTTTACAAATCAGACATCAGATCATGATTTTTATAATTAGCATGGTATAGGGTTTTCTGGGCATGAAATGACATCTTTAATAGATCTAGAAGCAATGAAAGTGAAACCCTAATCTTATCCTCTCAAAACCCCTCATAATTATTTATTTGCTTTCACTACACTTTGACTGTTGCGTTCTCTTCTGTAGTTATCTCATGGCAGCTCTCACGGACATTCAGGAGTTGCAAATAGAGGAGGTATAAGTGTTGTAGGAAATCCTGGATTTAGTAGTAGCACAAATGCAGTTGGCGGTTCTATTCCTGGGATTCTGTCTACTTCTGCTGCTATTGGTAATCGAAATGCTGTTCCAGGATTGGGTGTATCCCCAATTTTGGGAAATGCAGGTCCTCGGATCACAAGTTCAATGGGAAATATGGTTAGTGGAGGCAACATAGGACGGAGTATAACTACTGGCGGGGGTTTGTCATTACCTGGTCTTGCTTCTCGTCTAAACCTTGGTGCGAATAGTGGATCTGGAAGCTTAACTGTGCAGGGACAGAACCGTTTAATGAGTGGTGTGCTTCCACAAGGTACAATCCCAATCCCTTGAATTTGTGCACAAATGCCTATTTTATGAGGCTATATTGAATGGAAATGCATTCATTACTATGTTTTAGTTAAAAATGTTCTATGCTACTTTTTCGTATATGACATTTTCTTGCTTCAGGATCTCAACAGGTTATTTCTATGTTAAGTAATTCTTATCCAAGTGCTGGAGGTCCACTTTCCCAAAACCACATACAGAATGTGAATAGTCTGAATTCTCTAGGGATGTTGAATGATGTGAACGCCAGTGACAATTCCCCTTTTGACATTAATGATTTTCCTCAGTTGACAAGTCGTCCAAGTTCTGCTGGAGGGCCTCAAGGACAATTGAGTTAGTAACTAGACATTGTTGGTTTTGTTGTGTGTTTTTTTTTTTCTCCCTTCGCCAATTTTGATTGTTAGAAATGTCATGTAATTGTTTCAGGTTCCCTGAGAAAGCAGGGCCTTAGTCCTATTGTTCAACAAAACCAAGAGTTCAGCATTCAGAGTGAAGACTTTCCAGCATTATCTAGATTTAAAGGTGCAAATCCCTTCTTTGCTTCTGCTAGGTTTCATTCATGTAAATCATAAGCCAAAACTTTGTTTACTGCTCTCTACCCTATGCTTCTTAAGATTAAATACAACAATTTTGGATAACTGTTGTTGGGAATTATCTCAGTTGACTATGAGCAATAACTGAAAAGATTTAGTAGAATTTCAGATTTCGTTTTTCAAGTTTTCCCTTGCAATTATTAAGCTCAAGATCATCTTCATGGAGAGTTCTATTTTTCTGTCATCTGTTTGGATTGTAAATTCATAGCACGTAGTAATGTCTTGCATACTTTGAATATGAAACAGAACACTTTCCATCATTGATTATAGTTCTAGATCTTGTGCAGGTGGCAATGTTGATTATGGCATGGACATTCATCAGAAAGATCAACATGAAAATTCTGTGCCTATCATGCAGTCTCAGCAGTTCTCTGTGGGAACTCCTACTCTCTCCTCTGCTGACTATCCTCATTTGGTGATGTGCTGCTTAACAACTTTTCCCTTGTTTTGATCTTCAGATTGGGAGATCTGCTGGATTTAACCTAGGGAGCACATACTCACATCGACCCCAGCAGCAGCAGCAACATTCTCCTGCAGTCAGCAACAGCACGGTGTCCTTTCCGCCTGCTAATAATCAGGATCTCCTCCATTTACATGGATCAGATATATTTCCATCTTCACATGCTGCATCCTATCACCAGCAGGTGTGCAATTCTATTAATGCAATTCCAAAGGAAGTAAATATTTTTACCTTGCAGGCATAATCGAACTGTTCCTTCACTTAGATATTTCCATTCTTGGTGTTTTATCAACTGAAATACAGTCTCAACCTTTTATTCTCAAGTATTAAAAAAAAACTCAATGGGTTTAAATGTTTCGTATATCAATCAGTTGCCTGTATGTCTTAATGTCTTCCCCATTGAATTTTTTCAATATCAACATTTCATTTTCATATTCAGTCTAGTGGGCCTCCGGGTATTGGTTTAAGACCTCTGAGCTCTCCTAACTCAGTGTCTGGAATGGGTTATGACCAACTTATTCAGCAATATCAGCAGCATCACAGTCAACCACAGTTCCGATTGCAACATATGTCTGGTGTTAGCCAATCATTTAGAGATCAGGGGATGAAATCTATGCAGGCAGCTCAATCTTCTCCTGACCCATTCGGTTTACTTGGTTTGTTAAGTGTAATAAGGTTGAGTGATCCTGATCTTGCATCCCTTGCACTCGGGATTGATTTGACCACGTTAGGATTAAATTTGAATTCAGCAGATAACCTTCACAAGACTTTTGGCTCCCCGTGGTCTGATGAGCCTGCTAAGGGTGATCCAGATTTCAATGTACCTCAGTGTTATCTTATTAAACCACCACCTTCTCTACATGTGAGTCTCTTCCCCTTTCCTCTCTCAGTCAACCTTCCTGCAGTTTTTATTTTTCTGAAACTGATCATTGTTTTGGTCGACTACAGCAAGGATACTTCTCAAAATTCACTTTGGAAACACTGTTTTATATATTTTTCAGGTGTGGTATATTTAAATAATTTGAACGTACTAATTTTGTAATCTTAATATATATTATTCTGATCTGTCTTGTTCTTCAGCATGCCCAAAGATGAAGCTCAGTTGTATGCTGCAAATGAACTGTAAGCTCTTATTATATACTTAACTGTGCAGTTTGTTATTTTCACCAAAGTTATATAAAGATAGTTATGGGTAGGATTTCCCCTAAGGGCGATGTTGCCAACATTTTTTTGTTTGGTAGTTATAATAGAGGCTGGTTTTATCACAAAGAACATCGATTCTGGTTCATTCGGGTCTCTAATATGGAACCGCTTGTGAAAACTAGCTCGTACGAGAGGGGATCTTATCTCTGTTTTGACCCTCACACATTTGAAACTGTCCGCAAGGTTTGGAGTTTTTATCTATATATTTTTTCATTGAAATGACTTAATAATAGACCCATCCATTGCTGATGTTGCGTTGAATTGTGTTCAGGATAATTTTGTGCTTCACTACGAGATGGTGGAAAAGAGACCAGCTCTACCGCAACATTAGCCATTTTCTTTTTCCTTTTTATTAAATGTAAAAAGGTAATTTGTGGATTTTTGTGTTATTAGCCATAGTTGTGTTTGTAGAAGTAATATTTTGTTAATTTGATAATTTTATATCCATTATGATGTGGGCCCTTGTTATTGTAATGAGCCGTTTTTGCTTCCCGGAAAAAGACAACTGTAACGAGGCACATATGTTTGATCACCCGTCGTTCTACATGAATGATGATATATTTGGTTATTAGCTTAGTTTAGTTTGTTGAACTTTATCATATTAATAATAATAATACTCAATTGATTAATTACTTTACCCTGTAAACTTTATTTTTCACATATAAATAATTGTGATTATGTGTTTATGTGCATGGATTCACTTCAATATGTATATTCTCACCACTACTCCACAAATCCCATTATGGTTTGTACATTAAATTTATTTTATTTCTAGTTATTTTCTTAATTTTACATTCCTTAGAATTAGTTGAAGAAGAATAAATGAAACGATTTTTCAAAATTCTAATTATTATTATTTTTTCTTTCCCTCTATTTACAATTTCGAAAAATCTTTTTTAAACAAATTAAAAATTCTAAACCCGATATTTGTACTAACAATATTTTAAAACTAGTATATCATAAAATTTTAAATTAAATTGTACTGTAATAAGAGCTAAAATTAAAAATCTTATTATTAATTCCTTGACGAGTTCTTTTGACAAGTCTTAGCTCGAATTAGTTCTCATTAATTAACTTTAAATAAAAATATTTAATTGTTTAATCATTCTCACAACAGAAAAATATGATTTAAGTTAATAGTTTTAACATATTTATTTCGTTGAATAATATTTAAGAGTGAAAAAAAATTAAAATTGTAGTTTTTTAGTTAAATTAAAAAAAGAAAAGTGTAATTAGTATTATCATTTTTTTTTAGAGATAATTAATTTAAAAATATTTGTAGTAATTTGGAAATTTATGAGAATCTAACGTTATTATTACAGAGCAAATAAAAAGAGAGGGAAACTGTTTTGGTGGGTAAAGTTTCCGACTTTCTCTGTGATTTTCTTTCCCTCTCTCTTCCATTAGATTTAGGGCACAGGAACACAATCTTTGTTACTCATCCACACATCTCTCCGATCATTATTCAGGTACTTTTTCATCTCTGATTTCTTTGATACAGATTTATTCCTCTCCGTTTGTCATGAATTCGATCTCCGATCTTCTCTCCTCCTCATATCTTCCACATCCCTTCTTCTTCGTCCTCACCCTTCTTCATTTATTCTGTTCATCTATCAATCTCCATCCATTCTAGGGTTCCACCACATTCTTCAAAAAGTTTCTGTTGTTTCTTGTTCTACTCTGAAGGATTCTTTGGTCCGAAGTAGTGTTGAAACTGCTTTTGGGCTAGAAGAATCAGTGCAGAAACACTGCTGCATTTCTTGGTTTATTTTATTTTTATTTTATTTTTTTGATATATCTATATCTAGAACTCCCCGTAGTTCTCTTGAAGCTCCTGAATATGCTCCTCTTAACCTATATATTTGTTTATGGAAAATTCTCAAGATCATCCGTGTCGCAGGCCGCTTCAGGCTTGCAATTTCTGTAGAGCTCTGATACCATCCTTTGGCTTCGAGTCAGTCTCATGTTACTTTTAGTAGTTCAACAGGCCTTCATTTAGGTTAAACCTATGGGTTTCTTATGGAGGTTTTGTTCTAATACTTTTCATTTCGATTCCACTTCTCTCGCTAGACATCTCAGTTTTAGAAGCTGCCTGTACTCCAGTGACTGAAATTGAATGTGAGATGACAAAAAGATACTCAGTTCTAAAAGCGGCCTTGGACTTGTAATTGTCCTTTTGAGTCTACAAGGGAATGGTAATATGTCTGGAACATATCCGTACTCCTTGGTTTACCCATTATAGGCCCTGCAGCCGCATTGGGTTTATTTTTAGTGTTTTTACCTTACTTCTGAACTAACTCTTAAGTATACTTTTATTTTCAAACAGCTTCTCTATCTTCTGGCTCCCCAAAGACTGGAACAGCACTTGTTTTTGACGAAGGAATGAAATTTGCCTAATTCTTTTTACGCCTACCTTTTGCCATGTCGGGTTTACTTAATGTATTGTCAGCTATCTATGTATCTATTTGTCTATGATTGCATTGGGACGTGAGTTGCAGATAAAAAAATTACAAATGCTTTCATTTCTTATCTGGTTCTTTGCAGTACTCATTGACCCTCACGTATAGATTGGGGACCTTGTAGGAGAAGTTCCAAATCTTGGGGTGTGCGTGTGTGTTGTTTTTCCATTTTTCTTTTCTTTTTTTTTTTGTTTTGTTTTGTTTTTTAATTTAATTTTAACTTCATGTAGGATTTTCATTGTAATTGGTTCAAGATTTTCATAGTATCCTTCTTTGTTGGGCTCTCTTTTTGTATGCCCTTGTATTTTTTCATTTTTTTCAATGAAAGTTTGGTTTCATCTAAAAAAGGTGGTTCAATATTTGCTTGTTGGATACGAATGTCATTCTTTTTATTGTCGAGATTCCATTTTAATTGAATTCCTAATTCTTACTAGATTTCCGACTGATCTTGGTTGATTTAATCTTATGTTTATAACTATCAGCCACATAAGCACGTGCCTTTGATGTGTTAGCTTGTTTTGACGTAGTAGTCTGTTTTATGTGCTGCTCTCATTCCTTGTAGTAAATGATTAATCATCCTCACGGTTTTATGTTGATGCATTATAATTCTACTGCAAAATTGTGTGTCAAGTTTAAAATTGCTCATGAAAACATGGTTTACTTATTGCCAAAGCTTTTGTTATTTGCAGTCATCTCTTAATGGGTCGGCTTCAAATCTCCCAGATGGTGCTGGGCGATCTTTTGCTACCTCATTTTCTAGTCAGTCTGGTGCAGCTTCCCCTGTTTTTCATCACTCTGGTGGGTACATATTCCTAGAGTCTCTATAGTTAGTTTTCTTTCAAATTTATGAAACTTAGAGGTCTCAATTTTCAGGAACCATTCAAGGGTTGCATAACATTCATGGAAGCTTCAATATTCAGAACATGTCAGGTGCACTAACTTCAAGAAATTCAACAATAAATAATGTTCCATCTGGTGGGGTGCAGCAACCTACTGGTACACTTTCCAGTGGGCGTTTTGCATCAAACAACCTTCCTGTTGCTCTCTCTCAGGTATTTTTTCAAGTGCAGGCTATTTATTCATAATTCAATGTCATCTTTATTAATTGAGATCCTGAGCATGAGTTTTCTCTGAAGTTTTTTTGAGTCAAGTTTATGGTGCTCAACAAGAATTAGCCGTTTGTGAAGTTTTTTATATATGATCACTCTGCCTAGAAAATACAATCACTCTTTTATGATTAATTTTGAAAGACTAGACAATTATTGTTATAAAAGAAATTGACCAGTTAATAGCTTTGTCGATGAAGGAATGATTGAGAGTTACATAGCGAATAGGATATCAGATCGTGGTGTTATGATTTGACTTGATATTGGACTTTTTGAGCATGAAGTTTATATTTAACTATGACTTGATATTGGACTTTTTTTAGTTCATAGCTTTACCCTTTTTTTTTTTTTTCTATTTACAAACTCTTGTAATTGTTTATGTGCTTTCACTCCATTTTTACTGTTTTCTTTTCTTCTTTAGTTGTCTCACAGCAGCTCTCACGGGCACTCAGGAGTTGCAAATAGAGGAGGTATGAGTGTTGTAGGAAATCCTGGATTTAGTAGCAGCACAAATGCAGTTGGTGGTTCTATTCCTGGGATTCTTTCCAGTTCTGCCGGTATTGGTAATCGAAATGCTGTCCCAGGGTTGGGTGTATCTCCAATTTTGGGAAATGTAGGTCCTCGGATCACTAGTTCAATGGGAAATATGGTAAGTGGAGGCAACATAGGAAGAAGTATAACTACTGGCGGGGGATTGTCATTACCTGGTCTTGCTTCTCGTCTTAACCTTGGTGCAAATAATGGATCTGGAAGTTTATCTGTACAAGGACAAAACCGTTTGATGAGTGGTGCCCTTCCACAAGGTACAATCCCTTGAATTTCTGTATGAATGCTTTTGTAATTATTTGTAGTAATATTATATCCTCCCTTTTGTACTACTTTTTCTCTAAAATAAAAGGAACATATTGGAAATGAATCATTTTGTTTTGTTTGAAAGAGTGATGTGTGACATGTGGAAGCTATTTACTCATTTTACTTTGTTTTCTAGTACTATTTTATTCTATGTTCATATTTATGTGTTATTATTATTATTAATATTTAAAATTTTACATAAGAAACTAGAGAACTTTATTGAACTGCCAAGCAACAAAAAACAAGGGAGATACCCTTGCTCAGCCAATGGTTACAAAATAGAAGTGCAATTTGCAGAAATATGCACTAAATGCTACAAAATTTATGTGTGATGTATATGTTATTATGATATAGCTGTGCTTGTTTACTTTAGTCTGATTAATATTTTAATTCTTATGCTATACTGAACAAATAATGGAAACGCATTAATTACTATGCTTGTATTTATATATGTATATGTATATGAGTGTATATATACATGTATGTGTATGTATGTATGTATGTATGTGCTACCTTGTATACAAGTGTTCGTTGCTATTTTGACGTAGATGACATTTCTTGCTTCAGGATCTCAACAGGTCATTTCTATGTTGGGTAATTCTTATCCTAGTGCTGGAGGTCCCCTTTCCCAAAGCCACGTGCAGAGTGTGAATAGTCTGAGCTCTCTGGGGATGTTGAATGATGTGATCTCTAATGACAATTCTCCTTTTGATATCAACGATTTCCCTCAGTTGAGTAGTCGTCCAAGTTCTGCAGGAGGTGCTCAAGGACAATTAAGTTAGTAACTAGACATTGATGAATTTCAGTTATTATTATTATTATTATTAAATAATTTCAGTTTTTAATAAATAATTTCAGTTATTATTATTATTATTATTGTATATCTCTGCACCAATTTTGACCATTAGAAATGTCATGTAAACATTTCAGGTTCGCTGAGAAAACAAGGTCTTAGTCCTATTGCCCAACAAAACCATGAGTTCAGCATTCAGAATGAAGACTTTCCGGCGTTACCTAGATTTAAAGGTGCAAATCCCTTCTTTATTTCCAGTCGGATGCATTCATGTAACTCATAAGACATAGCTTCTGTTTTTTCCTCTAATTTTTTTCAAGAATAAGTACAGTAACTTTGGAAAACTATTGCTTGTAAATATCCTAGCTGACCATGGTAGTTATAGCTGAAAAGTTTAAATAGAATTTCAAATTCATTATCCAAGTAGGCAATTGCAATTATTAAGCTCAGGTGGTACTTGGGGACTTCTGACTTGTTTTTCTTTTTTCAGCTTGAATTATCAATTCATCTCATCATAACATACACTAACCTTTTGCGTACTTTGGATTTAAAACACTTTCTTTTATTGATTATAGTTCTAGATCTTGTGCAGGTGGCAATGCTGATTATGGGATGGAAATTCATCAGACAGACCAACATGAAAGTTCTATGCCTACGATGCAGGCTCAGCAGTTCTCTGTGGGCACTCTTTTGCTCTCTCTTCTGCTGACTATCTCATACGGTCATGGGCGGGCTAGTAATTATTGTTAACATTTCTGTTTTGATCTTCAGATTGGAAGGTCTGCTGGATTTAACTTAGGGAGCTCATATGCACATCGACCCCAGCAGCAGCAACAGCATTCTCCTGCAGTTAGTAACAGCTCGGTCTCCTTTTCGCCTGCAAACAATCAGGATCTTCTTCATTTACATGGTTCTGATATGTTCCCATCTTCACATGCTGCATCCTATCACCAGCAGGTGTGCATTTTTATCACTGTAAATGAAGATTTCATAACCCCCCCCTGCATTGAAGTTTTCACTTTGCAGGCACAAGGAATTGATCAATATATTTTTATTCTTGGTGTCTTTATTAACTTAAATCTCTTTTCCAATGAAGTTTTTCAACATCAACATGCCTTTGTTTTTCTTCAGTCTATTGGGCCTCCTGGTATTGGTTTAAGACCTCTGAGCTCTCCTAGTTCGGGTTCTGGAATGGGTTATGACCAACTTATCCAGCAATATCAGCAGCATCACGGTCAATCTCAGTTCCGATTGCAACCTTTGTCTGGTGTTAGCCAGTCATTTAGGGATCAGGGCTTGAAATCTATGCAGACAGCTCAATCTTCTCCTGATCCATTCGGTTTACTTGGTTTGTTAAGTGTAATAAGGTTGAGTGATCCCGATCTTGCATCCCTTGCTCTTGGAATTGATTTGACCACGTTAGGATTAAATTTGAATTCATCAGATAACCTTCACAAGACTTTTGGCTCCCCTTGGTCTGATGAGCCGGCTAAGGGTGATCCAGATTTCAATGTACCTCAGTGTTACCTTATTAAACCACCACCTACGCTCCATGTAAGGTTCTTTACCTTTTACATCCTCCTCCTAGTCTATGTGAAACTTTCAACAGGTTCTTCTCAACTAATAACTTTTTTTGTTAACTACAGCAAGGATACTTCTCAAAATTTACTCTGGAGACACTTTTTTATATATTTTTTAGGTACGGTATATAAATACTTTTAACGCTCTTTTTCTCCTTTTTTAACTTTTGTTATATAAATCTGCTCTGTCTTGTCCTGCAGCATGCCAAAAGATGAAGCTCAGTTGTATGCTTCAAATGAACTGTAAGTCTTATTATTGACTCTGTGCAGTTTGTTATTTTCACCATAAGTAATTTATGGACGTAACTTTCCTCAATAGCTTAGACCAACCTTTTTTTGTATAGTTATAATAGAGGCTGGTTTTATCACAAAGAACAACGTTCCTGGTTCATTCGGGTCTCTCACATCGAACCACTTGTGAAGACGAACACTTACGAGAGAGGATCGTACCTCTGTTTCGACCCCCAAACATTTGAAACCGTCCGCAAGGTTTGTACTCTGTCAATACTTGTCATTGAAATGACCTATACCACTGCTGCCCCGTATTCCCATTGCTCATGTGCGTCCATTGGCTTCAGGATAATTTTGTTCTTCACTACGAGATGGTAGAAAAGAGACCAGCTCTACCACAACATTAATTTTTGTTTTTAATAAAAAATGTAAAGGTAATTCGTGGATTCTTCACATGTAAGCCTTAGTTCTATTTGTAGAATTATAGTTTGTAATTTGGTAAGCGTAATTGATCATGTAGGCCCTTGTAATTGTAATAAGCCGATTTATTGGGTTTCTTCTCTGCTGTTTTACAAGATACACTAGCTTAGTTTGAACATCGTTTATCTTATGAAGAGCTGTCACATAATTTCTATATTGATTTTAAAAAATGAGTCCAGAATAGCATTTCTAGAACTGATGCTCCTTAATTCCAATGAAGTAGGACCCTGCTGTTGCTCGTTTGAACAACCACCTGCCAATCAATGTAAGTCCATTCTTCTAGCTTGTTTTGAAACTGTTTTTTTATTTTTATTCTTTTTGTTTTTAGAACTATTTTTAAGAACTATATATTTGATGACTTGTAAATGCAGCTTTTTATGTTTGTACGTGAATAGAATAACTTTTTTTGATCTGAAAAATAGTGTATTTTTTGTTTTTTTTTTTTTTTTTACATGAACACCCTATAAGTCATTTTTAAAACACATTTAAATGTTTATCCGTACAAGTTATAGATTTGTAACAAATTTAAATATTTTGAAAGTTTTCAATTTTACCTCTAATAGATTTATGAATTATAAAATAATTTAAAACTTTCCAGAACTAAATTTGTTATTGTTTGAGGATCAATCAGACACAAATTGGGGTCGTCGGAGACATGGATGTAGACCGAGAAGACTTTTCCTTTCTCCACCCTGCCCTGTGAACGTCCCTTTTAAATGTGTCTGAAGATGTGGTTTTTATCACTGGCAGCTTGAATGTGTTTGAGATAATGTTACATTTTCGACATATAGTCTAACATCGTTGACTGGTTTAGGGTTCACTACACATGCAGCAGATGATCGAGCTTTGAGCCTCGTTTAAGTTAGTAATTGTATGAATACTAATTTACTAACAACTGACTACTAATTCAAGAGAAATAACACAGGAAATGAAAGAAAATGGACAGTGAAAACCAAAGCACCCTACCACAGAACACTGTAAATAATGGTCAGCCCGCAAAACAGAGAATTCAAAGTCATTCATATCAACTACAGTACAGATTTACAGGTGAGATTATAAAGGCAGAGCAGGAAGCAGGAAGCAGGAAGCAGGAAGCAGCCATGGCCTATGATAGGGCGGCCAATGATATCACTGTCAGGTGCCCATACTTGTGACCCATATGCATTAATCTTGCATCGTATATTTTACTATCATTTATTTTTTTCTTGGTTTAATAATGATGTTTTGCCTTTTATCATTATATAATAGCAACATTTTTTCTTAGGGTTCATGATCGACAAAACTGAAAATTTCAGTTCTAAGATGAAAATGGTGCAATCATCGCCTTAAAAAAAAAAAAAAATATATACATTTTTCTTTACCAGAGAAAATTTTTGAAAAGAACAATTTAATTTCATATTGCATACATGTTCTTGAACTCATTGTTATGAATCTCAATATCAGACATGACAGAGCGGGAACAGGATTTGGATCTGTTCCCCATTGAAGACCTCCTTATGCTCCTCAGATTTGATGCTTCAATTCTATGTTTAACCACCCAATAGCACATTGTCCCCAATGTGGTGGCCATTATGGTGGTTCCGATGAGCGTCACTCCGATCGCCAGCCACCTCTCTCGCTCTCCAACGACCACGAACGACAGCGCCAAGAACGCCACTGATATTAGTACACAGGCTAGCCACATTAGCTTGTTTATAATAGCCATCATCTGCTTCTTGGCTTGGCTTTCAATAACCACAACTGATGTTTGAACTACCACAACTGCTAGAGATAAGAACAGGGCTATTGAATCAAAGATGAAAAATATTATAAATGGAGCTCTCGATGCGATGTTTGCTTCACCGAGCGAGAAGCCTGGTGGTATGTCTTCGGGATCGTCCACATACTGACCAGGGACTGTAAATATGGCTGCAAATGCCACTGTGGCTATAAGAACAGCAACCACGGTTGTGGAATTTATGGCATTGTTTAGGCCTTCCGAATGCATTTTGTTTAGGCGTTTTTCGATGCCTTGGACTCGTCTTCGTGTTTGTCGAGTGTGTTCAAGTTGGTGATGAACTTCATGCTTTATATCACTTACGGTTTGCTTCAATTCCCTTGCTGGATTTGTCACTACTGGTTTGATTGCTTTGGCATTCTGCACACCATGCTCTTTTAGAATCAGAGCAATATCGGAGTTCCCGGTGTTCTCCGCCGTGTCAAGGGCAGTCTCTCCCGACCGGTTTATCGCCTTCGTGTTCGTTTCATTGTGCTTGAGAAGCATTTTAACAATCTACGCATAGTATACCAAAAGTAATGTCACAAAAGCATTCTAACGCTCGCTCATGCGTACACATACAAACTTTGAATCATTACCTCAGTTCTGCCCTTCCTTGCAGCTATATGCAGGGCAGTATTGCCTTTATTCTCAACCATAATCATAGACCGCGAATCCGCCTTGATCAGCTCCTCAACCACCTCAAGGTTCTGCCCTTTCACCGCCATTTGCAGCGCCGTTTGCCCCTTCTTATCGGTCCTCGTCGGGATGATCGGCTCCGTCGTGATGAGCGCTTTAACGACGTCCACATGTCCATTTCTAGCTGCAGAATGCAGAGGAGTTTTGCCATTGCTTCTAGCAATGGTCGCCAATCCGCTGCCGGCTTCCAATAGAAAATTCACAATCTCTGTGTGGCCTTGCGCTGCAGCCGTGTGCAGCGCCGTCGTGTTCGATATGTCGACCGTCATCGCCAATTCCGGATGAACCTCCATTAGAACTCTCAAAATCTCTGCAAAAAACAAACAATTGGGAACTGATTTGATCTTTCCGATTTCGATCAAACAAAGAAAATTGATGAAATTTGATGAGAAATAAAACATACCCAAATAGCCCTGTTTTGTTGCAATGTGAAAAGCATCGAACCCATTTCTTGCTTTGATCTCAGCGTCAGCCAGATCGTAATATTTCAACATTTCTCTTACCATATCGACGTAACCGTACTCGGCGGCGACGTATAAAGCCGTCTCGCCGGAATGATTTTGCTTTGCCAATAATTCCCTCAAGTCAATCTCGTCGGCTTTCGTCAGAAGTTCCATCGCCGCCGTTAGATTTCCAGCTCTCGCAGCGGTATGCAATGGAGTGTCATCCCTTTTTCCGGTCAATTGCTTCGTCATCTTCTTCCTTGGCAAGCTTTTCTCCGCCGCCCGCGGCGGAGTTCTGGCAGTTTCCAACATCAGAATCGACGAAATTTGTTTTTCCCCCAATTCCAATCACCAAATTAGCCTCTTTTCTTCCTTTTCTGAAGAACCCAGATCGGAAAACCTCATTTTTCGTCAAAGATTATCACTTTTTTGTTAGAACAAATCAAGCTCTGTTTTTTTTCTTGTTCTTCTGTGCTTCGATTGAATCCCATTCCAATCCCCACTTCTGAAAAACGTATCACGAAAAAGCCCAATCAAATTAAACCGAATTCCAAGCTTCTGTTTACCCACCAAAAAAGCCTCAAGAAACCCTTTCTTGGAATCAAAATCCCGAAGAAAAATGAAAGAAAAGAAACCCCATTACCTATTTGTAAAGAAAAAAAACAGAGGAATCGCCCAAAAACTCTCCGATGATGAACTCACATGGCTATATATACACAGAAAAACACGAAAGCTTTAGCGCCTCATTAATGGCGAAAAGGAAGAAGACGAAGAAATCAAAAAAGGAAACAAGTTCAAATTTATATTATTATTATGGAAGAGGAGGAAGACAGCGCACATGTAAGCAACCAATCGAAAAACTACTTTAAAGTTTTTGTTTTTCCTTTTAAAAATGTGAATCAAAAGAGACCTTTTTTAAGATCAAAATCGAAACGAAAAGGCTTTTGAAAAGTTGGTGATAACGAAGAAGAAGAAGACGAAAGTTGTGAGATTAAAAATTTGTGTAAAGAATCTTAAATTTTTAAATGTTAAATGGGAAAGAAATTGAAGGATGGGATTGAAATGGAGAAATGGAGCATCAAAATTAAGAATAATAATTAGGAAATTCTTTATATATATATATATTAAAAAATAAAACACAGAATTAAGATAGCCCCTCGCCAAAAGTAATCGTGTTAATCACGCGCCACACATTTTTCACAACTCCTTGTTTTTCAAACTTTTCTTATAACCAATATGAAAAATCATGGTATGGGATCTTAGACAATATTATTTATTTATATCATTTTAACTTAAATTCAAAGTTTGTTTATATTAATATATAAAACTATGGATTTTGATTAATTAAAAGTCAATAAAAGCGTTATCTATTATTAAAAGGATCGTAGGAGACTATTATATTATTATCAGAGTTTAATTCTAATTTAATTTTGGATTATTGAGTTTCTATGTTTTGATTTATAGAGTTCAAATATTTTAGTTCTATCTCGTAATGTTTTTTATTTATTTAATATTAAATTTGACGGTGCAAAATAAATACGTATATAATAGCACAAAATTCTACTTAATTAATACAAAAGGGAAGATAACAAAAATAAATATTTTGTTCGGTACATTTTTATTTTGAAGTCAAATCATAAACTAATTCATAAAAATTGAGGTTAACAAAGAACATAATATCTAAACTCAATCAATTGAAATGGATACCTCAACGGTTAGCAAAGAAATAAATTTCACCATTTATTGAACTTTGAACTAAAATAAAAATAAAAAAAAAAGAAAAGAAAAACGAGAACTGGTTGATCATAATGTAAATTCAATTATAATCTTGATTAAAACAAGAGGAGGCGCGTGAGGAATACGAGCACAATCTAGCGAGTAAGTCAACGAGGTAATTAAACTTGGTGATGAGAAGGAATGAATGGGATCCAACTTGTGGGGACACGCGGTTGACTGCGATTGGGCTTCACTAAAACAAACAAATTATCCTTGTTGGCAATTACAATTATAGCTCTAAATTAAAATTTACAAAAGAAAAAAAATAATTAATTAAGAATTTGAAATTTATTCTATTGTCTTTTTTATATTTTGAAACATGTACTCCTAATAAAAAGTTAAAATTATTATTATTTTAAATGAATTTGATAAATATAGATAATTTTATTGAAAGTAAATAACTAAATTTAGATATTTGGAAGCAAAAAAAAAAATATATATATATATATATATATATATATATATTCTCCAACTATTGCATATCAGTAAACGCCGTCGTTTTAAAAACCCAAACATAGTATATTGTATTGTATGTAGAATCCGACACAAACTGAAAAAAACATGTGGTTTATCCAAACTAATAAAATAAGAGAGTGAGAGAGAGAGATGAAGAAAAAGATGAATTTCAAGTTCCGACCAACTGTACATATAAAAACAATACAAACCACCAAAACCAACCGAATTGCCATTCAATCAAACCTCTCACACTTATTAATATAACATTTTTCTCTCTCTCTCTCTCAATCAAACCTCTCACACCAAAATTAAACACGACTCTCCACAATGATATGATATTGTCCACTTTAAGCAAATCCTACCTCACATGGTTAAGTAAGAGCGTGAATCACCTCCCTTATAATTGAATTGAATGATATTATTTCATAATACAAATATTTTGGTGTTCCACTTGTGATTTTTTTGAACACATAACCTTAATATACTGAATTTATTTGATTCTTGAACGCAAGCATATGCCAAATCACAAACTACGAGAATAAATTATAAAAGAAAGCAAATAATAGTGTGCATATATAGAGGGAGTAGCTAGCAAATGGGACCGAAAGTATTAAATACTTGGAAATAAGGTTCAAAAAGAGAATAGTGGCTACTGAAATTATTGCCAATTATTTAATTATCAAAGTTTTGCATGGATATGTTAGGTATTAAAATATTGTGCCCAAAGGGTTGATTGCCACAATATCTATATTTGTTACGATTCTGATGGGAAAGGGAACGAAGATGTCACATGGGCTGCCTTGGTGTTTGTTTGTATCCAGGTTACCCAATAATTAATTAAAAATGTTGTATTATTCTCACCAACATTTCATTTCTCCTATTACTATTAGTTTCTTTTAAATTCAAAATTAAATAAAACAAAATAATGATAATAATATTTTCATGCACCCAAAATTAACATGAATAAAGTGCAATTTATGCTATTAATTCCTATACTAAATAAAATATACAAAACTAAATGGAATTTAATACAACCTTCACTTTCAATTTTGCATACAAGAGATTGTAAATTTTAAAAATCATCAAATAAATCAGACCCATTAGGCACAAAATTGAAGGTTAAAAAACATTAGATACTAAATTTAAAGTTTAAAATCCATAAATATCAATTTGAAGCTTAAAACTCAACCACAAATCTATTTAGTAATCAAATATTAAAAAAATAAACTAATAGAAATAGACAATACAAAAAAGTAAGTCCGAACTTTTTTTAATTAGTAAAGACAAGTTATATTGTATAAAAAGGAACAAAAACAAATGGGATCCTCAATTGGTGCGTTATGCAACGTAACGCGGAAGGAATCTTTTAAAGGCAACTATCCGCACGTGTGGCATGCTTGGTCGTTCTTTGTATTTGGCCCAATTTATCTCACATGAATGTAATGCCTTGTCCATGTGGGACCCTCCATGCTCATCGATAAATAGGCATTTTGTACAATAAACAAACAAGGAAAAGAAAGTCCACATATGTCAAAAATCTAGTAATGGGTTGTTGACTGTGGACTTTCGCCAATGAATGTAGCTTTATTATACAACTATTTGTCTAATCTAAGCTCAGTGTGAGAAACCAAAATGGTGTTTCCGTACTTGGAACAGTGTAACTTTCATAGTGGTTGATTGCCTGATCAATCATTCTACCAACGAACAAAAGTTAATAACTGCTGCCATATCCTCTTCCCATCGAAGTTTTGACATTTATAACACGACTTATTTGTATGTGATATTTACTGTGGGATGGGATGAAATTATTGTCATTCAACTCAAGACATAGTCTTGATTCGGGGTGATGAAAAATGATGGGCTAAGACGAATGCTGTCATTTCCTCTATCCATCTCAATAGTCAAGGGCCTTTCGATTAGGTTCAATCGAGTTTTGACATCTATCACACGACTTATTCATATGGGATATTTACCCTGGGAAAGGGTGAAATTAATATCATTCAACTCCAGACATAGTCTTGACTCAGGGTGATGATAAATGATGGGCTCATAGGATAGTCAAATGTTTCCATTTTTTTTTTCAAGAAGAAAAACTTAATCTATCAACAGCTAATCTAGCTTGAGAATCCCTTAAATTAAGCTCAATGTTACGACTACTGTATTGACTGGCATTTCCCAAAACGATAGTATTAAATTCATAAAAAGACGTTGCTCAAGAAGCATGGAATTTAATATGAAGCTGACTAATAATGCAATAAAATAAGAGAGAAAGATCAAGAACTCAGCAGAACAAGGTACACCAGAAAAGTTTATTGAGATATGAGGCATACCTTCGTGCTTGGTTTTATCTTTATTGCCTTACTGCAAGCATCAAAACGAGATAAAAAGAATGGTTGATTAGTAAAGTCAAACCCTGCATCACAACATTATCATACTTTCCTTTAAATGGAAGCTAAAATGTTATAAGCAATCTCAAGATAAGCTCACCTTTGGATCCCAAGGCGTCCTTTGATTGTATAAGAAGATCATATGAAAAGGAACTGGAGTAACTCGAAAGTCATCTCTATTGTCGCTATTGGGGCAGAGCCCAACATTAGTTAATGATTAAATCTGCCCTTATTAAACACAATCTATCATAGAGCATTTGCTTGTAATACTATTTAGGGAAAGCTAATTTATTTGACTAATGTAAACTTTGACGAGATGGGTCTGAGTTGCATCTTTTCTAGTATGTAACTTATGTCATAGTAAATCTGGATGGCTACTAATTGAAACTTCTGAAAAAAGATCCCTGGTTGCCAGAAATTTGGCTTTAACTGCTTTCATACATGTTCTCGAGTCTATTCTTGGATAAATTCCCCAATCCATGTGAAAAGGCTGAGAACTCTAATGATCAGTAATGAACTTATCGCCCTTGGCAGCTTGTAACATCAACTTATAGAGAAAAAATCCACCATGATGGCAGCCTGGCATTCTGGACGTCATGTTCTCTATATCAATCTGAAACAGGTGACCTCATAAATCTGAAAATCTTAGTAAATAAACAAGTAAATAATGTTTGATGTGCTCATAATTCTTGCGTCTTTCTTTTATAATCCTAGCCAAAAGTTGTGCACTAAGTAATATCTATAATGTGAAAGAGAGACTGTCAAGTTATGATCCTAGCCAAAAGTTATGATCAAGGGAAAGCATCAATATATGCATCTAAATTTCAACAAGAACAATTGAATTGCACCCTATTCTAGCCTAGTACTTTCTAATCCTTGCCAAGAAATGATGCACCAAACCGAACCTTGTTTCTATGTTGTAGCGAACTATTTGAAATTCAACAACTAGCTTTGCAATCTTTTTAGATTTGACAAGGCGAATGTAGTCTTGATTGAACAATCTTTTTCACAGTTGCATCACTTATGAATTCAACCATAGCCTTTTTGGGTTGAATAGGAGAATTGTAAGCCACCTGGTAGTTTCTAGATATCAGAGCATTTTCTTAGTTTATACCAAAATGGAAGGAGGATAACCATATGAAATCAGTCAAATCTCTGTTAAGAATGGTGATGGGAGGTATACAAGACTCAGACTTGGAAAGAAGCAATGTAGTGCTCTCTTCGTTTATAGCTTGGCATGTCTCATCGTTGAAAGAATCAACTAATTAATATGTGGAGTGATTTCAAGTAGCCCTCATGTGTCCATCAAAGTATTATGAATTCAACTTCTATACGACATGTCTCCCTTCACCTCAAATCTTTCATGGTCAGTCATCTTCACTTCTATCCTTCATCAACCAATTCGTGCTGGAACGCTGAGCCATTTTGAATGATCTTCGAGTACAATTAAATGTTGAAGGGAAGTGGATTTTTAAGCTAGGGAACACGGCGTTTTCTAAACTACAACCATATTGACTTGAGATTGTCAGCTTGGTGATCCGCAAAGTTGGAATCAAGAAACTCTAGTCCTTTACTAGTTTTGGAAAGGATTGGAAACGTAGCCTTTAAACTTGCCCTACCTACAACAGCGGGGAACCAGTGCACCTTCCATGTTTCCCAGCTATAACTCACCATGGGCACCAACTTGAACCCAACACTATTAACCCTCTGCCTGTTTCAGTTCAGAGCCGTGGTCCCATGAATCTGCCACAGTGATGTTTGTATTGTGGGATAGACCGAGGAGCCTAAGATATCAGCAAGGAAGCCATTGTATTGAATTACTTAGGCTCAAAGAATGCTACGCGGGTCATTCATACAGGCAAGAATGAGTGAAGTATACGCTTTAGTAGAAGGGGTGGGAGTCTTTTCCTTAAATAAATTCTGTTAACAACAAATTGAAGCAGTAGGGACACAAGAAGGGGAAATAGGGGCATGAAGATGCCAAGAGGGTGATGTAAAGGAGAGGAGTTAGTTGTATTAGGGACTTCTAGCTTCATTTTGGAGAGCAAAAGGCCTCTCAAATGTCTGGAAGTTTTGCAATTCTTCTTTGTTAATTAAATATTGTTATTGAATTCACTTTTCAAGCTCATCACAATTCAGATGTGTTTCGGTCTCAGTAAATGGATACACTGATAGAAAAAAAATTGTACTAACCGATGGAACTGTATAAAGTTGAGTGGACTCGTAGCCATCTTGTGCATTGGTATACAAATCTTGAATTTCCACAGACTCCAGACTGCACTTCATGAAGAAAAAAGCTGCTGGTCGAACATTTAGTTCTCTGCGGGATATACCAATAAAAACTGGGTTTCTCTGCGTAAGTTATAAGAAGAGCATATTACAAAATGAAAAAAAAAAACTTCGAAAAGCAATTAATTGACTTGCGCCATCACAACAGATAGCTCCTCCCACTTGAGGTTTACAAAAAAAAAAAACAAGATTAGGAGCCTCTTAGACAAAATATATCATCTAAACTTGTAATTGAGCAGATAACATGAGTTGAGAAAGGGACTAAAATTTGGACCGCTAGACTAATAAAAACTACAGAAAGTGACGGGGCTTGTAACTATGTTATTACCATCACACATTTAAATTGATGAAATAAACTCTTATCAGCTTTTCTTATAAAAATAGAAAATTTCATAAAATATAAAACCAAAAAAGAAGGTACATGGATAACTTAAATGATAGAAGACACCAAGCACCCTACTCATCATCAGAGAGACGAAGGGATTAACATACAAGGGATTCAGGCGGTACTCCAATTTCTTCCACAACTTCACGAATAATGCTGTCAAACATCTCCTGTGAAACCTTTCCGTTAATGGTATTGGAATCTTCAAAACCCTTCACATGGTCATGAGATTCTATCCCAAGCTCTTGAGGCTGCAGATTTTGGACATTTTGTTACTGGAAAGTAGATGGGCAGGCACTGCAACAATTTTCAACGGAGGCAGAAAAAAAAGAAAAAGAAACAAATAAACAAAGATTGTGTGCATACAAATATATATACACTGCTTTGACTAATTGAATATCTTTAGTGTATGTGTAAACAAAAAATTGGACCAAATAACGAAGCCCAATGATCTGCTTGTTTTGAGGACGATGGCCATATTCAGAACTCAGCACTATAAACAATCCAAAAGATTAAAAACTATAAACATGACAATGAAACACTGAAATTACAACGGATATACCTCAGGATGACCTCCTGGAAATACAAAGTGACCTGGAAATTCACCTACATTATTACTTCTTTGCAACAGAATTATTTTCCCATCTGATGTCTCCACAATAGCACCATTACCCAGAGGACTTGAGGTGTGCTGACATCGAATACAGTCGTCTGCAGGGAAAAAATTCTGAAAGAAAATTAGTTGCAAATAATCCTACCATTTCAATGGGTTGTGAATTAATTTCCAGAGGATATGCATTCTCGATACTTGAGTTTCAAGTATCCAGTGTTTCAAGCAATGAATAAGGATATAAGCAACACTAACTCTAGCATAAACGGTTTGCAAGAACTTAGCAATGTTCAATAAATGGATCTTGTTTCAAATTATAAAATTATGGAGAGTTACCTTCTGCTGGAACAAGGAATTTTTCCCACAATGGGCTTAAGTTTGTTCCCACAAAAGTCCTAATAAAAGGAATTATGAGATAAAATTGTTAGTAGACAAAACTGACTTCAATAATCACCATGTTCAAATTAGTATCACGCCTTTTTCTACTAGCCACCATTAAAAATATATTCACATATTTGTTTGATTGATATAATTGCAAATAAATTTGCTAAAAAAATGGAAATCTAATTGTTGAAAATAACATAATTATCAATCATATAAGGAACTAAATAACTTGAGAAAGCTACTTCGATAACGGTAGGAAAATAATATTCTTGAAGGTGGAGAAAAAATATAGGTCTCAAACAAGGAAAAAAAAAGGAAAGAAAGAAGACTTCCTTTTCTAGAGAAAAGTATGGCATGAGTTCAACTTCCAATATATTAACAATGGGAATATTGCCAATGGGACATCACACTTTCCTTCCATTACAATAACTTCTGGGATACTTATCAGAAAAAACATATAGACATAATTCCTAGGAAATCAAAGCTCTTGAAGGACATCAAGCATTAATATGAAAGATAAGGGTACAAAATGAAAAGTCCAAACACATATCAAAATGTTAATACTCATCAAATCCTATAAATTTTGTGAATATATAAATGTAACAGAGATGGAGAAAGACCTATAATCTGTCAAACCTAAGTTGAGGCATACATGGGAATCTTCATTTGAACTTCCTCCTTCACTATGCAATGTTAATCCTCCATACTGAAAATCAATTGGAAAGAGTATATATAGTTGATACCCTATTACCGTAAGAAAAAAAAAAGCAAAAGAAGGTCTAATACATCTGAAAAGTGGAGATAAAATGATGAACTAATAGACTAATACTAAACATTACATCACATTCATCAGCTCAAGGATAAGTTTGAGTTCATTCACTTCCATTACAGGAATATATATTTATATATATATAAAGTTAAAAAAATGAAGACACCCGATTAAATAGGAAAAGAGACAAGACAACACAAGTAGTATTGACATTCTGAAGCAGACAGATGAAACAAAATTTAGATACAGACTAATACCGAACATGATTGAAACAAGTGTTAGTTAAGTGGTTTGCGATTACTTCTAAATAATTTCGATTAAAAAGTAGCTTCAACGCAGACAATTTCACATGTCGCAGAACAGTGATATTACATAAATTATGAATCATGTAATCTATCTAATTGTCGGAAACATATAAAAAAAAACGAGTTAAAGCACAAACAAAATAGTGCAGATAGGATTAAATCAAAATAAAAACACGTACTCTGAACTTTCTCCCATTGAATAACGATGAGTTTGTCTGAAGCCGTTGGTTCCAAATCTACGAGAAAAAAGATTAGAAACAATGTTAGGAGGAAAGGAGAACTGAAAACTATATCCACATAGTATGTTTCCAAAAATTTGAGCAACGATAAACTTCTTGGAACCTTCAAAAGAATATATAAACCATGTTTTTGATACGAACAGGATTCACTTGCCTACAAGACTAACAACTCCTAATCGACGAAACAAATGTAGCGTTTTAGAATATGTAAACACTGGAGCAGAACAACTTAGATGCTTCCAAAATCAAGATTGAAACGATTTAACAATTTCAATAGCCTTGTAAACAAATTATCTCCCTAGCAGTGGCTCAAAACGAAATTTCTAAAGCTATAGCATAAGAATATTTATAATAAAACGAACAAGAAAAAAAAATCCAGCGTCTCACCTCGGAAATGGAATCCTCCAAGCTAGAATCGGGATGCGGAATCCTATCGTACCTCTCGCCAAACGCTACAGAAACCTATCAATCGAGAATTACAAATGTGAATCAGAAATTCAATTACGACTGTGCATATGGATTAGAAAAGATATAATAATGCATGGATTCGGAGAAAGAGAGCGGTAATTAGAGGACCTGTGATGGAGGAAGACCAGATGGACATGCGATTAGAATCTTGAACGGGGAGCATGGATCATCTGCCTTCTCCATGCTAGAGGGGCACTGCAGATCACCTGCTTGATGATATTTTCAATGGAAAAGAAAACAGTGCTAGTAGTACGATGCTGGTCGACAAATACAGTCTTGGGAAATAAAGGGGCGCGGGGACGGGAACTTCTCCGCTATTGTTTCCATTTCTATTATTCCAAAATTTTGTTTAAATTAATATTAATATTTATAAATTCATAAATTTCTTTAAAAAATAATCTTAAAATTTTTAAAAGCCTGACGGATTAGTTTTTTATAAAAACAATTAGTATTTTAAACTTTAAAAAATGTTTTAAAAATTATTTGAATTTTTTAATTTTTATTAATATTTTAATTTTTTAAAAAACTTAAAAAAATATCATTAAACTGAAAAAAAAAATTAAAATATTATTATATGACGCCATTAATACTACAATTCATTATATCTATTAATATATTTCATGAGCATTTACTTGTCCTTATAAAAAAATGATTTATTTCCATTTTCTGCAGATATTATCTTTCAAAATCCACTTTTTTGAGGGCTAATGTCTTCACTAGTATATTGTTTAGTGTCTACTAGTGTACATTCAATCCGACAACCAAATCAACCCAACCCAACAAGTTAGATTAGTATTTTGGGTAGAGTTGGGGTTCATTTCTCTAAACTCGAACTGAATCAGTTCGATTTCAGATTCATGGGGAAAAAGTTCAGGTTGACCCGAGACAAATAAGATATATAAAATATATTATGAATTTTTTTGTATTAATAGGTTTGTTAGAGTGGTTCTAAGGCCAGTTCAATGACACTCACCCGAGTTTGACGTTTGTCAAGTACATGTTTACATATTTATATTATTATTATCTATTTGTTACGATATTATTATATTATAATTTTTATTTTTCGATATTTATATTATTATTATCTATTTTTTACGATATTATTATATTATAATTTTTATTTTAGATATTTATATTATTATTATCTATTTTTTACGATATTATTATATTATAATTTTTATATATTTTTATTTTTCGAGGTTATAAATAGGCCTATTTCAATTAAAATATTTTTATATATTTTCTTAAACTAATTTTTTTTTATGGTTTATTTAATTTCATGATCTTTAACCAATTATTAAGAAATGTGATACAATGTTGAACTATGTTAATATGTNACAATTTTCGTGGTTGTTTTTTATTGTTTTTTTTTTTTTTTTGTCAATAATTATAGATTGATTTGTGTTTGTTTGTAAACTTTTAATATATTTTATCTAAGATTGTATTAGAATAATTATAAATTGTAGATAAATAAAACTTAAAAAAAAAAATTGACAATGGGTTGGGTTGGGTTGTGAAAAGTTTCGAGTTGGGTTGGGTTATCAATCCAACCAACCCGAACTTTTGGGTTGGGTCAAAAAAGTCCCCCAACCTAGACCATGTATACTCCTACTAGTGTCTGACTCTAGCACTAAGTGGAACGAAGCAGTGGATATAGAAAACTCTCTCTAATATACGCGTTTTAAAATCGACGATTGACGCCTATAAGTAACTGACTAAAGTAGACCGTATCCATTAGCGGTGGGTTTATTTTTTTTAAGAAAAACATCTAAATTATTAATCAAATTCCCACTTGAGATCTTTCAAAAAACAGTGTAGAGACTAATAATATTAAAATATTATTTTACGAATTAAAATTTATAACGTAAATTAAAAGAATATTATAATTATAACTTTACCATTTTTATGTTGTGGTCCGTAGGAATTTATTTGGGGTTAGAGTAAATGCTTTTGAGATAGAATGTGAATGGCCTGATAGGATATGAACACGTACATTATTGAATTTAGCGACACCGGCTGTGACCATACTACTATCTTATTTCTAATTTTCACCCAATAATGTCTTGCCACGTTTCATCCTTTGGTTCGGCTGTTTAAATACTATGTGACCAATGGGTCACTTTTTTTCTTTTTAAACTCTTAGACTCTAGAATGGTCTCCACTAAAAAAAAAGTTCCTTTTAATTAATTATTATTGTTATTTATTTTGAAAATATTTTCTAATCAATTTCATGTGATTACAACCCAAGATACGGACAACACGTGAACAAACGTCATAATAAACACATATTTCCTTTCGTGTATTCTATAAAAGTTAGATATTTATGCATCCAAACACATGAAAGTAGTATTGTACATATGGTTGGGTCGGGTGATTGGAGAACCGAGTTGAATTTTAAGAAAATAAAAAAAAATTGGTTCAGTTCCCGAGTTGAACTTCTTTTTATTGGGTAAACTCAACCAATTCGACCAAGTAAAAGCTATGGTTTACAACCGAACTGAATTCAAACTCTAAGAATGTTATGAAAATTAAGAATATTTGACAGGTAAGTATTTGATATTATAGTTTTATGAGATCTTAGTTATTAATATAATAATTTTAAAAAATATATTTTTAAGAAAAGCAAAACTCGAGGAAGAACTCCACTAAACCTAATTTGAAAATAAAGAATTGAGTTGAGTTAGGTTTTGAATTTGTAACGGCTCAAGTTCATCGTTAGTAGATATTGTCCTCTATGACTTTCCCGTCTTCCAAATCAAAAGAAAAAGCACATGTAAGGCACAGGTTGATCACACAGCGAATCTCTATCTCTCTCTCTAGATATCTAAAGATGGAGAGAGATGTGAAAGTAATAGTCTTATGTTATGGTCGTCTTCCAACTTACGACTTTTACGCTACTACTAATATGATGTGAGAAGGCACAAACAAAACATCTGTAGAGACATCATCTTATTGTACAGCTAAAGTCATATTTGTTAGATGGTCAAGAACTTCAATGGTTAATAAGTGTTCTCAAATTGGATACGAAGAACTTTTACTTTCATGTACCGCATTGGTTATGATTCCTACATTTTAACTCGACAATTTGACTTAATATGACCTGTTCTTTCGGGGTTCCTCTTAAAATTTTAAAACACGATGATTCATTGCTCTCTAGACAGATAAAATCAAGAACTCATTGATAACAACCATTAAACACAAACTTAAATTAATTTCATAGTTAATATCTCCATTTTCACTTGACTTTAACAATCAAAGAAAACAAAACAAAATTAAAAATATAACAATTAAACACAAATAACAAATTTTGAACACAATCAAGTAGGAGGGAAACGAAGTTACCAAATTATTATTAAAAAAAAAAAAAAAAAAAAAAAAAAAAAAAAAAAAAAAAAAAAAAAAAAAAAAAAAAAAAAAAAAAAAAAAAAAAAAAATCAAACCTTATTCAGGGAGTTTGAAGGTTGCTATATCTTCATGTTGAATCCATCCATATTTTTCAAGAAATGGGTTGGCCAAAGATTCCGGTGGGTACTCATCAATACAATCATCCCAAACATTGCCGCCGTCCAAATCTCTCGCAACCTCCCACAAACAGCTATTGCATTTAAATCCAGCCCCAAAGCTTATCATCAACACCCTCTCCCCTTTCTTCAACCTCTTCTTAGCTTCCATGTACGCCAGAACATACCACAAACTACTCGCCGATGTGTTCCCAAATCGGTGCAATGTCATCCTCGCCGGCTCCAAATCGTACTTCTCCAGCCCCAAACTCACCCCAATTCCGTCGATCACCGCCTTCCCACCCGTGTGGATACAGAAATGATCCACCCCTGTTTTGAAATCCACCGCGCTGGTTTTTGCACCGCCGCTCTGTTTCCGGTTACCCTTTAGTTTTTTCATGAAACTCATGACTAAAAATTGGAGAAGCTCTCTAATGGGTAAGATTTTCGGGGCGATTTCACGGAGGTTGTCGACGAAAGCCCTGGTCGCCGCCTTGGGGAGGTTTTTCCCCAAATGAAAACCGGTGTTTCCTTTGTCGTCCTCTGTTTGGATACAACAACCGTATGATTCATCTCTAGCGCCGTGGTGGGTTCGAATCAGACACTTGAGTTTGAACATTGCTCTGTTTTTCAACGCCGTTTTGTTCGTTAAGAGAATCACACAGCCGCCGGATCGGAATAAGCAATTTGAGAGAATCATGGATTTATCGTTGCCGGAATACCAATTGGGACTTAACGATTCCGATGTTACAACGAGGGCGTTGATGTTTTTGTGAGATTTAAACACTCTGGAAACGATGTCGACGGAGATTAAACTAGCGCTGCAGCCCATTCCGGTGAGGTTGAATACCTTAACGTCGTGCCGGAGTTTGTAATGGTTGATGATTCTAGCGGAGAGAGAGGGAATTGACGACAACATGGAGACGTTGACGACAAGAACATCGATGTCGGAAGGGGAGAATCCGGATTTGTCGAATAGTTTCTGGATGGTGTCGTGGAAGAATTCGTCCATTTCGGAGATCCCATCATCGAGAGTCGGGGAATCTTCACGGGCGGCGAACATGATTCTTGGGCCGTAGGTTTGTTCGCCGATGCCGGAGCTGACGACGGCTTTAAGGAGGAATTTGTACTCGTTAAGACCGAGATTTTTGGTTCTTTTAATGACATCTCCGCTGAATTCTGTGTTTAATTTCCTGTCGTCTGTCGGCTTGTAACATTGGTAGCTCAATATGTAGCATTCTTGGTGTCGTTTTTCATCGAAGTGCTTCCAAATTGTGAAGAGGAAATACAGAAATGAGCAGAAATAGAAGAAACTCAGAAGCTCCATTGACAAACCGATTATGGGCTCTGTTCATACGATGGCTATGTGAGAGAGGAAAAACAGAGGAAGAGAGAGAATGAAACGAAGAACACAAATTATTGGGTTTGGTTTGGTTCGGTTCGGTTTGGAGTACTTTCTAAGCTGGGAAACGCCATCATTTATATAGAACAAATTTAAGTACAACAAAAAATTTGTTTTTGTGTCTAAAATGTTTGATTTTTTTTTTTTTTTTTTTTTTCCCATTTAGGAGGAGACCATGAATCTTCCTTTAAAAAGTTTGGAAAATTTCTTCCTAATAGACTGTGTTTTTAATACCGTGAGGTTGATAGTGATAAGTAATGAACCAAAGTGAACAATATTTGTTAGCAGTAAACTTGAGTTATTATAAATGGTGTTGAAGTTAGTCACCCGAAGGTGCGAGACATTGGTTGGAGTAGAGCTAGACCCTTTTTTATAGTAGACGCGTTTTAAAACTGTGAGGCTAATGACTATACGTAATGATCCAAAGTGGAAAATATGTGTTAGTGGTGGGCTTGAGAGGTTACAAATAGTGTAAGAGTTAGTCACTGGATGGTGAGAGACACTAGTGGGAGTAGGGCTAGACCCTTTTCAAATTAGACGCATTTTAAAACTGTAAGACTAACAACTATACGTAATGGTCCGAAGTGGATAGTATTTGTTAGCGGTGAACTTGAGCTGTTATAAATGGTGTTAGAGTCAGTCACCGAATGGTGCGAGACACTGATCGGAGTAGGGCTAGACTCTCTCCATAGTAGATGCGTTTTAAAACTGTGAGGCTAACGGCTATACATAACGAGTCACAATATCTGTTAGTAGTGGGCTTAGGCTGATATAAATGGTATCAAAGCTAGTCACCGGACAGTGTGAGACACTAGTTGGAGTAGGACTAGGCATTCTTCATAGTAGACACATTTTAAAGCCGCAAAAACGCTGACAATATCTATTAGCGGTGGGCTTAAATTATTACACGACTTATCTCATGAGATCAACAACAGCTTGACTTTACCAGATTTAGTTTCTAAGAAAGCTCGTAAGATACTACATATGTGACACTCATTGTCCACTAGATCAACTTACAACGACTAATAAATATTTTTTCACTCATGAAAGTAGAGGATATTCGAACTTAAGGCATGTGTCCTAACCAGTTGACATACGTTAATGTTTGTCGTGGAACAAGAAAATCAAACATTTTCCCATCCAAACACGACCCTTCTAAATTTTAAATTTTAATAAGAACGGAGTCAACGAAGCCAGGTGGTTGAAATTCAACTAAAAGGAAATTTATTAGACTAAAAATCTAAGCTTTACAGTTAAGCAGCTTACCGAATTTAGTTAGCAGCAATTAAGAAGACAAGCCAGCCGCCGTGCTTTATTTTGTAGAGGGTCGGGCAACGGGCATGGCCCAACACTCGTCTGCCCAATTGGAAAAGGTATATTAAATTATCATTCTAAAATTAAAAAAAAAAAAAAAAAAAAAAAAAAAAAAAAAAAAAAAAAAAAAAAAAAAAAAAAAAAAAAAAAAAAAAAAAAAAAAAAAATCCCTTTTATTATATGGTCTGTCACTCATTTTAGGCATAGCGTGGTCTTCGAGCAACTATATATTAAATACAATATGTAGATTTAAACCAAATTTAGAGAAGCATGTCCACTATATCATAATAATAATAATAATCATATTAATAAATGACAAAAAAGAAAAAAAAAGATGGTAATTATTGTACGAATACGAGCGAGGGCTACTAATCAATAATATTAGTGTTAATACGATATCAAAGATCATCTTAGTTTGCGTGCATCTCGCTCGAGTTGAGGGGATTAAGAGGAGAATTGAGACGTGGTTCGGAGAGGTTTGAATCGTTTGAAGGGTTAAAAAACTACCTGTCTTCGTCTTAGTAGAAGACCATTCAAAGGGGAGATTTGTTAGGGGATATTATTTATGTTAAAAATAAAGCTACGAGAGCCCGCTTAACTTAATCATGTCAATAGATTACGATTTATTAAGTAAATAAATAATTTTTAAAATATAATAATAAATAAAAATCAAGAGGGTGGACTCGTTGACTTTAAAAAGTCTAGTAAACTTATTAAAGTTGGTTTTTATTATTTATTAAGCCAGTTTGTCAAAATGGGAAAAAAAGTTACAAGAGAGGAGGGTAGTTGTGAGTTTCTATAGTCAATGGGAAAAAATTTATTACTCGAAATAAAAATATATCATTTAATAACATGTGATATTCAATATTTACTTTGAATAAAAATATTTTTTTTATTAAAATAAATTAGAATTTTGAATTTTTTTTTTTTGACCCACTTACCAGAGGTTGAATTTTGAAAGTTCAAAGTCAAACCCGAACAATTAAGTTGAAAGATATGTCAACTCCAAAATTAGTGTTTTAAAATTTTTTTTTTTTTATGAAACATCAAATCATTTCAAACAATATATCGATCCTTTGACGTGAATGCACTTGGTAGCTAAAACGTTAAATTATATTTATGCTTAATAGTTTTTTTTTTTTTCCGAATAAATTACGAATGTACTTTAGTTGATTAACTAACTTAAAATCGTTCGATTAAAAAGTTGAAGGTTCGAATTGTTTAACTCCACATATTATAACATGCACGAGTTTAACCATCTAATTCGGATCGGATAAAAATATGAATTTTCAGCATTTTTTTATTTAAATTATATTTAATTGTGGAATGAGACAAGCAAGTCTTTGTCTTGGAAATTTTTAGCCTCCAAATGGTGATATGTCATTGTACTTACAGTTAGTAGCTGGCCAAATACAAGTGCCAACATTAAAGGATATCACAAACTTGTAAGTTTTGTATTTTTGTTTTGAGATATATAATTTCCGTTCGAGGTTCATGAAATCCCGCATCAATTCGAGAAGAAAACGATTTCTAACATACTCGTTTTAAAATTGTGAGGCTGACGACGATACGTAACAAGCCAAAACAAACAATATTCACTAGCAATAAGTTTGGACCGTTACAAATGTATCAAAGTCGATCGCCAGACAGTGTGAGATACTGGTTGAAGTAGGGCTAGACCCTCTTCACAGTAGATGCTTAATGGAAAAACCCGAAAAGGATAGTACATGAATGAGTATCAGTTTCGTTATGTAACTTTGAAAGACACGTTTTATAGCTGACAGAAACATGTAACAGGGTGAAACAAACAATATTTGCTAGCACTGAACTTCGACTCTTACAAAATCTCTCCACACTTAAATAAACATCTTGAATATATAATAATATATAATATTTAAAAAACATATAAAATATTATCTCTAAGTCTATTTCTTAATTATATTTATTTTAATTATTAAATTTTAGGTCTTTAATAGATACAACTGGTGCCTTTAGGATAGACATTTACTTCAATCTAATCCACTTTAATTTTTCCAACAACAAAATCAACCATAAGTCAAACCCTAATTATTTAAGCTTTGAACGTATCATAATCCATCCCCATACGTTTTCTAATTGATATAGCTGAAAAAGGTTGAAAAATCAACGTGCTTGATAGCTACCGAGTTATACTCGTTCATAATCAAGAACTCGGGTGTAGCTCGAGCAAAAAAAGAAATTCATTAGTTATTATAAATATAAACTTATGGGATAATTATTTGATTAATTGGGGATATGGGGTTTTATCAATTTACTTATTTTTTATTAAAAAAGAAAAAAGAAAAAAGAATCCCTTAGCTATTTATGATTGTCTCGTTAAGGATAGATGAAATTTTACTGTGAGATCTTACATCGGTTGGAGAGGAAAACGAAATATTTTTATGAGTTATGGGTATTGATATATAAATTTAGGGTATCGATATCGATATCGATATGGTTCACCGACAACCTAGTTTTGGAGTCGAAAGAAAGGAATAATAAGGGACAAAAGGGAAGTCAAGTTGGGTACTGGGTAGGGAAAAATAGAAATCCAAGTTGAAGGGGGAATTAAAGGAGGGGGAACAAGAGGCAAGGGCATGCGCCAAAAAAGAGGGCTTGGCTTCGACTTAATGCACCAAAAAGCACTTGATTTTTACAATCCCTTTCTTTCTTCTCCCCCACCCACTCCATGTTTCCATCTCTATCTCCCTTCCCATAGCCAGCTGCTTCTTTGCACCCATTACCCTCCTTGCATTTACTCTCTCAGCTTCCCTTTTCTACCGCTTTTATTGTCGTGTCGGGTCTGTCATATTGCTACTGTAACGGTTCAAGTCCATGTTAACATATGTTGTTTTCTTAGGGCTTTTGTTTTTTAATTTCTCCTCAAGATTTTTAAAACGTGTCTACTAGGGAGTCGTTTCTATAACTTTATAAATGATGCTTTGAAAAATCTCATCCTCAATCGACGTGAGATCTCACAATCCAACCTCCTTCTAGACCCCGCGTCCTTTCTGACACACTGCCTCGTGTCTACCCTTCTGAACTCAACCTCCTCGCTGCCATATTGTTCGGTATCTAGCTTTGATACCATTTGTAATAACTCAAACTCATCGCTATTGTCATCTTTGGGCTTTCCCTTTCAAGCTTCCCCTCAAGGTTTTTTAAAACGTCGGCTAAGGAGAGGTTTCCATGCCCTTATAAAGAATGCTTCAAAAATCTCTTCCTCAACATATGTGGGATTTCACAATCCAACCCTCTTTAGGGCCCAACATCCTTGTTGGCACACCGCCTTGTGTCCACCCTCCGTGGTGACACATCGTTCGCTGTCTAGCTCTGATACCATTTCTAACAATCTAAGCCCATCGCTACTAGTTATTATCCTCTTTGAGCTTTTCGTTTAAGGATTTCTCTCAAGGTTTTTAAAACGCATCTCCTCCTAAGGATAAGTTTCCACTCCCTTGTAAATGATGCTTCAAAAAAATCTCCTCCCCAACCAATGTGGGATCTCACAATCCAACTTCGGGCCCAGCGTTCTTGCTAACACACTGCCCTGTGTCTGCTCCCCTTCAAGGCTCAGCCTCATGCTGGCACATCTCTCGATATTTGGCTCGGATAACATTTGTAATAGCCTAAGTGCCTACTAGCAGATGTTGTCATCTTTTGGCTTTTCCTTTCAAGTTTTCTATCAAGATTTTTAAAACGCGCATAGTAAGGAAAGGTTTCCACCCCGTTATAAAGGATGCTTCGAAAAATCTCCTCTCCAACCAATGTGAGTTTTCAGAGCTACGATGTCAAGTCGGGAAAACAAGGCAAATTACGAATTCGGATTATTTAGTCTCTATATAATTTTAAATCTTTTCAATGTAATTACATTATTATTATTATTATTTGATCTAAAAAGGTGAAAGTACAAAATAATAATGATCAAAATAAGTTAAGAGGCGTAGTTAAAGATTATACAATAATAATTGACAATAACCAGCCAATAATAAAGATTAATTAAATGATAATTATTAATGAATTATTCAAATCTATTTTAGGTAAACTAATTATGGCTAGCTTTTTTTATTGGCCAAATTGAACCTAGCTTACTTGGACATATTGACGTGTCACATTTAGGGGAAAAGCTAATGGGCTTGAATTGAGAGGCCCAGTTAAAGGTTTAACGTAGAAATGGGCTTTGTTGAACGAGGGCGGCCCATTAAGAAGGAGCTTTGGAAAAGGATGGACCAACAATTATTTGATTTCTCATTTATTGTAAAAATGGAAAGAATTTTGATGTACATGAATAAATGTATCACATCACAGCCGGCCGCCGTCCACGTCTCAACGGACAAATCTCCCTCGAGAAGACGGCGAGGAATGGGACGATGAAGAGGACGAGGACACGCTCCCTACACTTTCGGATCCGAATCCGTAAAAAAGATCCGATAAGTAATTACCCAAATCATCAGGGGAAAGTCTGACCACTGGATCCGACCCGGAAACTCGCCTCGCACGACCCCGATTCCTCGCGTAAAACTCGCCGTATAAATCCCCGAGTTCCTTCGCCAAGGAGATTTTTATTTCATCGCGAAGCTTTTGATTGGGAACGATCCAGGAGGTCTGTTTTCTGTAAGTTTCTTCAAAAGCTCTGTTGAAATTTCTGAATGATTCTCTTGCATCCTCCAGCGAGATCTCTGCTACAACGTCCGTCGGTAGCGATGAGAAGACTCCGCTCCATCCAATGCGCATGTACTTTGAGGAGTAGAGTTTGATCTTCGACTCGTGCCTCTCAATCCACTCATCGCCGAGGAGGAATCTGAGATTTGAGTTGCGGACTTTGTCGACGATGTACCGGAGATTGTTCGCTAGGAACAAGTACGAGAGAGCGACGTCGTTGTAATGCTCTGCTTTGCCGTCGAGTTTGCAGAGGAGGACGAGGATCAACCAAGCGAAATGTAAGGTAATCGGATTATCATCTTGTTTTGGCGTTCCATAGTATGATTCCGGCATTGATAATTGTGTTGGTAGAGGCGAATCGGCCATAATGTCGTTGAGTATTCCACTGTAATCCGAGAGGAACGAAATGTAGTTCATCACGTAGCGAGTGAGTGGATGAACTCCGCCTTTTGGAGCAGGCGTTTTCGATGATTCTTTCTGAATAGCCATTTCGAAGTCGGCGATTAATGTGCGAATATTCTGTCCGAGTTTGATCAGTGAATTGACGGCTTGTGACTGTACCATTGATGTTGCTGTGGATGAGAAAATATAATTGATCTCGGGCCAGAGGTCGGCTATGGCTTCGTAAAGGTCTAGGGTAATGAAAATTTTCTCGGGAGTTTTTTTGTATTTTGCCGCTAGTTCTGGGAATTCAAACAGAATCATCGCACCGTCCTTGGAAATTTGAGCGAAGCACGATTCTCTAATGGGAACAGAAGCGGAGAAAACGTGATCGCAAAGGATTCTCTCTCCTTCGAACAAAGATTTCACTGCGGTTTTCACACCTCTCAACCAGATTTTGATTTTGATCTCCAAAACCTCCCAATCCATCTTCTGAACTTTCGAGACACTCAATTTCTCAATCCCTAGATTGTAGAGACTCTCGTCAATAATCGATTTCCTCACAGTTTTATAAATCTTGACGCATTCTTTGCCATAGCCAGTGGAGATCATACAATCCGCAATTGCTTTCAAATCCGCCATGGCCGACATCGAAACTCGCTCGACCTCAGTAATTGATTCGTTAGCAAACCGGAACTCATCTTCCAATTCCACCTCAAAATCAGAAACACTGGACCTAGCCGAAACCGTCATCGGCGATTGGACGCTGGAAACCGATTCCGGATACAAATACTCTCGATTCACAGACAAAATCCGGTAAAACTCTTTCTGAAGCCTCTCCATCCCAACCCTCATCAAATCATGAGCACGCACAAGCCTCTCCGATGACGAATGCCGAGAAGCAAGGCAGTGCATGGCAGTATGTAAATTCTTAACCGCTTTAATAAACTGCCGAGCTTCCTCGCGGTCATCCCCTTGAAACAAAGAACCAGCAGCGACAAGATCAGGTCTCCACCTCGCCACAAACGACTCTGCAACTTCGATTGTCTCCTCCACCATAGAATCCGACAAAGTGGGGCGAGACGAGTGAGACGACGGCGGCGTACTCGGTATAGAAGAAGGTGGAGATTTGAAGAACACAGTCCTCATTCCCTTCTGCGGCATCGATTGTAAGTAGGAATTCAAACAAGGGAAAATCCAAAACTGATCCAATTCAGAAATGAAACGAAACCAAAGGAATCCGCGTAGAATTTTCTGGAAGTGGGTGATATTAGAGGTTTCTTGAAGGGAATTTTGATGGGGGAAATGGATAGCTGGAGGGGTACTTATAGACGAAAATAGGGAAGAAAGAGAAACCGAGTAAGGGGGATTCTTTTTTGTGGTTCCATTGTTGTTTGTAGTGTAAAAAGAGGAAAGTGGAGCAGTAGTTTCTGTTCTTGTGCTAGTGGATTCTACAAAGGCATTTATTTGTTTGTTTTCGGTTGCGTGCGGGGGTGTCAGAGTATAGGTGTAGGCCTCCTTCTTTTGCTTTTGGTCCAAATAAATGCAAAATAGGAAGAGACGGCCGACCGCCTTGCTCTTTGGACTTTTCTACTACACGCCTTTAATCCCAAGTTTTCTTCCTTCAAAGTCCACTTTTTCCAATTTTTAAACTTCCTTGTGGTTTAATTTTTAGTATTTTTTAAGATGCACGAACTGGTCTCTCAACTTTTAGTTCAATTCCTTAACCATTAAACTCTGTTAGAATAACAAAATCGCCATAGATCCCACCTCGGTTGCATAGAAAAATGAAACATTGTTTACTAGGGTGTGAAAATCTCTCCCTAACATTTGCATTTTAAAACTTGGAGACTAATGACGATACGTAATGGGTCAAAACAAACAATATTTCATAGTAGTGGGCTTGAATTGTTACAAACACGAGCCTCCACGAGGGAGGTGAAGGGTGAGATACCACATTTTTATTAATTGATATCTTATAGAAGGAAAAGTGTTGAAATTGGAAAGTAATATGAACCAAAGCTCAAAAGTGAATTTTAGTATAATTCAATAAATGAATAATAATCCGCAAAATTCAAATTTCTTGCCCATAAGGTTATTATAAAAATTGACGTTTATGGAAAGATTAATTTCTTATTATTCTAATTGTATATATTAAAATTATGGAAATTTAAATTATATTATAATTGAATCTAAAAAAAATGACAAATAAAAATGATTTAATTCCTAATATATGATTTTGCTCACAGCCTCGCATTCCACAAAGAAGGGCTTGGACCTAATTATGAGTTTGAATAATTATTATTTAAATGATTTGAATGACATTAAAATATTTTACAAAGAAAATTTCACGTGCAAAAGAATTGGATATTAAAGATAATAATTAAATTATTATTTTCAACTTCTATAATTGGAAAGTCCAATCATAAAATGAATAAAAAATAAAAAAAAAATAAAAAAATGTTACGCCTCCTTCTTTTGCCACCCTTTTTGGGCTCTTTGTTCTTGAACTTTTTAATAAAGTCAAATTATTATTGTTTAATTTGGTTTAATATTTTTAATCCAATTTGAAAATTCAACATTTTCCTCTCCTCTTCCTAAAATATAATCTAACTTAAATGTTGGCCTTTGTCTGTTTACAGTTAGACACACTCAAACCGTTTGAGACTCATTCCCTGTTTTTTATTCCATGTCCTATGCTTCCTTAATTAAACTAATAAACCCATTTTTTTATTTTTATTTTTTAAATTATTAAGCCTATTTTCCCGCCATATTTTAATCTTTTTTTTAATATTAATACAATTTTGAAACGTTTAAACACTTTTTAAAATTTTAACGTAAATATTTTTATTAATTAAAAAAAAGAGATTTTAATTAATTTTCTGATTTTATAATCATAAATGTATTCAGTGTGCATATGAGCCAAAAATTGACCAATTCCTATAAATGCGCGTTTTATTTGAAATTTAAAATTTTGGATAATTTTTAATTTAAAATTTTGTTTATGAGATGCAAATATTATTTCTTTTTATTTGCATCGAAATTGAATATCTATTCCCTCGAAACTATAAATAATTGAATCCCAAATTATATATAAAAATATAATTCAACTTTTAATGTCAACTAAACTATATATATATATTAAAGTTTCACAATTATATTCAAAATTTACCTCGTGAATAATATATATATAAATTACATGATATCTTGTAAGATTTTATATTGGTTGGAGAAAGAACGAAACATTTCTTATAAAAGTGTGAAAACTTCTCTCGAAGTTAAAGTGAACAATATCTGTTAGCTGTGGACTTAAATTGTTATCTAATATTAATAGTTAATTTCTAATCTGAAAATGTCACATTTACCCTCGTTGAAGGGATGAAAATTTAATATTTTAATGATGAATGAAGAACAAAAAAGATAAATAATTTGAACTATAAAAAAAAAAAAAACAAATTCAAATAAGAGTGGCCCTGAACACAAGCCACGTGGCAATCATTTGGGGTACTTGAAAACTGGATGTCACAAATTGACTAATTAAAATTAATTAATTGTATTGATACTATATTTATTAAACTTAATTAATTTATTATTTGTAAATTTTATATACTTAATATTTTATAATACCATAGAAATTTTAATTTAAATATATTGAAAAGATTATAAAAAAATCATTATTTGAATTAGAAAATCCAATAATATATTGAAAAGATTGGAGTCGGGATGAATCTATTTAGAGATGTACACAAGGTAGAACCGAGAGATAAAAGTCTTCTCCATCTCTATCATCACAAAACTTTCCATTTATTTTTAAGAGATTAAGATTTTATTTACCGTTTATTATTCCTTTAAAAATAGTTATTTTATAATTTTCATTTTTCGATACCACTTATTACAATTGCATTTTTGGTAGCAGCGAACTTGCGATTGTGCGGCACTCACTTTCCAACGACAAGTGAGTTAAGTCAATTCGTTCTTATGTCGCCTATACTCAAACTTCTGACCTCGATTTAAGAAAATGAGGGTAGAGAGAGATTTTTGAAAGAAACGTTACATATGCAAGCAAGAGAGTAACAACAACGGCTCACAGTATATAACTATTTATATGGAGAAGTTGATAAGTCGTACTATCATAGTTTTTAAAAAATTAAATTTTAATACTACAACATAGTATTTATTTTAAATGAGTTTTAAAATTAACCGATTTATTTTTTTATTTTATCAATTATATATATATATATATATATAGGTGTGATCGAACAAAGATGGAAAATATAATTTCATCTCCCGTCTCATTTATCTAAAGGGAAAAAATGTTGATGGTTGTATTTGGGACGGTATGTAACAAGTTTTAGACCCGAATCTCTAATAGATGTATTATAAACTCTTTATTCTATTTTAATTGGTCCACGTAAGAATCAATGCCAACGCTTTTACTTCATTTTACCATGACTTTCAACCAATAATGTGCTGTATATGTGCTTAAACTTTAATTAATTTAATTAATTACCACATTTAATATGAAAGCATGATTAGTGACAGCTTTACGTTTTTTCTCCTTTTTTTTTTCTTAAAAAAAAAAAACAAGGAAATTAGATTTATGGTATTGTTTGTTTTTGGCGTGTATTTATTTTTGGTATGTTTTTTTAAAAATTAAAATCAATCCAATTACGAAACACACCAACAATAATACTTAAAAAGTTAAAATAATATTTTAATGTTTGTACTTTTAATAAATTTTAAAATAAATTAATTTTTGGAGTTAAATAATAATAATTTGAATGGGATAAAAGACTTTCAAAATTTATAAAGAAAAAACTAATATAATCTAATTTTTTTTAAAATTAATAATAAATTTATTCTCGGAATAATTTTAATTAATCATAGTTTTTTTTTAAGTGTGGGAATCAAAGTGTTATTTTGATTTTTTTTTTTTTTTTTTTTTTTTGAAATGAGATCCTCCATTTTTTTTTAAAAAAAAGTCAATTATTTAAAGTTAATATAAATTGAACTATGAACCCTCCTAACATTTATAAAAAAATACTTATAAATCATTTTTAAATTTTTTATTTTTTTCAACTTTTTAAACACGTTGAAAGTTATGTATTTTTAAAATACTTTTAAAAAAATTTGATATGAATTTAGAAGAAAAAAAGTTTAAAATACTTTTAATTTTTTTTTTATAAATATAAGAGTATTAATACACATTATACTTTTGTGAGGGTAAAGTTTTTATTAATTTAGCCGCAAGAAACTAAAATATAAATAATTCATATATTTGACAAATAGTAATTCTTCAATAATAAAATAATTTTCTAGAGAGAGAATATGAAAAGTTGGATTTGTAGAGAGAGAAAATTTTGTCAAAAAGCAGAGATGGCAGTGATTCGCAGACCGACTGACTACGCGCATCAAACTCTACAAATCAAGAAAAAAAAAATACAGAACAATAGGAACATGTATGATCAAACTACCGCCATTACTCTCCTTGAACCGACGAACCACAACCAACTCCAAGCCCGAAGACAATCAATCAACGTACACAAATTCTCATTTCTCATCACAAAAAGAACAAAATATCAAACGATACTTTACGGATTCGTTAATTATAAANATTTTAGAAAAAGAAAAAAAGAAAAAGAAAAAGGAAATACCTAATTTTACATATTAATAAACGTGGCCACCACCACGTAGACTTTGTCAAAGCGAACCAATAAATAAATAAATATATAAACTTTGTCACACGTCAGCAATTAGGGATTAATGTGATAAATAAATAAATAGATAAACTTTGTCACACGTCAGCAATGAGGGATTAATGTGATGAAACGATGGGCCCAGATGGCCGCCCAAATGAGTAGCCTCATTGACTTTCCATATCAACATTTTTTTTTTTTAATTTGCTCTAAATTATGAGGTTTTAATTTAATCTATTAATCTCATACATTTTATTAAGCATTTTTAATTACTCCCTTGTATTAATTGACAAAGTGCAACGAGTTAATCGATCATATTCAAATTTTAGGAGCGTAATTGTAATAACGCTCGTAGTTAATGGGTATTTTTGTAATTTTATTTTAAATATAGATTTCGTTTAGTTTTTAGATATTTATATTTTAATCAATTTAAACATAGTTTAACCGATTAAAATTCGACAATTATGTGCATAAGAGTTGAGTTAAGTCTATATTTAATGATCGATTAATTCGGGCTTTTAAAGATGTTAATAGGCTGGGCTTCAAAAATGGGTCTGTCAAGATATTTATTAAGAAAAAAGTGAGAAAAATAAACGCAAAAAGTCCACCAGAAGCGAGTCGAACCCAGGACATCTCGGTTGCTATGCGGTCATTTCCCTAGTGATGTAAAAATTAAATAATAATAATAATAGTTGTTTTTACTAAATTTAATTATTATTGTATTTTGGAATAAATGAATTACACCAAAAACTTCCCTCATTTTGCTTTGTCCATAATTAACTTCTTACTAACACTTATTAGTTAAAGGTTAATTTTGTTTTAAAAAAGAAAAATTGTGCACGTTGGCGGGATGCTTTTACATCGATTTTAGTTCTTAAATTACTACATAGAATTTAGGTCGATAAGAGATTTAAGAATGATGAAGAATTTACCCTCTCAAACTCGAGAAAAACAACCAGATTGAGATGAATCATGATCACACGAACTGGGGGAGTGTAGGGCGCATGTTCTTTACGAGGACAATCATGTGAATTCAAGCTTCAACCTAAATTTCTCTAGTCTCCTTCGGTTTGGTTTTTTTATTGTCCAATTTTAACTATAATATTAAATCTTAACCTTAGTCTTTCGATTATGTTCAATGATCTAGTTTCATTATGTATATGACATTTTTCCAACTTATTTACCTTTTGATTTTTTTCGCAATTTAAGTTTGTGTCCGTGTTCAATTTTATTGTCATGAACAACAAAATTGAATATAAGAAATAAATAATAAAAAAAAAAAACAACAAACAAAATTAAATAATAAAAAAAAAGTTGGCAACCAGACACAATTATTCAAGAGAGAATAAAGTAGGTAAAACAAGTCAACATATTGACTAAATTTTGACCTAATGACAGTTAAGATTGACTATTAGTTTTTTTTTTTCCTTCAAAATTATTAATTTTTAAATTCCACACTTGGGATTAGAAAGAAAAACAATACCCACAAGAAAAATGTCATTATTTAATAACAAAAATGCATTATGTTCCAAAAATAATACCATATAATAAAACATAACTCCATGTTCTTCATGTTCTTAGGAGTGGTAGTAATCATGTCACATCAAAAATAAAATAAAATTTTATTATCTCCAAACCTACCTCCCAAACAATATAATTATATTAAAATATATGTATGTATGTATATATATATATATATTTCTCATGGGTCCCTCCTCCTTCCTTCTCCGTTTCTCTCTTTGCTTAAAAGCAATTTTTTAGCTCTCATTTTCATATCAACACATTTAATTACTCTAAATTTCTGAGACAGTGTTCATTCTTTCAATCCCCAAGATGAAAAGATTTGACCTTTTCTGCAAATCCAGAGCTTCCACGGCGGTTCGTTCAAGCTTTGGCTGCCGTCCGGTCGCCGGAGATGTCAATTCTGACGATTGGAGAAAAGGGCAGCTTCATTTTGAAAAGCCCAGAAAGAGTACGAGTTTTTCCTCTGTGAATCGAAAGGATCATATCGATTTACGAAGAAAAAGCTGTGCGGATATGGATGATTTGAAGAACAGCTCTGTTTCTGGTTCTTCTTCTCGTTATCTGTTGGGCGATTCGCCGTTCATTAACTGGCTTCCGGCAACCGCCGTTGAGGTTTTTTCTCAGGCGCCGGCCATGATGAGCCATGGTTCTAAGAAAGATTCTTCGTTGAGTCGTTCGTTAAGTGTCCATGAATCTCCTTCCTCTGTTCTTGAATCCCCTGTTCTGAAAACTTCTTCTTCAGCATACTCTCGTGTATGAACAATTCTTTTTCTTTTGATCTTTCTTCATATCTTTATGAACAATGCTTATAAACCCTTTGTTGTTGGGCTTATTTTTGTGTTGTTCATGTTGGAAAGGTGGTGGTTTTGAAGGTGTCACTCAACTGCAAAGGCTGCGAAAAGAAGGTGAGAAGGCATATCTCCAAGATGGAAGGTAATTTTACAAGGATTTTGTGTGGATTTCAAACTAGAATGTGTTGGATGAGAGTGATCGACTAATTTAGGGAATGATCCTGAGTGTATAATAAAAAAAATACTATATCCATTGATAATGATGCCTTTTGAGTAAGCCCAAAGCAAAATCACAAGAGCTTATGCTCAAAGGGGACAATATCATTCCATTGTGGAGAGTCGTGTTCATCTAACCGGTAGATAGTTGATTAAATTTTGGATTTGAATGAGTAGTGTTGATAATGATGCAGGAGTGATATCATTTAGTGTGGATTTCACGACAAAGAAAGTGACCATTATTGGAGATGTGAGGCCTGTGGATGTGCTGGCCAGTGTGTCCAAAGTTAAACATGCTGAGCTCTGGCCATCGCCAAGTTTTTCTTCTTCATCTTCGTCTTCGACGCCACAATGTTCATCATCATCAACAACAAGAACATTCTAATTAATCAAAGCAAAAATCCCATCTGGGGTTCGTTTGTATGTAAATTTTATTGTTTTTTCTGTGATGAAGTTGTTTCTGTACTCTTGCATGTCCCTGTTTAGATTTGAGAATAAAGAAAAAGTATGACCGGCTGTTTTGAGATTAAATCTTTGTTGTGTTTATACTCGATCGATACAGGTTGGTTATGTTTTCATTCATATGGAATCGGAGCTCTTCTACGTCATTTTTATTTCTTTTTTACTACATTCGATCCTTTCTCAAGTCCCATAGGTTTTTTACTACGTCATTTTTCATTGAGACAGGTACAAAATAGATCAGATTGATTTTTTGATCAAAAGTACTAGGTCAAATCCTCGTTTTTTCCTCTTTATCTATCCCTATCTCGCAGTACAGTGTTTGAATCAATCCCTATCTTGCGGTACAGTGTTTGAAGCAATAGAGATTTTTTTTTCCCCTGTATGTGTGAATCAATATTATTACATCCCAATTCCTTCCTGATGCCTCCCAAAAAAAATTTCGAATTGGATCCAAAATTGATGGATTAGTGTGAGCTTATCCATGTGGTTTATGCACTATTCGAATAGGAATCCATTTTCTGAAAGACTCCGACTTTTGTGTTTTGGTGGGCGTCAAGATGCTTTCAATGATTTATGTTGTGTTGAAGGAAAATCTATATAATTCATTGATTGCATAGACCCCACTATAGCAACGGAACTAGAGAAACTATATAGAAAATACATTTCTTTTTCATTCTATTAGTATTAGTTAGTGATCTTGACTCATTGAGTCGTTTCTTTCGTGATGAACTGTTGGCACCAATCCTCCATTTTATCTCTGTGAATCAAGGAGAAAGGGAGTCATCTCATGTGTATCGAATAGTATAAGCATTAAGATATAATTAACGACCGTTTGATATAAGTTCGAAATACAATTTTTAAATCGAGTGGTGGATTGAAGATTGTTGGTGATGATTATGTTTGAGAAGAGATTGTAGTGGGAAAGAACATGGAGTAGGAGACGTGGAAGAGAAAAGATGATCAAAAGCTTCCAAATAGTGAGAAATGAATGGCATGCGGAAGCAATCGTTCGTGGGTGGGCACTCAAACAAAATACTTCTCTTTTCTTTTGCTTCTGTTCTTCTTGTCTGCAGCTGGATGGATCATTTCACGCTTTTAACTAACAACATTCTGAATATCACTGTCTCTAAACAGCCATTTTTGGACAAAAAAACACCCAACTTGGGTACACACTCCCACCCCTGGTGAAGATGACCCACAGCCATGGTGAACCAGACAAGGACAACAAGGTGTTGCTATTGCTCCAAAGTCGGTTTCAACTTTCACAATGGTGGGTCATCTTCTTCCCTATTGGGTTTTCAGTACTATCTTTGCTTCAAACTTTATGATAATCTTCCACACAGACACGACAAGAGTTTCTTTTAATCTTACTAATCTCTTTCTTCCTATGAACTCTTTAAACTCATAGCCTAAATCTTAGGCGGCAAAAATAAGAAAAATAGAACAGAAGAGGTTAATAACAGTGCATGGCTTTTGGATTGTATATTTGTTTGGTTTGAGGAATATCGTCATATTTAGTTCGGCGCAATTTCTGAAATTGTGAGATCTCACATCGGTTGGAGAGGGGAATGAAACATTCCTTATAAGAGTGTGGAAACTTCTCCTAGTAGACGCGTTTTAAAAACCTTGAGGGGAAGCCCAAAAGGGAAAGCCCAAAGAAGACAATATATGCAACGTGGGATTGGGCCATTACAAATGGTATCAGAGCCAGGCATCGAACGGTGTGCTAGCGAGGATGCTGGGCCACAAGGGACATGGATTGTAAGATCCCACATCTGTTGGAGAGGGAAACGAAACATTCCTTATAAGAGTGTGGAAACCTCTCCCTAATAGAAACTTTGTAAGATCCCACATCTGTTGGAGAGGGGAACGAAACATTTCTTATAAGAGTGTGGAAACCTCTCCCTAATAAAAACTTTCTAAAAATTTTGAGGGGAAACTCAAAAGGGAAGGCCCAAAGAGACAATATTTGCTAGTGGTGGGATTTACTAATCTATTATGCCTTTTTTTTTTTTCCCCTGGGTAAGTAAAAATAAACAAGAACCAAATTGCAAATTAATATTTGAATTCATCATCATTGTCTACAAAACTGTCCTACGCATACAGAGAGTTCACAGAGAAGCAACCAGAAACAACTAGCAAAATTCCAGTTTTTGTACATACCTTCATATCCCATTTGAGTAAAGAGACCCAGTTGGGTTGCCATTTTCTAGTTCATTGTACGAGAAGTTCCTTCTTTTCATTCATAAATTACGAATCTTGCAGTCATACCAGATGCCTGAGGTAATGGAATTATACAAGTTATTCAGTTTTTATGATCAATGAATCAAATCATTACTAAAAAAGATCCAAAGCTCTATTGTTACATAACCCTAAGAAGAATGTAAGCAGAAAAACTTTGCAGATGTGCACAGTGATGCGTGTGCCTAAAGGAACATACCATGGATGAGTGTTTTAATATTGAAGCTTGGCAGACATTGCTCCCTGGATCTCGGGAAAGCTGAAGCCTCACGTGTGGAACACTCTTCCAACTCTGTCCTAAGGCAGGTTTTGAAGTACCTCTATCTCCACCCACCGTGTGGTTTATTACCTTTGGCATTACACTTACATGTTACTGGAAGTCGACACAAAACAAGTGCTTAATTCATTCTCTATTAGATAAATTAAAAATCTCGTAACAGAAGCAATTTCAAGTGAAAACTTACTAGTACTGCAATATTATATTCATGAGCTATTTTCTTCAATAGCGATCCAGCAGATACCATCAAAGCATGTCCTGTACATACGCATCAAGGATGAACCTTCTTTCCTTGTGTATTTAAGTCTTACATATAAAATTCTTTTTAATGCATCTACTTCAGCAACATTAAATTAATAACCATCCTGTTAAAACCATAGAATTGTACGTACAAGTGAATAAACTCTGAAATGACAACCCAAGCGAACAAAGAAACAAATGTTCAAGATCGAATCACTACACATATGACAACTATTATCATAGTCATGAATAAACCATCAGAAATATCTTGCCTAAGCACATATATATGTAATACACAGAATTCCTTTGCTGAGTAACATTGCCATGTCTTTGTATTGTCTAAAGAACCTAAAAAATTGCACATGTACTTTCAATCAAGCTTGACAAATTATGCATATACAAAGGATGTACAGTGATCTACATCCAATCATGCGTACCCTGTGAACTACTTCCACCAAGGATAGGTGTAATTAGTGAAGAAATCGAATCTACTATCAGTAACTGCACTCTTCGATCCCCTTTGCACGTCTGATATGATTGTAGTTTGTTAATTGGCATTGAAAAAGTTACACTGTGGTTAAATTCATCAACTAATGCATGCTAATGTGAACCTGGGATCTCAAATTGAATTCAAGCTGATGCAGAACATCAAAGAATGCGAAAATGTCGTACACAGAGTGGCATGAAATGCTGCTCATTACTTGTTGAAGCATGTTCTGCCCAGTCTACGAAATGGATTTAAGAGCCAAATAGAATACTAAATGAAGTTGGAGCTTCCACAAAATATAAACTTGGAAGTTAGAACTGTAAATCTTAATCTAATCCATAGATAATATCTGAATAAGTTCCAAAAAGAAGGGAAATGAAGGCAATCTTTAACCTCTAGCCATTGTTATGGAGAATCTCACAGAACGTTGGCGGAAAATCAGCCAGAGCCATCAACAACTCAAGCAATCCCGGCGGGCAGTGTTAGAAATCATGACTCTCCACAATGGTATGATATTGTTCACTTTGAGCATAAGTTCTCATGACTTTGCTTTTGGTTTCTCCCAAAGGTCTCATACCAATGGAGATGTATTCCTTACTTATAAACTCATAATCATCTCCTTAACTAGCCGATGTGGGACTCCCCACCAACAATCCTCCCCTTGAACAAAGTATACCATAGAGCCTTGTCTGAGGCCTATGGAGCCCTCAAACAGCCTCTCCTTAGTTGAGGCTCAACTCCTTTCTTTGGTGCCCTCGAACAAAGTACACCATTTGTTCGACATTTGAGTCACTTTTTTACTACACCTTCAAGGCTCACAACTTCTTTGTTCGACATTTGAGGATGTCAATAGTTGTTCGACATTTGAGGATTCTATTGACATGACTAAGTTAATGGCAGGACTCTGATACCATGTTAGGAATCACGACCCTCCACAATGGTATGATATTGTCCATTTTAAGCATAAGCTCTCATGGCTTTACTTTTGGTTTCCCCAAAAGGCCTCATACCAATGGAGATGTATTCCTTACTTATAAACCCATGATCATCTCCGTAATTAGCCGATGTGGGACTCCTCACCAACAATCCTCAATAAGCAGAAACTCAGAAATTCAGCAACATATCAATATAGAATGTCAAACAAATCAGTACAATATCTGATTCTTCTCAGCTTTCAGCAATCTCAAAATATTTGGATACCTTACTACCTACACCATAACATTATAAGATTGTTTAAGGTTTAGAAGAATCGAATATCGTAAAGAATTGTTTGGTTTGTTGAACAGCTTAAGTTGCTACCAGCCAGAACTACTTGAGTTGTTGCCATGTTCTATAACAATGGTGGAAGGTATATGATTGGAATTTTGGGTGGCTAAAGTGGATATTCTCTGTCCTATAATCCTTAAACCACAATGACTCGAAGATATCGGTTATTTTCCGATCTTAAAGGAAAAACAAGTCCAACAGGAGCACTTATTTTAGTTACCCGAGCTATGGAAGGTCCGGATTTCCAATTAACAAAGCCTGAGATGCGTTGGGGTGAAAAGGAATTCCCTGTGTCCAAGTAGAAAACCTTTGCATTGTAGTTCGTTGCCACATTTGAAGCAGCTCGCAGGCAAACCTTACCATAATAAAAAAGTTAAAGCATATCATATACAAAGCAAACTAATGAAGTACCAGTGGCATGTTAAACAGGCTGAGAGAAATAATTGAAGTACCCAATTGTAGAAATTAGGAACCAAATTTCTAACCCAAAAATCCAACAGTTCCATAACAAAATTCAGGAAGAAACATTTCAATCACGTTCAAATGGACCTCACCTGAGTTTTACCAGAAGAAGATGGCCCAACAATTTCCGTCAACTGTCCCTCACGTAACCCACCTCCAAGCAAAGTATCAACCCTAGTATTTCGCGACGAAAACTTTTTTATCAACCATCCAAAAGAAATAGAATCGGCATTCATGGCAGTCAAACAAAACACAAGTAATTGAGCCTAAAAGTAAAAATACCCTTCAAAACCAGTGGATAGAAAATGCTTATTTTCTCGAGCATCTTCCAAAAGTTCCAAACCGTTCATCCATGGCTGTCGCTCAGCATTAATTACAGAAAGGATTTGGGTAATCCCCTGTTTACTCAGACAAATCAGTACAACACAAGCGTAAAAAAGATCAACGTGACAATTGATTAACCTGCTTCAATTTCTCTGACTCGGGCTGTTGCTCGGCGAAAGCAGCTAAAACGTAGAGGTCATGGATGAGGAAATCCTCCACTAGCGGCAAAAAAAAACACAAAACGGAACCACTCCATCAGAAATGATGGGGTTCTTCATACGGAATCGGAATCATATCGAAGTAAGTAGACAATACCAGTGAAAATGCCGTGTGAAGCACAAAAGCTCTGAAAAGTAGTGTCTATGATTGGGTGAAGCTGCTCCAGAGATTTTAATGGCGCCATTTTTCTTCTTCGTGCTCTGCCTTTCCACTTTTAAGTTTCCTGTTTTAGGGCACAGGGAAAACCATTTACACGTCACGGTTCCATTAACCTTCATTAAAAAAAAAATTCTCAAATTTATTTTAAGAATAGGTAAAGTACTAAAACTGTGGCGGCTGGGATTCGAGCCAAGGTCTCCAATGCTGTGGAATTCTCGCCACTAAACTACAGCCACTTTATTATTGCAATCAATTTTACGGAAAAAACTATTAATATATCTAATTAGTATAATACTTCGATTAATAATAAATAGGTAATATACTAAAATTTGTGGCTGCTGGGATTCGAGCCCAGGTCTCCACGGCCACAACGTGGAATTCTCACCACTAAACTACAGCCACTTAGTTGATGTACGGTTTAGTAGTAAATATGCTAAAATTAACTAATTACAATTTGATTAAAAAATTGCATAAGCTAATTTTTGTGGCTGCTGGGATTCGAGCCCAGGTCTCCATGGCCACAACGTGGAATTCTCACCACTAAACTACAGCCACGTAGTTGATGTACGGTTTAGTAGTAAATATGCTAAAATTAACTAATTACAATTTGATTAAAAAATTGCATAAGCTAATTTTTGTGGCTGCTGGGATTCGAGCCCAGGTCTCCATGGCCACAACGTGGAATTCTCACCACTAAACTACAGCCACGTAGTTGATGTACGGTTTAGTAGTAAATATGCTAAAATTAACTAATTACAATTTGATTAAAAAATTGCATAAACAAATTTTTGTGGCTGCTGGGATTCGAGCCCAGGTCTCCACGGCCACAACGTGGAATTCTCACCACTAAACTACAGCCACTTAGTTGATGTACGGTTTAGTAGTAAATATGCTAAAATTAACTAATTACAATTTGATTAAAAAATTGCATAAGCTAATTTTTGTGGCTGCTGGGATTCGAGCCCAGGTCTCCATGGCCACAACGTGGAATTCTCACCACTAAACTACAGCCACGTAGTTGATGTACGGTTTAGTAGTAAATATGGTAAAATTAACTAATTACAATTTGATTAAAAAATTGCATAAGCTAATTTATGTGGCTGCTGGGATTCGAGCCCAGGTCTCCACGGCCACAACGTGGAATTCTCACCACTAAACTACAGCCACCTTGTTCATTTGCGTTTTTCATTTTTTTATTTTGATTAAAGAGAAGTTAGGGTTCGACAGTGAATTTCTTCTTCCAGCGTTTCAGGGGAGCCCTAAGAAGACATGTTCCCAAGCGAGCTGATTGATGCGACCAGACCTTATGTCAGCCTTTCTGTCTGAATGCATTCAAAAGGACCCGCTTTATAGATAATCCCTATACAAGAGGAGATTATAACAATCTTTCCATTTCATTCTCGTCAGGTGAAGGAGCGAATTATTTATATAAATTAATCTAATGGAAAAAATTTTAAAAACGAAAAATGTCATTGAAGAGAGGATAGTGTTAATTTCTCACTAAAAAAAAAAAAATTAATATACTGATAAAAAATTTTAATTTTTTTTCCTACCCTCTAAAGTTTTACCAAATCATTGAATGTATATTTATGTAACTTTTATCATCAACCAAAAATTGGCAAAGATAAAGGACTAAATTGAAAATTTTAAAATAATAAAATTAAAATTAAAAAAAAAAAAACTTATCTTGAAGTTTTAACAATGATAATCATATTTCTTAGAGTATTAAGTAATTGTTTCCCATTCAATAGTATTATTTTTCATAAGAGTCATACATGTTAGTAAAGTGAATTGTTAGATCTCAAATAAATTAGAGAAGGGAACGAGACATTTCTTATAGGATTTGAAATCTTCTTCGCATTTTAAAAAAACGTGAGACGGTGATATGTAATAGGCCAAAATAGACAATATTTGCTAGAGATGAGCTTGAACTGATACAGTTTCGAAAATACATATAGAAGCATACATATTCCACGTTATGAATGCATTTGTACTTGCACTATCATGCTCAGAAATCCAAAATATAACGTTACACCCATATAAATTGAAACTTTACTATCTTTTAATTTAAGAAAAATTAGGAACAATGGTCTCCCCCTCCTTTTCCTTGTCGTAAAATTTAATCTACTCCCATCCTGCAAAGGAAACATGTGGTCTGTTTATAATGATTTAGCAAGTGCTTAAAACCGGTTTTTAAGCACTTGAAAAGTCATTACAGACAGATATGTTTTATCGTATCGAACGTAATCAACACGGAAATGAAAACTGGCTTCAGCATGTATCCATCAACAATTTTTCAGGAGGGGAACCTACAAATCTATACTAATTCTACTTGTCTTTGGCTTTTGAAATGTGCAACAAAAGGCATAAAAGTGAGGACCAGTCCAGACCAGAACTTATGAACGACTATCACATGGTAAATGCACCACAAAACCAACCAATCATGGACCCTCCTTCATGGGGCTTGACGATCGATTCCCGGGGCTTGACAATTGGGTCGTGGGGCTTGAAGATCGGCTCTCTACCGTTTCGGAAGTTGATGGTTTCTGAGGTGCATTTCTCAGGAAGCTTCTAGCATATATCGAACCAAAGACCAAAACCTGAACATGATTTTTGAAAAAAAAAAACACACGCAAGTTGTCATTGAGAGAGTCAAAAAGGTCCAATAAAACGTTGACGAAGACGAATACGAAGACAAAGGGTTGAAACTATGACTTACAGCTCCAATACACTGTTCCCAGCTAAGAGGATGAGAAAACCATACACAAGATAGCATGATGCTGACCAACTTCAACCAAAAAAAAGAGTATGGTTCAGCATGATAAGAAACATGACAAGTTCATAGGATTTAAGAGCTAACCTGTCTTGTTGTCATTATGGTGGCAAAGGTCAGAGCTCCGAAAGTGCGAATTGTGTAAGAAATAAAAAACTGACTAGCAGTTGCTACCTGGGAGACAACATTAGTAATGCTCATGATCCACGTATTCGAGCTAAGACTCTTTAACAATCAAATGAAATGAGTATGAATGCGAAGAGGAACAACATAAAATCGAACAGGTTACTCACAGTGGAGAGAAATGCTATGTCAAAGAAACAATCCTTGTGAACATAAACAAAATCAATTGCAGGAAGTAGATGGCCTTGTATTATAAGACCTAATTACAAAGCAAAGGACTGAAATGAGTATCAATTAAGTAGAAATCAAGGAGCAAAAAATGGAACTTTTGCAGTTTATATACTACACAGTACTATGCAGGTTAGAAAAGAATAGATTTGATCAATTAAGCCAAATCTCCTTCACAGCAGAGAATTTCGATCTCAGAATGAAATAATCCAACGTCCAACGGCCTAACATCGCTTCCCCAACGTCCATTTCCTAGTATACGTGTTGCTTTGGACCCCCATTATCTCATAATCTGAAGGTGAGAGTTCCAATTTTGTGAAACAAGTTCTGATTGTCAATCTTATATGAACGCTCAACATAACTAATGCTCTTTTCTCCCTCTCCTAAACGTTATTCTTTTTCCTCTTTTTCATATCATAAGTAGGGCTACGCAATACTCAACTAAACTCATGGAAACACCCCTCGTGGCAAAATATGGGGATGACTTGTGGCTAGGGGTGAAAGGTCAACCAAGATCGGACATAGCTGGTTTTCAGCGAAATCTATTTCAATAGAGCGTAAGATGTCGATGGCCTGAGGTAAAGCACTCAATGGGCTAGGGTGGCCCCATTTCGCCTTACCAACCTCAGGGAAACTTCAAATACAAGCCTAGATCATTTGTACAAACAGACTTTTGGGGTGCTCAGATTTAAAGTCGAGAGGGAACCAGCCCACCTTCGAGCTGTCTAGGTTATCATGGGACAAATAGGATTACAATATCATAGGCATAACATCCTTATTCCTAAATCACCCAGGGAACCGAACCCAAAATTTTTACCCTTTTTTACCTCTTGACCACTAGGTAGCCCCATGAAGTTTCTTCTAAACATTCAACCACAGTAAGCAAAATACGAAGCATTGCAATCCACAAAGTATCCTCCAAATCAATTGGAATGAATCATTAAAGGAAAAAGTGAGTTTTTACCGGGTATATAATAAGAATAGGGACGGACCTGTCAAACTAAGAATGCACGAACACAAAGTTGTATAGAAAATTTGGTTGTGTATGTCCATATTATAGCCTTTGAAAAGTTTATCTTGGAATGTGCTTGTAAAGCCATCAAACCTGTTAAATGCATTGGGTATTAGAAATCTTTTGAAGCCAATAAATACTTTCTGTATGCTTATTTTCTCGAGCGTTAAAGTTTTTCTGTAGTGTTCTACCATTTTCCATGATAGTTTTAAACGTAAAATGCAAAATTAAAGGAAAAATAATCTATCATCCTTCGACAACAATACAATGAGTTACAAATTATTACCCAAGATAACCAACCATAAGTGAGACACCCCAAACCGTGCTTTCCCTTCCGTTATCGTATGGACTAAGATCAGCTGAAGCCTACAATTGGGGAGAAAAAGTAACGAATCGTCTGTTAATGGATTCAGGGTTTCAGGATTAACAACAGAGAAACAAAAACATAATTCATAAGTATTATAATTGCTCATTCACAACGTAGTTGATCGTCATATCTGATCCACTATATAAGAACCTTCAACACTAGCTGCCATATATGTAGTAAGTGGTTTAATCCATGAGTTAGTACCAAAAGTCGAGGCAGGATGCGACCAATTCATTCCCCATCTCATACAAATTCTTAAAAGAACCAAAAAAGCTGGTGACAACAACGAGAGCATTACCGGATAGAGAACAAATATCGAGCAACCCAGGGTCACAAGAACAGCCAGCAAATAATCATGACTCTTATATTTCTTTTGCATAATGATGGTGCCCCACACCTGTATAACAATGGATACCATTAAAACAATTAGTCAGTCTAGAATCCATTGCCCAATTCAATCAACAAAGATGCCCCTCCACTACAAACTGAAGGAAAATCAAATACTCTCACCATGACAGGTATCATTTTAGCACACTTTGCCAGAGTCTGAACTGGAAAACTGACATACTTAAGCGCCTATAGAAAACCACGAACAAATCACCAATATGACTGGATAATATATCAACTAACAATGATTAACAGTTTAGACAGTAGAAGATGAATATATAGATATACACATTCATATCTAACAAGTCAGATTACCTCGTACTGACACGTGGTTGTCAGTATATTTGTTATCGAAACAAGGCAGTACGTATAAACTGGAGCGACAGGGTCCACTGTCTTTTTACTTGCCTATATATACATCAAGAGAATCAATAGAAACTCCAGAAAAGGAAGTACTATGAATCTAATAGCAATGTTCGAGTCCTTGACATGATAACCAATTGCAGGAAGTATCCAATTATAAGCTCTTACCAGTAAAACACCTGCAGAAACTGCAGAAGTAGTGATACGATTACAAAAAACAAGAAACAAGGAGTGCTTGAAATAATCTTTATGCTCCCCATATGGAACTCTCATGATCTTTTCCTGCAAATCCCGGCCAAAGAGAGCTTGAAATCACTTACCAATTCAAGTGTCACAAAAGAAAATCAGGCATTAACGTCTGACATTACTATGATATTAATCGAAAAGGTTTCTGTGTTCATACTCTCTTGTTTCTCTACAAATTTCCCTATTTACATTACTGTTAAAACCAGAATAGATACAGCGAAATCATGCATCAACAACCGATAAAGGCAAAACGAAAGGCGATTGAATGTAAACAATACCCACAAACGCCCAAAATCTTGAGCTAATCTATGAATTAAAACATTCAAAAGTGTTGATTCGATCCAATATCAAACTGGGATGATACCATAAACACAAATTTTCCGACGGATAGATAACAGAAGATTCTACAAGAACAGCGAAAAAGCAAAGAGACAAAAACATGAAATAATCTTGTAAAAGTAACCTGTAAGACTCCATAGGTGACAAGGGTAGTCATGATTCCAGCTACTGCAACTACCCCTTTCCATAGCTTATGATCTTTATCGCTAGGTTCGGCCATAACCGAACAATAATTTACTGCTACTTACTTTACTTTATTTTCCGATTCTCGACGAACATCGATTCCATTCCTCCAAAATCAAGAGGAACAGCAGCAGAAGAAGAAGAACAACAAGAAGAAACCCATTACAGCCGTAAAGCTCAGAGATGCAGAGCTGAACCTGTGAGCAAAGTGTCGACGCGGCGAAGAATGGGTAGAGGTTGAAGATGACCGGTTAATGCAACGGACGACGATTTCGGATCACAGAGATTCGAGGGGAACTGCGTGTAGGAAAAAAAAGGCCCAAAAAGGTCATTACAGAAAATCGTTTCTCCGGCGTCTTTCTCTCGCTCTGTTATTTGCTTCTGTGTTCAATGTTTTTTCTTTTTTTCTTTTTTGGGGTTAAAATTTAATAATAATTTTAAAAACTTTTAAATAATTACATTTTTTAAAATGCCTTTGTGGGACCCATCACTGATCTTCAGAATAAAACTGAAACAATAGGGTTTTATGGCACGCATTTCCTAGTTTGACCTTTTAATTAAATATTTTTTAAATTTGTGTTTTATGAACTTCAAATAAAAAATAAATAAATGTATAGAATTAAAATTTCTAATTAAAAATACTTTTTTTTTAATTTAAATAAAGATTATAAAATATTATAAACGAGTAAATTTCAATTTGTATTTAAAATATTATGATCGGCCAATTAGAATTAGAGTTATATAGTTAAAAGAAGAACATTTTTAAAAGTCAGATTAAATTATAATAAAACATATAAAAACGAACCTGCCTTAAAAAACTAAATTCCAAAGGTCATTTTTGTACTTTTATATCGTATTAATTTGGTAGGTTAATTTAATAGGTAAATAATTAGTGTTGTTTGATATTGGTAGAATTTTAATATTTATAAAAATTTATTATTAAAATTCAACAAATTTCCTTATTTGGGAATGGATAAACTAATTAAAAAACTAAGACTAAATCAATAATTAAAAATATAACAATTAACTTTTAAAGTGTTTAAAAAATACTTTTAAATTTACTTTAGAAAAAACTTTTAAACTTTTAAAATATAAATATCAAATTTAAAAAATACTTGTAAATTTTCAAAAATAACATTAAAAATTTTATAATAATTTCCAAGGTATCAATATACATTTTTTTGAAAAAAATTGAACATGTTAATATTATTTTTATAATTTTATAATTTTATATGCATATTTTAAACAATAATACTAAGGAATTTTTTAATTTTTAAAAAAAAGTTAAAAAAAAAATATTAATAAATTTTTAAAAAGTTTATTTTTAGAAAAAAATATCCGTTTTTCCTTTTTTTTTAATTAATTTATCAACTTCGAAGGTTGAGACGTGAATACTGTATTTTTAGCGACAGATCTTCATTGGACAAATGATATGGGATCGGTAGATGAAAGACTTAGAATAAAATCACCGTCGACTCTGCTGCATCACAGATGGTGCCTTCTATCAATTTAAACTGGCTTCTTCAAATGATTCAAAAATCGGCTTGCAAATGATCTGTTCATCAGTTTCGTTGATCTCCTCCATGAACTGATGATGCATCTCTTCTCGATTACGAGCTCTGCAGAATTTGAGTACCAAGTGTTTGATAATGCACTACTCTTTCTCGTATAACGCCTTCCCTTTCGAGCGTCTACAGCATTGCCGACGAAGAATCAGAATTAGGGCAATCGTCAGAGAAACTCAAGACGCGTGATCTGCAGTGAGAGCAAATCGAATGGTCACGGAATCAGGCGCCAATTCAATAACTATGAAACGAATGATTGCAATTCGGTTAGTGTTTAATTAATTTTCATTATTGGAATTCGTCATAACAAACAGCGCATTCCGTATTGATACTTGGCGTTGATTTGGGTTCGTCATTCTTTTTTAACTGCGATATAGGAAGCAAACGAATCGTCGAGGCCTTCAATCCATGGCTATGGATTGGCGGAGAAGGATTGTTAGGTTTTTTCCACAAATTGGACCTAGGCCGATCGGAAATCAAACCATAAAGGACAAGGTAACGTCGTTTCAATTTTCTCTAGGTGTTCAACAGTTGAAAGACGAGATATACGGTGGCGAGCATCGAAATTGACCACGGACTCCAGCTAGAGTAATCAGGCGCCGGAATTGGTGGCGGTGAACTCGATGCGTAAGACTACAAACTCGTAGATGAAACGAAAGCACTTGAAGGTAATAAAGGTTAGCGAAGGATTTCAATGATTATTCTTTTGGTCAATAAATAAGAAGAAAGGGGAATCTTGCACCTGAATTTCTCCATCTACAAGCAGATCAAAATTATATTTAGATGATATTCAAGCAGAAAACGAACAAAGATATTGAATGCTAGACATAATATTCAGATAACAATGCAAGAAGTTAGAGTTTCTTGTCAATCAAATTAACGAGCCCTGCTCCCACGTTTAACTTTTTTTCCTTGTTTCTTGTCATTTCCTTCTACTGTGGAAAAAAATTGAAGTTTAGATTGATTAGCATGAGAGGATCGGTGAAGTTAACTTTAATGTAATTGAAACTTCAAATCACGTCAATAAGACTACTAAGTCATTTTTTACACTGCCAACTCCAGATATTGATTTGTACAATGGTGGTCATTGAATTTTCTGTCTCTTTGCTGCTAGAATCTGAGTGTTAACATTTGGAGCCATCAGAAAGGCACTGTTGAAGCTAAACATGGAAGAAGCTGAACAAATTTGAGAAGATCCACGAAACATTTCAGTGTGTAAAAGAGAATGCAGTGGCTTTGGGGAAGGGCTACTGGGTTTTGAAGGAAGGTTTTGATTGATGTTCTTAGTGTTGCAGCCATTCACTAGAAGAGAGGGAATCTTAAAGGCTTGCAATGGCGGAGGATTACGCCATTGGGGAAGCGGTCCAGCAACCAGAAGCGTCTGAAGTAAAGGTCCTGCTTCTGTAACAGCTTGCAGAAGCTTGCCTTTCTGAGGTAACGCTTTTCCCTTTACAAGATTATCAATCACTGCAGAAAATGGATCGGGCTTTTCTGTTTTGGGAGTGTCCACGCCTGTGGCCAGAGGCTGCGGGGCATTATACTCCGTGACATATGGCTGATTTACAAAGCTCATTTTGCATGAATCAGCCATGTTTGCAGTAGAGAAATCTGGTGATGAAACTCCATCAAAGAAAGAATCTGCAGGTGAAGAACCATAAGATTGGTGATTATAAGTTTCATAGAGACTGTTTGATTCTGTGATGCTTGAATTTGCTTTGGTGGGTATGTTGAGAGGGCTTTCAGGTTGGAAAAGAAGCAGGGCTGGTAATTCAGTTGCAGTAGTACTTGGCACAAATTTGCTCATCAGTTTCTGCAGCTGATCTCTTGCTTCGTCTCTTTCTTCATATGCTGCCTGCAGGAGAAGAAGTAAGCTCTTCACTTTCTCTTTGTTCTTTATACTTTCTTCATTTGCTTCCATTTTTAAGGACTCTAGTTCGAAAGTCGTCTGCATGAGTTTCTGCTTCAACTCCTCCACGTTCTGCAAATTCAAACTAGATTTGTCAGTATCAGCAGAAAAAAAGTTTCTTCTAAATAGAGAGAGAATCCCCATTACAGGCTCATTGACAAGATAAGAGAGAGAAAGAGTGGGTAGATAGTGATACACTATTGGGGAATCAGGTTGGAATTCAAAGTCCGTTGTCAATTAATGCTGCAAATTAGGCACCATTAATCAATCCTTAGGAATAACATAAGGAATTATTCTCATCAATACCGACATATTCTTTTCCATTTGCAACCAAACATGCTTAGATCAAAAAGGTCAGCACACACATGTGAACAGCACAAACACTGTTACTCCCCACCCCTGCTGCTACTTGGAACAAGACAAATAGAGCATTTGTAGTTCTTTTCCCCCGCAAGAGAATAGAGAGGAAAAAAAAACCTTTGTGTTGTAGTAAATCATTATGGCATCTAAGTTGGATGACCTTAGACGATCATTTTGCATTGAAAACAGAAAACAGAGTGAGGGAGGGAGAGAGGAAGATCAAACAAACAATGATTGCAAAGTAAAGGCCTTCAAAAATTGAGAAAACCCAGAAGAAGAAATGAACTGAACCAACTGTTAGCACATGAAGAGAGAGAGAGAGAGAGAGAGAGACCCACCTCCTGAAATCTCCACAAACTGCTCAAGTCCTCCATGGTTTCTCCTGGTTGCTCAAGAGGGAGTGAGAAGGGAGGAAGATATAGGGGGTGTTTAAGAAAGAAAGTTGGACCTTGAGACATTTATAAATTGATGAGAATGATAGGACAGGACAAGCTAGAGAGAGAGAGAGAGAAAAATGGTTTTTTTTTTTTTTTTCCACAAAGTTGCAGAGAAAGGTAGTCGGCGTCAAGAAAGAAAAATAATAGAGAACAAAAGAAAGGAAAAGAAAAGAGGGTCATGTATAGAAAGAAATGAAAATTCCAAATTCTACGCCCAAGAACAGGGGCGTATTGAATTCCATTATAAACCCCTTCATCTCTGTGCCTACTCTCTCTCCTTGCTCAAAAAATGGAAACACCTCTCTCTCTCTCTCTCTCTCACATGCAGGTCAAGCAGTAAAGACCGGTTAGATTTTCCTTGTATAAATTCCCCTCCGAAACCCACCTTTCTAGATTATTTCCTTTGAAATTTTATTTCCCTCCCACAGATCTCTCTGTCTCTCTCTTATCTACTGTGATATTTTTTACGTGTAGAAAGGGGTTGGTACTTGTTAAAGAAATGGGCCCATTAAAAGCCCTTATTGTCTTCCATTTCTATGGTCCTAGTTCTTGATACCACTTTAAACTGATTTTATGTTTTATAGATTTCTATTTCTTTTTTGTCTCTACAAGAATTTTGAGCAAGAAATTGTGATGCAGATATGTTCATTGGAAAGGGCTTCTGTAGAAACTCGTTGCTAGAGGTTATATCAACGCCAAAATTTACCATATTCATCAAAAGCTCTTACCAAAATTTACCAAATAACCCAGAAACAATGTCAAAACCGCCACAATATCGCCTCCTTCAATCCAATCGCACCACCTCCAGCGACTATGTTTTTACGACGAAAGTTACCTAGGTTACAGCAGTGAACGTGAAAGCCAGCGGCAATGAGCGGTAAGCCCTTAAAGTTGGCAGAGGCAGAGTGTGAAAGAATTGGAATCTTTGAGCAAATGGGATTGAAAACGGCGGCTGAAAAGTAAAGGGATAGGGATTTTTCAAAGCAACACCGTTAACAGTGTCGAGAGAGTTACCTTCTCCTCATGCGCCACCTAAACGGCGGAGAAAAAAGTGACGATCCTTCTCGCCTGACAATAGTATCGCTATGTCGGGAGAAGGGGGCGATGACGATGAGAGAAAATGAATTGAGACTAACTACTTTTTGTTTAAGTTTCTTCTCGATCACTTCTTTTTTCTTTGTCATAGGTCCGAGATCCACATCTATGAACTAAAATGTTCAAATGATCAATCCATGCATGTTTTTATGGTGTTTTAGATGATCCACTATCTACTCAATCACATCATGACACTCGTCTTGTCTCGGTCTTCCCATTGTTTGTTGGACACTATTGCTGTGTCACCATCTTATCTCATTGGCACATAAGGGGTCACTCACGACTTACTCTCTTCACAGTAAGATTGTAACATTCTTTTCTACTTAAATTAGTTATCGTTTTCAATGACTTTCTAATTAATGTTTATTTTATGTTATTGTAATATTGTAAAGAGAAGATTGACCTTCAAAAAAAATAAAAAATAAAGTGGGATTCTTTGTAATTTTACGTTACATGAGAGAACTGTCCAAAAAAGAGGAGACCAAATTCGCTTTTACCTCCCTAGCTTCCTAACAGCAACGACTTTACCTGTCGACCAATCCATGGAATATCGCAAAAATTATCAAACTTTAAATATATTATATGTACACATGGAACCTTATAATGTGCATCAATATTAAACTAACCTATGCTTTTTTTTCTTCATGATCATGACGTGTGTCAAGACGTCAACCACATATGACCTCCCAGTCTAGAAACATAGCGTTACGTATAATAATTTAATTTAAATATTAAATAATCTTTGGAAAATATGTCCAAATCATAATAAGGGTGGGATTAGGGGGGTTAATTAGCAGAGACGTCTATAGAATTGGAAGGGGATTGTCGTGGACTGCAAATTCACATGGGAAGTTCGGTATGTGTCTGAGAGGGGCCATTGGGAAGTTGACACCTGGACAAAGGTCCAAGCTGGCGTCGTCGTCCTGCATACGTGGCGCTGGGTTTTCTGCATGATTCGGTGAACCTTTTTTTTCTCTCTACACCGTGTGATGTGGCACATGCAACTGCCAATTAATCGTGCTACGTACGTGGCTATTTCTAGCTTGCACGTGCCTGCCCCCCCCCCCCCCCCCCCCCAAAATTATATATATATTTTTAATTTAATTTAAATTAGTGGTGATAAGTATGAGTTCATCTATGTCCTATTCTAATTCTCAAACAACCGTACGGTAAAATATGCTTTTCTTTTCTTACTTTATATTGATGTTTTTTCTGATATAAATAATTTGTTTTTTTAATTATCCCATTTGTTTTTGTATTTTAAATATTTATAAACATCATTCTCGATTTTGTTTTTTAGTTGAAACGTTCATATGATCCAATAACTTAAACAATATGTATTAACCAACTTGGGTTCGGTTCAAACACAATTAATTTTTTTTTAAATTACCATTAAAAAAAGTAATTTTTTCTTTATCAATTTTCTTAATTTTAGATTTTATTTTTTTCCATTGCAAGAGTGTTCTAAGACCGGATAACTCGAGCAACTCGTTTTACCTAACTTGGGTTAAATTTTTTTTCTCAATTAAATCTTTAAAAATTAAAAAATTTTAGTTTAGTAGCAGGTTATAATTTTTTTAGGCCGGTCAACTCGATCAATGAAAAACTATAGTTCACAACCCAATCCAAATCTACTCTTAAGATTGTTATAAATATTATGAATGTATAACGTTTGTAACAAATCTTCATAATGAGTTGTTGCTTGTTGCTCGTGAATATTAGATATTTAAGTTATACAATACTTTAGTTATTAACGCAACATGTATTATGAATAAATAAGATATATTAAATATAAATTAAAAAAAAAAAAACGAACAATCCAACCTGACCCTCTCTAAATTAGATATCTCGATATTAAGTCATATTCAAGTCACCAACTCAGCCCGCTCCAAAAAAAAAAAAAAAATCAAACCAATCTACCTATGCTCGTACTCACTCGACATTCCTTTAAATTGAATTTAAGTGAGTTGATGGGATGGGACAATAAGTTAAATAAATGTTATAAGCCAAATAAAAAGTTCCCTCCTTGAAAAAACTAATATATATTTTTAATTATTAAAAGTGAAATTGATTGGACTTAATTTAATTTAATTTTTTATCACAAAAATAATTCTCTTATCAATTGAGTTTCCTTTTTCATTTTTAAGCAAACATTGAATTTGATGACCCAACTTAAAAGAAATTGATAATTTGAATCATAATTATTTCTATGAATACTTTTCCTCTTTGTAATATAATATTATTGAGTCATAAATACAATTAAAATATATTTAAATTTAATTCAATACTAATTGGGGTAACTTCATAAAGCCACTTTAACACATATGTTTACAATTTTAGCAAAATGATTAAAATAATTTTAAAATAGGAAAAAAAAACTGAATAATGATGGGAGTTATTATCTATCAATTAAAATTTGATGATTACTGATAGAATAATCAAGGGAAAAAGGGTTTTCATTTTTTGAGAGAGAGAGAGAGTGTTCAAAAAATGGAAGGAAGATGATTGCGACAAATGGTGGTCATAATTTAACCGACGAAGATATTCCAGCAAAATTCTTGGACGGGAAATTCACTGGGAATAATCATTTTGGAGCTCGGGTTAATTGGGTTTGTCGAGACGGAAAGTGTTTTTCGCAGGGGAAGGAAGAAGAATTCGACAGGTAAATTTCTGAATACTTTTGAGTTAGGTTGTTATTAGAGTGATTAAAACTTAGAAATGTTGGTTCATAGTTATGATTGCCATGATTATAACCAAAAAGCAACACCCAATGTGCTTGAAAAACTCAATTCTGTGTCATAGGATTCTTAATTCCAGCTACCCAAGTAATCAAACCCCTTCCTGGGCCTTTTGATTGGTCGTTGTTGTTACTGTATTGTTAGCATTTAGATTGGCTGTATAGCAAAGGGGGAGAGTGCCCACTGAGGGGTATGAAATTTGGGGAGGTAAAGGATTGCCCGCCAAATGTTTGATAAAAGTCCTCAATGAATTTTTAGTATAGGAGAAGGGTTGTTATTGCCATTTGTCAATGCGTAGGGGGGTAGCATGGTATAATGTAGTGTATGAAGACTGACGGCAGAGGGAGAGACGAGTGGTGGTGGTGGTGGTGGTGGGCTGCATATTTTTGTGACTGTCTGTCTGTCTCTGCATATAAACTAACACGTTCAAAGCTCAAAAAGTCAATACATACTTTCATTCTGCTTTTACGAAATGATTAGATTTGGTGGGTGTCTCGGGAAAATATAAAAGAAAAAGGGTGGAGGGGAGAAAGGGGTAATAAAGAGTGGATATTTTTTAGACATAAAAGCTTGGTGAAGGAGACCACCGAACCGAAAAGACAGATGCAAAAGCAATCAATAGATTAGTGGACACAGAAAGTCAAAAACATCTTTTTTTTTTCCTTGGAATAAAATCATGGCCCTTGCAATCATATATTTGAATGCTTAGTATTTGCCAAGGGGAAATATGTTCTTTCCCCTCCATTTATTTCAATCTCCTCCTTCAATTTCTAAGTTTATATCCCATTTCATACGTCAAAAAGCTTAAATTATTCCATCTAGTTTATTGTTGTAATAATGTCATTAGTCTTATCTCTGTTAAAAAAACATGATTGATAGTAGTATTCACACGGTCAATTGTAATTGGCATGCATTTATCAACATAAACATGTTTACACATTCCTTCATTGTTTAAGTCTTAGACTTTTAGAACTTTAATCTAGTGCTTACAGTTTGAAAACTCTTAGTTATAAGCTAATAAAAATGAAACATAAAACCATTAGTGGTCCATATGTCTTATATCATATCCTGTGCTGTGACTTCTACAACAGAGACTAAGGGAAGAGTTCAAAGAAGATTGAATGTTTAAATTAAAAGTCACGGACGGAAACAAAAGTTTAAAATGTTCTAGGATAAAAAAAAAAGATTCAGTTTATTTGTTTAGAAACCGCATTTTTAAATCTTGAACTATTTTTGGTATATATATTAATGAACAGATCTATAGATGTTAAATTGTCCTTTAAAGTGAGGCAGCTATATAATATATTATAGTAATCCTTTTTCTGGTTAAGTCAAAATTATTTACTCTTTGTTTTTTTAACCTTTTATGGAGTTCTTTTAAGAGTTATTATATTTTTTAAAAACAAATATTTTACAAAAGACTAGTTCTCAGAATAATTTGCATAAAACAAAGGTAATTTTGACTACCAAACATGCAAGCATGTCAAACAAGAAGCAAAAAGATGAATTTCTTTTCATCTATGTTACTGCAGTGTTGCTTGATTTACAATCTTTCTCTCTTTTCTTGTGGTTAACGAGGAATTAGATGGGTATGAGGAGTTTTCTGTAATAACAAATGAGTTTCTTAGTACACATTGTTCCCCACTTGAATATAATTTTCGAGAAACAAGTTGATTAGACAACTTTATATCAAGATGAAATCATATCTCAAGTCACAATGTTTCAAGCTAGCATAACTGATAGGCACCCTTTAACAAGAAAATATATATCTATACATGTGCCAGACAGTTTGTTGATGATAATATATTTTAAAGAAACTACTTGCTGAGACAATATCTTATTTTAATAAGCAAATTAGATTTCAATTCAGCCGCTTCTGCGTCAGATAGCATAAACTCATTGTTAATTAAAAGTGTTCTTGACGGTGGGTTGGTTGGTAGTATCTAGAAAGAAGTTCAATTGAACGTGGAAAAATCAACCAATAGAAACATAATTCAGTGTCACCAGTCCTGATAAATACCATGTATGGCTCATAACTTTATATTCTTCTGCTTTTCCTCGTTTCTGGTCACTGGAAAAATCATTGTAGATTGTGCTTTTCTGGTATCTGTTGGTGAAAGAGAAAAAAAGTGGTAATAAAGACAGAACAAAAAGATGGTATTGATTCCAAACATTATAACCTTTTCCTTTGTTTATCTGCCGACTAACAATCTAGCACTAGATACTATTGAATCAAATTCACCCACTTATGATGATCAAATATATATCGTGATGCCTTCTAATTAAATGAATCAATCAACCATCTCAATTCACCCCACCAGAGTTTGGTTCCTTTCTCTAAACACAAACTGAGACGGGGAGAGTACACCCTCATTCCACCATATTCAATGGGGATGTCATGATTATGTACACGTACCTTCAGAGGAGATCGATACTAAGAGCATCTCTTGCTCGGGGAGTCTTCCTTATAGTATTTAATAGACTTTAGAATCTCGAGATTAAGCAAATCTTAGAGAGTCGGGATATTCACTTTATAGAGATAGAAAATATTTCTTCGTTACTGAGAGCTCAGGCCAGGAGGATCAGTGAACAGGACTTTCAGATAAATATTACTCTACGAAACTTCTAAGAATAAGTTGTCTACCGGAGATTATACCAGATTGGACTAACCTTCAGTTTCTCTTCTTCTTGTGCTGCTTACCCAATTTTGATTTCCTTTGCTTGAACAGATGTAGGTATAGTTTCAAGAAAAATAATGGGTACACGAAAAGCAGAACCTGAACAACGATATTAGATTTGAGGATAAGTTTTACATCTGGAGTGGTCTCATTTTCAGGTAAAAAGAATAATTTCCTAGAATGATCTCCCGAGTGTTTGAACATACCTTGATGGCATTGTAATAGCTGAAGGGAAGGTAACTGAAGGCATCTGCATAGAGGTTGTTCTTTATCATAAAAGGAATTGCTTGGTACATGAGCCACACTGCACAAATGCTTCTAATAAGTTTACCCATGAACTTTTCCTTGATAAAATAGAACATTAGTTTTTGTTCTGTGAATCACTCACAGTAAACTATACAAGTAAAAACATAATCTTGGTAATGAGAAGAGGGGATGTTCAGCTCATGGTTTCGATAAGTACGGGAAGCTCGGGTTATGTACCGGTATTTAGATTGCATAGAGGAATAAAATCTAGAAACCAAGGTTTAGTGTAGCATATATTTCGTTCCTTGGCTTGTGATATCTAAAAATATATGGTTTCTGATTGTATTTAAGAAGTTTGGGTTATATAGCTAGTAGAAAAGATAGCACACCTTTGCCCAGCTCCACAAACACTAGACTGTACAACCCAACCTGTGAACTAAGCACTCCCTTGGATATCAAGTTATAGAAATCAAGATAAATTGAATATTGTGTACTCACTTTCACCAATTGTCACTCCAATTGGATAGAGAATTATGAAGGCGGTGTACCTAGAAGAAACAATAACACAAATTTAAGAATTATAAGTATTTTTCTAATTTTGAGTACATGAAGAACTTTGGAAGAACATTCCGGCAGTACCTAAGATATGTAAGCCAAAATAGGCCAACTCCCAAGCAATTCAAAGCATGATGAGAATATCTGATGACCTGAATCCATTTCATCACAGTAAAAATCCAGAAACCCAATTGGAAAACAAATCTTGAAGGAAAAAGGAAAGAATTTACCTCAGATAAGCTCCAAGCCAGGAAAGTGATGAAAACAGAAGGCAACTGTTGAACCTGTCAAACAAAAAGAAAGAATTATGAAGAACTCCAACAAGAAACTGCGTCTTTCTAGGATAAAAAAATGCAACAAAATGAGGAGAGAAAACCTCATGAAGTTGACGAACAACTGCAACCAGAAAATGAACCCTCCCGCCCCATTGCATTAGAGGAAGCAACACTCCAGTTGGTACCAGGCCTGAAATTTAAAGGGGAAAACACTACCTTATCAAAATTTAGATACCAAACAAGAGAATGATACCAAAGTTCGTTTAAATTACCAATAGCTCCATGAATAATTTCCAAGAATGCAGCAGTCTGCAGGAAACCTTTGAAGAAAAAGGAAAGCTTTCAACATTTTCTATCAGATTCTACGAACTTTTCAAGGAACCAAACAAATGGGTTGAAACTTACAGATAAGTTCTCCCACAGAAGAGTAAGCACCACTAGTAGATTTGGTGGCTACAAAATTGTCTAGAAGTCTGTAAAGAGAAATCGTCCTGCCAACAAGAAACACAGATCCATGGCGACAAAAAAAAATTAAAAGATAAGGCGAGAAAAATGAAACATACCAGCCAAAAGCTTGGACGGAGTTGTAAGTTAGCAGATAGAAGTTGGATAGGCGAGACATTCTGTTGTCGGCAGCTTGAACAGTAACCTCCGTCAAATGGAAATGGAAATAGAAATAGAAAGTCGATGAATTTCAATGGAGGATTTGAGTTGGAATTAATGTGGGTTTTGTTTTGATAATTTCTGGACTAGAAAGTCGATAAATTCCCAGACTTTCTGGGTGATTATTCATTCATTCATTTATTCATTCATTTATTCATCCAATGGCGTAACAAAGCACGTTAAAGTCTAGGCATTTTTACGAGACGTTCATCATGAGATTTGGGTAAAATTTTATCCGATGGGTAACAGAATTGAATGATATAAAATTTTGTTGCGTAGGATTCATCCGACGGTAAAACCCAGCCGCCCGTTTCCCCGTTGTGCTCTGGAGGGCGTGAAGGTCTGTCTGAGTACTCATTTATGTGTTTGCCTCTGCCCTATTCTGGCGCATGGGCTGCCCAGAGGTACTCTCTCTCTATCTCTCTCTTGCCCGATGGAAATCCCAGCCCCAACTTGTTCTCCCCCTTATGAATGTGGCTGAGAATCATCGGCTCTTGTAGAAGTGATTACTATCACATCCTGCACCAATTGCGTCAAGCATCAAAGTGTGGCAAACTATTGTGGCCCAAAAGGAGATATATACCGTAAACTGTAAGACACGTTGAGCATAAGGTTACATAGGGAATCAATTTTATTCACCAAAATTGGATACGCTGACCCAATGCTCCATTGAGGGCTACTAGTGTTTGCTATCGTTCTTGTGTTGCATTAACATTTTTCACATGGATGACTTCTAGGTCCTCCTTGAATGTTCGATTGACGACACCAATCTCGTTGGTGGCTAATCGAGTGGGGAAAGATCAGAGTTTGATTATAAGTGGCTTTTTGGTGAGCTAAGGCTATAGTCAACCCATCTATAGAGCTAGCAAGGCTTTGTAAGACGTAGCAATGTTCGTGTAAAAGTCAAAGTTCACCGTTAGTAGATATTGTCCATTTTGTCCATTACGCATGGTTGTCAGTCTCACGATTTTAACACACGTTTACTAGGGAGAGATTTCCAAACCCTTATAAGAAAGTTCGTTTCCCTTTCCAACCGATATGGGATCTCACAATTCACCTCTCTTAGGGACCAGCGTCCTTGTTGGCACACCACAGTGTCGGGCTCTCATGTCATTTTGTAACAGCCCAAGTCCACTGCTAGCAGTTTTTGTCCGACTTGACCCATTACGTATGACCTATAGCCTCATAATTTTAAAATGCGTCTACTAAAGAGATGTTTCCACATCCTTATAATGAATGTTTCGTTCCCCTCTCCTATCGATAAACGATCTCACAACTCGATGTCCACATTGATGGGTTATATATATATATATATATAAGAAAAAAGGATAAAAATTAACTCACAACATCAATTAATATTTTTTTTCTATTTAATAAATTTGAGAAGGATGATAGGATACTATTTGCCATTGTATCATAATTATTTTTCTTTTGACAAATTGTAGGAGGGATGGCTTTTGGAAGGGCATCAAGTGTATCATACTGTTGAATATGCTCTTCCACTTATCAAAATTTCGTGAAAATTGTAAGTCATTCCCTATCCTCTCTCTTACTTCTCCATTTGAAGATTAGGTGAGGTTTGATCTTTATATTTGAAAAGGTTAGATACAAAAATCGTGCTTATCATATGCAAAAATCTTAAAATAAAAATAAAATCATGTAGACCAAATCAAAATTTTAAAATCACGAGAATTAAATTATAATTATCATTTGTAATTTAAAGGATAGGATTGAATCGATAACGTTAATGGAACTCTACTACTAAGAAGATATAATTTAGACTCGGTTAATAAATAAATAATTTTGAACTTTTGAAAGTTTTAGGGACTCTCTGTATTTAAACTTGGACTAATCTCCCCGTTTGTCTGTTGTTAATTTCATTGCTTATCCGGAGAAGATTTAAACAAGCAGCCATTAAAACACCTAAGATCATCACAGCCAACAAGAAGGAAATGGATATAAATCCATTATTTTCTTGTGCGAACAAACTGTTCAACAAAAACACAGCTAAACATAAACTCCTTACAATATGCATTAGAGAACTACATCACAAGAACTTAGACGACAACAACTACATATACACAAAATTCAATAGAAAAAATTCTGATTAGCTTGAGCAAGGCGTGGCCTCCCGTTATGATCATCATACCCAGAGAAAATTAGCTTACTCTCTTCCTCCTCCATCTTCCACGAAGAATCCCCACAGTAATACTCCCATGAAGGAGGATTCAAAGCAGGGCAAGAATAGTTGCTGTCTTGGTTTATAATCAACCCCTCATGATCATCGCACATATCAATATCTTTCCATATATCATCCATTGAGTATCCATTTGGGTCACCCACTCCTTGATTTTCCTCCCCCTTCTTCTTGGTTGATGATGAAGCCGAGATTTCAGACCCCCCTGAGTCAAAGAACTTCACTGGTCCAGAAGAAGAAGAACAAGAAGAAGAGGAGGAGGAGGAAGATGAAGAACACAAAGCCCTTCTCTTCTCCTGTGCCTTCTTCCTCATGTGGGTTCTCCAGTAGTTCTTGATTTCGTTATCTGTGCGGCCTGGTAATTTGCGAGCAATCTTGGACCATCTGAAATGAACAAAAGTGATAAGAGATAAAGAATAAGGAAGGGGAGTGAAAGGGTATGGTGTTTTGTAGACCTGTTTCCCCATTTGGCGTGAAGTTCAAGCACGAGTCGTTCTTCTTGAGTACTCATCTTGCCTCTTTTGAGACCAGGATGAAGGTAATTAACCCATCTCAGCCTGCAACTTTTGCCTGTTCTGTTCAGTCCTACAAATCCAAACCCAAATCCCAAATCCCAAATCCCCAAAGAGGAGTTAAAACAGAGGCTTTCATAAGAACAACCAATCATGAGTTTAGCCTACCTAGGAACTGTCTCCCGCCACCTTCAAACCTGAAACTTTGGCAATGAAATCCCATCTTCGATCGCCAAACAAGCCCACAAAGCAAATCAGTTGGATGTCCTCTTGCTCTGTCCATGGACCCTTTCTGATTCCCTGTCCCTCTTCCATTTTTCTTCTCTCACCAACTCATGGAGATTTTAATGGATTCTACCAATATTTATAGCAGCCAAATACTAACCAAGTGATGTAGTGGCAGGGCCAGGGCCTCCATTGGGGGTGGGTTTTAGTGATAAGCAACCTTGTGCATATGATGTAAGCCATTATCGCCAAAATAATCAATGCTGGCGATTGATATGTCGATGTAGCTTTCAAAAACGCCTCCTCCTTTAAACCCAAGGGTCGATGAACTCTTCCTGTCTTTAGTGTATTGTATATACATATTTTAATCGTTTTCAACAAACCGCACTATGGGGATTTTGGTTGATAAAAAATTATGAAATCCCACGTCGGGATCTGTTGGAATTTCAAATAATGTGGTGATTGGGACAACTGGGGGAAGAGGAAGGAAGGCAGGCAAAGTGTTCGACAAAATGCCCCAGAGAGTTCCAATGTGGAAAATGTTAGTGTCTGCAGTAGAAGAAAGTTAGAAGCTGGTCAGTGGCATCCCTTTCTGAAAATGCGTGTCAAAATCATTTGTAATTCGAAAAGACATCATCTAAATTCCACCAACAACAGCATGAAAGGAGACTAGGAACCCAATTTGTAGCGAGATTTGATCAAACAAGCTGCCCAAGAAGATGCCTGCAAATCATGTTAGCTCCAAATCAAAATTTGCAGCCCTGTTCTTAGTAATTTTATAGTTAGGTTTATTTTGTTGAAGGATTAAAAAAACGTAGATGAAATTATAGGGTACTCACAAAAAGTGGGGGAAATGGTAGAATTCAATCGAAACCCCATTAAAAATAAGACATTGATTTCACCCAAAAATCCTATCCATACCCTTATCTTATCATATTAACTCCATCTCAATCTTGTCAATCCAACCACAAAATGAAGCATCCCACCATTTCAACTATAGTACTAACAACAACTTTAATTTATATATATATATTAACCTGTCAGATCCTACATGAGTTGGAGAGAGGAACAAAGCTAAGGGTGTGGAAACCTCTTCCTATCCATTAAAATCATAGACAATATTTGTTAGCAGTTGACTTGAGTTGTTATAAATGGTATCAAAGCAAGATATTGGGTGGTGTGCCAATGTGGACGTTGGCTCCCAACAGAGATGGATTGTGAAATCTCATATCGATTGGAGAGAAGAACGAAACATTCATTTATAAGGGTGTGGAAACCTCTCCCTAGCAGTTAGAACCGTAGACAATATATTGTTAGCGGTGGGCTTAGGCCGTTACAAATGGTATCAAAGCCCGACATCGGGCGATGTACAAGTAAGGATGTTGGCTCCAAGGTTGCATATCAATTGGAAAGGAGAACGAAACATTTCTTATAAGGGTGTGGAAATCTCACCCTAACAACAAACGTGGTTTAAAACCGTGAAGGTGAAGCTAAGCAGATACCGTGTTGGTGTAAAAAGGAAATCGAAAAAATAAATAAAAGAGAGTTTGGGTTGGTAAAATGAGATGACAGCACTACGAAAACATATGATAAGGTGGAAGAGGAATATGGTATCACCAAAATTCAAATACAAGCGAAAGGGCCAATAAAAATTTAATATTATTTGTAAGAAAATAAAATAAAATAATAATAATAAACTAATAATGTGGGTGGCTATAAATATTATATTGCCTTTTTTGTCCACCCTCCCCCTTCAATTCTTCCATTCTATGACCTTTTAAGTGCCAACATTTTTTTTCCAAAAAAAGAAGAGATAAACCACTTGTGACGTGGAAATCACCACTTTCAACCTTCCCCATTTATTATTATTATTATTATTATTATTATTATTATTATTATTTTCATTTGATTCGAGTAACTTTTTGGATTCGTTAATCGAGAGGTTGTCTAATTCATAAAAACATTTTAAAAAGTCGATCTTCAAAATTATAATTATTATTTTTTATTTTCTACAAAATTATAATATTACTCTTAATATTTTCATAAAGCTCACTTATAAAAAAATATTAAATATAAATATTTTTGTTTTTGGTTATTATAGTTTATTCCCTCTGATTTACTTTACTTTATAATCTAAATATATATTCTCCCAAATAAATTAAATATAAATACTTTCTTGACATTGTCATCTATATTCTTGCATTAACCAACGTCAATATGAATTCTTTTAACCTTAATTCGCTTAAAATTAAAAATTGATTTTTCAGATTTATTATTATAATTGTTATGGCTGATGGCAATACATAATGAATTAAAATAAACAATATTTGCTAACGTTAGGCTTGGGCTACTATAATAATCTGGTCTAACCAATAAGATATAAAATAGAGTTGTTTGTTATCTTCGTATTACTACGAGTCAATTTGCATTAAATAAATCATTAAATTTATTTAAATTAGATGAATTTACTAGTTATGCCACGTCACATGATTTTACATAAGCATAAATGGGCAATGATTTGTATGATAAATAAAATATTAAATTTATAAGATAATTAAAACTATGTGAAGAGATAAGGTAATGTATTATATCTATATGCATATGATGCACAATAAAACAAGATTTGAATTTTATTTTCATTAGGTATATTGGTTGATGATCAAATCATATTATAATGGAGACATCATTAATTTAATTAAATCTCAAACTTTGGTTTTAGTGGGTTTTTCTTTTCCTATCTAGAAACTTGTAACCATCTTTTAATTAAATATTTTTTTTACTATAATGTCTCGCTTTAACTATACATTGCTCTATAATGGACCGGTTCGAAGATTTAATTGCTTTTCACCCCTTTATTTATAAAAAATTAGAATATGGTTTTTATTATTATTATTATTATTATTATTACCATTTGATTCAGGATATTATGAGGTAAAATTACAAAATTAAAAAATAGTTGTGGGTCATCGTGAAATTAGCTTAAAGATAATACGAATGGAATTGAGGAGCTTTTTACAATTTTCGGTTTTTGGTCACGGTCGATAAATGGGCCGTTGACTGGGCTTGACTGTGGGCAAGCGATGAAAAGCCCATATATGATTGAAAGTAATTGCCAGCCCAATTCAACCCAATAACTATCTCTGCCAAACTTTTTTTCTTTTTTAATTTCAAATTTTCTTATTTTAAATGGGAAATAAATGTAATACCACCAACATTCTTTGGTGACGATTTAAATAATTCTTTTTTTTCCAATTAAATATTATATATAATCAATAATCTAAAAGGTATATATATATAAGGTTGGGTGCCTATTTTGTAATAATTACCCGAAAGACGTCACAAAATATTTAATATATTTTTATAAATTTATTAATTAAAAAGATTAATATTTCACAAGATAATCATATGAGCTCATGTCTACGAGGATTCGTCGTTTAGCAATCGTTGAAGAAACCAATATAATTATAAAATTTTCTAACGTGTAGACAAAGAAATATTTTATCCACGACGTAAATTTAAGATTTAATTAATATAAATGTTAATTTAAGAAAATGTTATTTAAAAAATGATGACCATTAATAATAAAGAATTGAACAAAAAAAAAAAAGGGAAAGATTCCAGAAATGTTGGGGTGGCAGAAGAGTTTGAAATTCTCAAACCACATATTCATTACTAAGAAACTTCCTTTACAATTACATCAAATCAACTCCAAACTTTATTTTATTTTATTTTTATTTTATTTTTTAATTAATAATAATAAACTTTAAACTTAGTTTATTTATTTTTGTAAATTCTGTGTATTTTCCAAATTATGTGCTGAGATCTTTCTCTCTGAACTACTAGCTAACCTTTTTATTTATTTATATATTTTTAATTTTCTTGGTGGTCAGACTTAACTTAAAAGTCTTTTATTATTATTATATATATATATATATATATATATATATATAAATGTAATTTGACTACAATAAAACAAATTAAAAAAAACAGATTTTAATTATGTTAATTTTAGGCTACAATATATGGTTTTTAAATATAAAAGCTTTTGTTATAGGAATTTACTTAAATTTTTATGAGTATTTTTCTAAGAATAAAGACAATATGTTGAAAAATTGTTAAGTAAACTAACCAAATTTTAGGTTCAAAAGTAAACTATTTTCGTGTGATTTTTGACCAAATGCGACCAATATATGAATTAATTATTAGTCATTAATTATCAACACGTTACTTATAGTTGCTATTACATTTACAAATATATATTTTTCCACACGATTTAAAGGAAGTTGTAGACGAACTTGACCAAGGTAGAGTACTAGAAACATTGACTAATCAACCTATTCAATTTTTTTTTTTTTTTTTCGTGGAAATATTGTAATTTTTTTTACCATTATGATCATGGCTCATTATTAGCAATCACCATTCCTTACGAAGGAATTGAAAATTTATAAATCTCAATTATTTAATTAATCTCAGAGAATATTGTTAAATAAAATGATAATACGTACTTAGAATAATACAATTTAAATTCTAAAAAAAATTAGAATAAATTTTTACGAATTAATTATAATATTATTGTATAATACATCAAAAAATTGTAGAAGAAAAAATACTAAGCTTGTTAGTTAATCCATAAATTATCTAATTCAGGGATTATTTAAATTCACTAATTAAATAAATACAAAATCTTTCCTAAAATTTTAATTATTTAACAGGCTAAAAATGTGCAACATTTAAAAATCAATTATACCTATCATTTAATTATAAAAAACCATATTTACAATTTTTTTTTTTAAAAAAAAATAATTAATTAATTAATTGGAAAATTGTTTACAAAGATATGATGAATTTTCAGGTTAGTTTCCATTATATTCAAGTCAAGCCTGTAAAGTGTGTTTAATAAGAATTATAACAATATTAATTACATAATAAATCCCACTAATTATTTTGGTAGCCACGCGCTTTGACACTAAATAATCCAATAAATATTTAAAAAAATAAATAAAAATGAAAAAACTGCTGTGAACAGAATCAGAAACGTCACGGCACCTTCCGGCCACGTTCTGCTTCTTCACCTTACGCGCTCCCTTCTTCAACCCAATTCCTCCGCCGCATCCACGCGCCCAACAGATTTAGCCGACATTGTTCCAAATATATAATATTTGCATTCGCTTCCATTTCCGATATCCAAACCGATCCGATCCGATCCGATCCGATGAAGAGAGTGAGATTTGAATCTGAAATTGACTCATTACTGATGGCTGATTGCTTGATTTCCTTGTCCAAATCCAAAACGGAGTCATTTCGCCGCCGAGTTTTTGTCTGCAAGACTTGTAATCGGGAGTTTTCCTCGTTTCAAGCTCTCGGCGGCCACAGAGCTTCTCACCGGAAACCGAAATTTCCAAGCGATACTTCACACAATAACGCGATTAAGTCCAAGACTCATGAGTGCTCCATTTGTGGACTTGAGTTTCCGGTCGGTCAGGCGCTCGGAGGCCATATGCGCCGACATCGGAATTCTTCTCCCGTCCCTGTTAGTTTGACGCCGGCCCAACCTGTCTCCGATGACTCTGATTGCGACAGTGGCAACGGAGTCGTCGGAATGGATTTGAATTTGACGCCGTTGGAGAATGATCTTGTCCGGTTGCAGTTGATGGCTCCGCCGGTCGGTTGCTTGACGTAATTCCTCTGTTTCTTGCAGATAGATAGACTACATTTTTTTTATTGCCACGTGGCCTTGTATTTATGCCACGTGTCCGATTCATTTATGTTAAGACTACTAAAATAATAAGGTTAAATTACAGCGTGTCCTCCTACTTTTTATTTTCTTTAAAATTTTATTTGTTTCTTAATATGTTGAAGAAATCATTATTAAATTTAAAAACCAAATCAAAAGAAAATTTTAATAAATTAATAAAGACCTTCACATAATTAAAATTAATTTAAATTATTATATCAAATTTATATAGATGAAAATTATGATGGAACAAAATAATTAATATTATTAGTTTAAAATTCAAAGATGGGTTAAATATTGTAAATGTAGTTTTTTTTTTTAATTAGCATTTAATTCAAATTAGAAAAATAAATAAATAATATATATTTTTTATTGTAAAACGTGTGAGATCTGAAGTAGAGTGAGAAAGTGAAAGAAAGTGAATGAAACGTTTATTATAAGGATGTGGAAACACTTATGTAAATATGTAATGAATCAAAGTTGACAATATTCATTATTATTTCGAAACTCTCAACTGATAGATCAAAATAAAACTGGCAGGTTGCCTATCCTTCATTCAAGATTTAGTTGACGATACATAACTAACAAAACTACCTAAAAAGAGTCGTTTTCTTTTCAAATGGTTCTCGAATCAAACGGTAGTTTTATGATGATGATATTTGTATCTCGATGTTGGATGAGGGTGAGATACGGGTATTCAACTCTCGGAATCCCTGCCACTCATCCTTCTGTAAAGATCCTGTTTAAAAAAATATATATATTTAAGGATCAAATTTGAGGATGAAAAAAGAAAAGAAATAGAAATCACCTAATCCTCGCTAAAGAATGAATCTGGTGATTGAAAAACCATGCGATCGTTTCCTCTTGCATTCTCACTATCTTGTGGTGAATTAGGGTTCCAATTCCACGGCGAAAAGAACGAACGATCCACTTCGAGAAACGACGTGAGGCCATTATAATCTATTTCAAACTCTTGGTGCGGAGGAGGCGGCGGTGGTGGTGGCGGTGGCGGTGGTGGTGGTGGCAGCAACAACTGCTGCTCCTCCAGCCATTCTAGAGCGAACATATGTTGAAACCATGCCCATTGGAATTGAAGTTGCTGCCATAATTCTTCTTCTTCCTCAAAAATAATGTATACCGGTTGAAACATTGCTCGTGATGACTGATCCTCCATTATACGATTAACGTGTTATTAAGATCACTAAATATCGATAAAGTGTGAGATTTAAATGAAATTAAGAACTTAAATAGAGGAAAGATTTATCTTAGATTTCTTCTTGTCCAACAAGGAAACGGAATTCAAATTAAGTCTTCACTTTTTCAAATTAGTTTCAATAAATAAAATCTTTTATGTAATCTCACTTCATTAGAATCTTTGGGATATGATATATAATCTATTTTAAATATTTTTAACTTCCACTTTTATCTTAAAAATATTTTTAAATATTTTTAAATTTAAATAATACCTATAATTTTTTTTTAAAAAAAAAATTAAAAATATCTTTCCACTTATAAGAAAAGATAAATAAATTTTTAATCCATTTTTCGAAAAAATTAAAGATATTAATTTACTCTCGAAAGTTATCTATATATTAACATTTTTTAATTTTTAAAGTTTATTTAAAAAAAATGTATTTTTTTAAAAGTTTAATCCTAATTACGTAAGGTTTAATTTGTGTTTGTTTCTAATTAATTCTTATTTAGTTTAATTTTTGGTTGTCACATCACTTAACTCCTCGGTTCATGATTTTTGAACGATCAATTTCATTGAAGATCGTACTTCGCCAAACGGAGTATTTCATTCATCATAGTTTCCCGAACTGCATTTTACCCGATTGGATTGGTCTCTCCTTCATGAAGCCATCATTTTCGTCCAATTTCGTCGCGCGGAGTAGCCTCGCCGGAACCCTGCTGTGTCGAAATCCAGTAATCAACTGACGGTATGTTCTGCGTTCTACACTGGAATGGTAAAATGAAGTTGAAATTTGTGTTTACGCGTCCATTTCTAGGTTTTTCTCCTGTTTGAAAAATTGCACAATCGTTGTTGTTTCGTTATGTGTGCCAAAGAAAAGTAACGCCTCCTTTTCTTAAACTGTGTGTATTTTTTGAAAATATGAGTTGGGTTTTCTCATTGATTCTGGTGCAGAGGAGTGGAGAGGTTGAAGAAATTTGGTAGATGGTTCGTTCTAGAAGGAACCTCCGTCTTTAGTCAAAATTTCTATGAGTTTTGAAGCTTCTCCGCGAGTACTTCGAACTAGAAGAAGAATCGAAATGGTATGCTTTCAATTCTCCAAATATGAATTTCTTGGTTTCGTCGCGTTTGAGCAAAATCTCATGAAACAATCCAATTGAATTGAATTCGTGAATAGAAATAGTTCCCTATCTTAATTTGAAATAGTTTGAATCACTCATATTCAAAACCAAATCCAGGGCATCTTTTAAGGTTTATTTCAGTGCTGTGGTCTTGAATGTTTCTGTTGTCTTTAAAGTTATGAAATAGGCTTTGGTGATGTTGATGTCTTGGATATATAACTCTAATGATAAGTGTCTGTGATTGCGATATAAACTAGATGCTTTTAGGACTCGAGACTCGCACGATTGTTCTTATATATAACTGGAACATAAATCCATCTGTTTCACCTCGCAAAAGACCTTTTGGAAGATAAAAGCCTTATAAAAACTCAAAAGAAAAGTGATGAAAACCAAAAGTGTGACTGTTGTTAGTCTTTTGGCATTAATTCCTTTCCCATTTCTCTTCTTTGAATTTCGATTATTTGCGATGTTCTGTCCAGAACAAAGGATTTTGGATTATGAAGGGTCCGGGGCATGAAAATGATGCAAATTCAACTTTCGACAGCCCTTCGTTATCAGACAGAAAGCGAGCACGTTGCTGGTTTATCGATGGTTGTGAGACGCAGGTTTTCCCGAACAAGAAGCAAGCAATTCAAGCTCCAAATAGTAAAATGACAGGAATTCTGTCAAATGTGAATGTTCTTCATTGGGAGCAGCATACTGATAATTATCAATCTGTTTCACATCAACTTATTGGTCGCGTATTCGGACCCGAATCACTAAGGTCTGCTGACTTGCATCTAACAAAAACATCTTCTGTAATTCCTGATCATTTTGATCTCAGGAGAAAAGGTATGGAAGACCAATATGGAGATGATGCATCTATATCTCATGGGTTGGAGGATCAGGTTAAAGATAATGTACATGATCTGCAACCATGTCCAAGAAGTAATTCTAATAGGGAGGATGGCAGCCAACTATCCATAGAAGGTCGTCACTACAAGGAAATTGAAACGGGTCTCGTATCGATGGGATTGGCCTATATTCAGGAGGATGACAGTTTCAGTTTGATAAACCAAACTGCCAATGATGGGGATCACCATTTTGGGTTACTAGATCATAGAGTTCCGATAGACGACAATGTTGTCTCCATCGATGATGATTACAGTAAGCGGGATCCAAATATAATCTCGTTTGGTGGATTCCCTGATGAGCAAGATATCATCTCCTTAGGCAGGTCTCTTGGAAGCCACGACCCGACATTCTACGAATCTTCATTCCAACCATCTGAAGTTGTTGGTGTCACTGATTTGGAATCATCAAATTTTGATGTAGCTGTAAGCAGTCCTCAGATAGCTAAGCAAAAGCCTGATAGGACAGCAAAGAGTAGACCAGACTACAAAACGAGGAAAGAAGCTCCAAACAGCTTCCCTTCAAACGTTCGGAGTTTGATATCGACTGGTATGCTCGATGGCGTTCCAGTGAAGTATGTTTCTGTAGCTAGAGAGGTAACTTTCTTTTCTTCTTCACACTATTTACACTTTAAGTTAGGCTTGCCATGTCGTTAGCTCGTACTCTTCGCTGATTTTATCAGTGGCTTCGTGGAATTATAAGGCGATCTGGGTATCTTTGTGGATGCCAATCTTGCAACTTTTCCAAGGTAAGTCATCAAAATTTGTCCTTGATGCAAGAGTTGAAAATGATTTCAGCCAGACCTAACAAATGGTTTGTCATACGAACCAAGGGATATCAATCATACAATATGCTTCAATGAAGATGTGAAGAAAATATTGTTGAAATTATCAAAAAATATTTCAATTCATGCCACATCACATTGAAGAAGAATGAAGTTTCATGTGAAAAATTTTGGGTGGATTACAATTTAGAGTTATTGTATTTCATTAATGTATTTTAAGAGTTTTTATTTACTTTAAGTTACAATTACATAATGGTAAATTATGATTATTAAGTATGAATGTAACAACTCTTTGAATGTCTTTAGTAGTATCATTTTGAAGCTATATTAAGCCATGTATGTTGTATTTGTAAGCAGACTTGGGAAATATAGTAAAAGAAGCATTTATGTTCTTCTTTAGCCAATGACTAAGTTTCTTTGCAATTCTATGTAGTTTAGGTTGCCTTTAGAATCATTCAAGCTCGACATGATCAATCTTGCTTGTGGAGTGATTCGAATCTCAAGCAAGTGTTCTTGCCTTGAGATATTTGATCAACAAGAATCATTCAAGCTAGACATGATCGATCTTATTTGTGGAGTGATTCGAATCTCAAACAATGTTCTTGCCTTGAGATATTCGATCAACAAAGTAATCCGAATCTTACTCTCCTTATAGTGGTTCCTTATCTTATCACTTTGTGTTTCCTTGGAAGATACTTAATGCGTATGAGTTTGAGCGGCATGCTGGCTGCAAAACGAAACACCCAAATAATCATATATACTTTGAGAATGGAAAACTATTTACCAGATAGTACAAGAACTAAGAAGCACTCCGGAGAGCTTGTTGTTTGATACAATTCAATCCATCTTCGGTGCACCGATCAATCAGAAATCTTTTCGGATTTGGAAAGGTAAAGATGCAACTCTTACTCTTTCCCCTTTTAAGTCTTTAAAAATATGTGTTGTGTTCATTTTTTTCAGAATCCTTTCAAGCAGCTACGCGTGAGCTTCAGCGCATATATGGGAAGGATGAACTTAGCCTTCAGTAGAGTTCATTGCCAGTTCTGTAAATGTAGGACGAGATTAGGTGGATACTGTTCAGAGAATCAGGTTTTACTTCCTAACTGATTTATTGGTTTGGTGGTTTAAATTCGCTTTGTGGATGGAGGAGTTCCAAAGACAGGAGACAATTTAACCTCTGTCGTTAATAGATATTGTCTTCTTTGGACTTTCCCTTTCAGGCTTCTATGATATTGTCTTCTTTGGGCTTTCCCTTTCAGGCTTCTATGATATTATCACCACCGCTAGTAGATATTGTCTTCTTTGGGCTTTCCCTTTCAGGCTTCTATGATATTGTCACCACCGCTAGTAGATATTGTCTTTGGGCTTTCCCTTTCAGGCTTCTATGATATTATCACCACCGCTAGTAGATATTGTCTTCTTTGGGCTTTCCCTTTCAGGCTTCCATGATATTGTCACCACTGCTAGTAGATATTGTCTTTGGGCTTTCCCTTTCAGGCTTCTATGATATTATCACCACCGCTAGTAGATATTGTCTTCTTTGGGCTTTCCCTTTCAGGCTTTCACTTTGGGCTTTCCCTTTCAGGCTTCTATGATATTGTCACCACCGCTAGTAGATATTGTCTTCTTTAGACTTTCCCTTTCAAGCTTTCACCCGCTAGTAGATATTATCTTACCACCGCGAGTAGATATTGTCTTATTTGAGTTTCACCTTTCAGGCTTTCACCGCTGAAGTTTCCACATCATTATAAGGAAGGTTTGTTTAGTCTAAGGCACCATTAGCAAAAAAGAGATGAAAGGCATTAATTTAAATACATGTCGAAATTGGCTAGTGTAAAGATGATCATTGATACAAGGAGTTCAGGTATCATAGCATCTACTGAGATGATAGATCAATTATAGTAGCCACCCTTTTAAAAGGATATCATTGATGCTGCTGGGAGTTCGAATTGTGAGAACATGAGTAACATTACGAAGATACGCTCATCATCTTAAAAGTCAAAATAGTTGAATATATACAAACCATCCGGTGGCAAACAAATAATTGGGATAACATTGTTTCTGAAAAAAGCCAAAATGAAAAGGAAACAAATAAATCTCTTTATAATATAGACATTATCACAAATGAAATTCTAAACATGAAAAGTACCTATCTATCTATTACACACTAAATGAAGTTCAAAAGAATCACAAAATAGCTAATAGATGCGCCCATCAATGAAGTATGACAACTTCAATATATGACTACTTCAAAGGGTTTGACCATCTTAAGAACCACAGCAGGATGATTTTTGTGCAGCCTGACCAGCATTGGCTCCCTGGTCTTGATTGATCTTGATCGTCGAAGGCTGCAACGTAACAAAAACCACACGTCTTCGGTTCATTAATCAAGAATAATTATAATACACAATGAACAAATAAAAAGCTCGAGCTTTAGTTATTTCTTGTTTTTTGGGTGAACTATAGCAGAAGAATTATAAAATACCTCAGACTTTGAATCGGTATCAGAGAGACGTTGCTTAATATCCCTTCCTATTGAAAAGAAAACTTCTTCCACATTAAGATTTGTCTTCGCACTCTGTAATGCAAATACCAAATATTTTTCAGCTTACACTTCACAAACTATTATGGAAAAATTACACAGGAAGAAGAACAAGCACTCACAGTTTCAAAGAATTTGATCCCATACTCATCAGCAAGCGCTTGTCCTTTGGATGTAGGCACAGCCTGTAATACAAGGATGTTAAAAGAAATGATAACAGGCATGGCTTGAGAGAAAGGTAATCTTAGTCAAGAACTTGGAAGCTAGATTTTTTAACAAAGATACCCCTAGATATCAGTTTGGTAATATTATCGGAGGTTCAAAGCATTTATCAACAACAGTTTTCTAATGTGCTACAAGGTTAGTAGCACAACTATTTAAAGTTGATGCCTTTCTTTTCAGTTTTCATAAGCAGAATGGAAGTAATAACATACCCTTTTGCTTTCGTCCATGTCGGCCTTGTTTCCTACCAGTATCTTGTTGACATTATCAGAAGCATGTTGTTCAATATTACGAATCCAATTTCGAATATCTGAAAAGCATTAGAGAATAAGGAGTGAGAAGGCAAAATGATAGAGAAATGGAAGGAGCTATGAAACATCCATAGGACAAGGCATCATAAATGAAAAGATTAAATCATATTTTGGATCAAATGCAAATATACAAGAACGAATATAATTTGACAAAAGAAAAATCTGCAAAAAGAAATGGCAAAATGGTACTTACTGTTGAAAGATGATTCATCTGTTACATCGTAGACCAGCAAAATGCCCATGGCACCGCGGTAGTACGCTGAAAAAACAAACAGGTAGCAGAACTATTGAGAAACTCTGCTCATTGACAATAAATGCTACAGAAAAACAAAAATCCTGATAAAGAAAATACTACGAACATCTTGGAGCAAAGAAAAGAGAATCAATATCAGGACACTGAACTCCAAGTTCAAACAGCAAAAGTAAAACAGTTAGCCATTCCACGAAAGATGTACAATTTAGGAAGAAATCCAGTAATGAATAGCCACAAATCAAATTTCATTCAAATATAACATATTCCATCATGATTCTAGCTCCTAGCAATAGACAAGTCCATGATCATGGAGGTAAGAAAAGAATACCTGTGGTGATTGTACGGAACCGCTCCTGACCAGCGGTGTCCCAAATTTGGAGCTTGATCCGTTTTCCATCAAGCTCAATGGTTCTGATTTTAAAATCAATACTACAGGAGGGGAAAATGTTGTTGTTAGTTCAGAAGGAACTTTTGAAGTGCATAAATCCATGTCATAATCCCACAAGACATGGGTATTTACATTCATATAGAAAATTGTACACACCCAATGGTAGTAATAAAACTAGTGGTGAAGGAACCATCTGAGAAACGTAAGAGAAGGCAACTCTTACCAACTCCTGCAAAAATGGCCAACAAAAATGAACAGAAACAAAGGAAATCGTTAGGTAACATTGCAATGTGAACCAAATCTGTTAAACAGATACGAAAACAGCACATCGATATAATAGAGATGTTCAAATTTACATCATGGAATACACCAAATCAACCAACACGCGTCCTCAATCACCAAATCAAATTCAGCGTAACTGAAATTATCGTCCACAAAAACTGAGAGATTCGAGAGAGCAGTCCAGATCCAAGAAAAACAAGCATTCTCAATCAATAATTATCGCATTTTTCCAATCAACAGACCATAATAGGATAACCTCAAAGAAGAAACTAGAAAATGAGGTTCTATTTAAATCCGAAATGAAAATTACGCACCGCTATCGCCGATTAATAGAAGCTTTATGAGATAATCATAATCCGCCCTAGCTCTTGCAGGTAGAGCAGCCATAACAATTCCAATCAAATCGATTCAACAGAAATCCCCTCTGCAATAACCTAGAACATCAATGAAACAAAAAACCTCAACGAAAAAGAGACAGAACGGCCGAAAAATCGCAAATGCTAGAGAAATGTACCGATTCCGAGACAGAAAACGAGAGAACAGCCGTCAACCGAGTCACCGACGAGGCGGTTGCGGTGGCGCGTGGGAGGTTAGAGAAAGATTGATAGCGATTTTAGCCGAAATAGGAAAAAAAAAATCGAGCGGCTCTCCACCTGTAAAGAAACCTTCTTTTTCTCGGACTTTATTCCCTTTCCCAAGCGGAAGGCATAAAATGACGGAATTACCCCTTAACCAAATGAAATGGTTATTAAACTTCTTTGACCAATCATTTACAGACAGCTGTCTTACGTGGTCCTTAAACTTTCTTTTATGCCACGTGGGTAGCTGGTTTTGTGACCGCGTCGGATTCCCAAGCATAATTGATACCGAAAGGAAAAATTAGTTGTCAATGCGCTGGCCACCTCAGCAAATTGGGTGACGTGGGCTCCTTCCCTATTTGAATATCCTTGTACTAATACCAAATAAAATAACGCTAGTATATTTATTTATTTCCCTATATTAATATTAAAACTACTAATATATTATTTTGTTTTATATTCTTTAAATCATTATTGAAATTAAAAAAAAAAAAAAAAAAAAAAACTAATTGTACCTGGTCAAATGAATTTAGATATCTAGAAGGATTCCAGAATATTTTAACTAATTTGAGAATCAGGGAATTACTGAGTTTGAGTTTGGATCGGTGTTTTAACAGTGGAACATGGTTGAGATACGGTTGTACTTTTTGCCGAAACCCTTAATTTTCCTATTGAATTCTAGATCCTACTTCTCATGGATCCCTCCCTCCCCTCGATTGAGTGCTACTTTTTTTCCTAATCTTCACTCGAGTTCCTAAATTTCTCATTAGACATGACACTGAAGGTTTCAGTACATCGCTCTGCAATCAAAGAGAAAAAGAACCAACAAGTAGGTTGTGGCGACCCATTTGTATCTATTTAGTAATAAGCCTCCCAGTTCTTTGATCCCGACTCTCATAACTTACCCAACAAATGTCAAAACTTAATTAATATAAAATAAAAATAACATATTTGATATTATGTATATATAAGTGGGGGGGTTGTATGAAGCCTAATTAATTAGTGGTGTTTGAGGGAATTGAAATGGGGAGGCTATTTCTTGTTGAACACGATCCAAGTGAAGAAGTTCTAAAGGCCTGCAAATTTTGCAACACTTACATCGCCTTGCACCAAAATATAACCGAGGATACCTTCGTAATTTTCCTTTTCTTTTATTTTCTTTATTTCTTTTCACAGTTCTTGAAGAAGCCCTAACAATGGCGGCCTCTTTCTTTTCCTCATTTTCTCTAGCCTTTCTGGCCACCCTCCCAAGGCTCCATCTTCTCTTCTACGTAAGTCACCACTAATTATGCATTAATTCTCATTAATTTTACGCTAATCATACTTAATATTATTTTTATTTATTTAGGGTGAATTTGGTGGAAAATGCCGGTGCACCCAATCAAGATCTTCCTTCTCCTGCACGTTTTGTACAGCTTTACTGTGTCAAATGTGGCGCTTTCATTGGGTTCCGACAATACGTTAGTTTTTTCTTTTAAATTTTAAATCCATTTGTTACATAATTTTCAATTAAAATGGTTTTAACTTTTTAATCTCTGTATTATATTTTCAGTATCTAGTCGACAACACCAGACATCAAGGATTTAGTTTCATCTATCACGAGTAAAGACTATCCCTCTTCCTTGTTATATCTAACTTTTATAAAATTTTATTAAATTTAATTGTGTAATTAAAAAATTAATGATTCAACATATTAATTGTAAATTATATACCAATCTAAGTTATTATTAAAGGTCATGAATTATTAACCTGTAATATCTTAGGAATGTGGTCGATATTTTTACAAATGGAGCTTAAATGATGAGTTTCTGCAATACGGAGGTTTGTGAATTTAATCTTTTCTGGAATTTTTTTTTTTTCAAATATATTTTACTGCTAAAATGAATATAAATTTTGCAACAGGTACATTTCTCAAGGGTTGATCAAGAACAACATTGAAGATTGAAGATTAGTTTACTTAAACCGATATTTGAAATTTGTTTTGTTCTTGATCAATGAATTCCATGAATATTTCGCCTCGGTCGATCTTGATTTGTTTAAAGTAAATCCAACCATAATTATTCTAGAGAAGTAAGAACAGAACAAGTCATCAGGTTGATTCCTCGCCGGTAAATTGGTAAATTAAACATATCGATTACATTAATCTCTAGATCTTCGTCTACGCTTACCACAAAACATAGAACCCTAAATTACAGATTAATTCACCGTTTAAGACGACTTGCTCGGCGACTTTCCGCCCTTTGATGGAGATTTCGGCTCTTTCACAGCCTTATCTGTCTTCTTCGGCAACAGAATCGGATTAATATTTGGAAGAACTCCACCACTAGCAATAGTTACGCCGGCGAGCAATTTTCCGAGTTCCTCGTCGTTCCTGATCGCCAATAGCACATGCCTAGGAATGATCCTGTTCTTCTTGTTGTCTCTAGCAGCGTTTCCAGCCAATTCAAGAACCTGTAAATCGGAGAAATACAAGATCAGTACAGTGGCGATTCTATTGCTCGGATGAAGAGGAATCAGAAAAGAACGACTCGTTTACTTCAGCGGCTAGATACTCCATCACGGCTGCCAAGTAGACTGGAGCGCCGGTGCCAACACGTTGAGAGTAGCGCCCTTTCTTCAGATAACGAGCGATACGGCCGACGGGGAATTGAAGACCGGCCTTGACGGATCGAGAAACCGACTTCTTCTTCTCGCCTCCTCTTCTTCCTCCTGCTCCTTTCTTTGCCTTTGCGCTAGCCTCCATTGGATTGTAGTTGAAGGATTTACGGCGGCTGGAGAACTATTGGTGTTCTAATCGACCGTGGTGTAGAGAATGAGCGGATTTGGTTCGGTGGGACAAGGGAAGTTGTTAGAGCTTTTATACCGCAGTGGGAACCGGCCAATGCGTTGGGCGGATACGAGCTATACTTGATCGACGGTTGTGAATGATTTCTTTTCGCGATCCGTGGCGTTTTAAGATGGACCAATGAGAAACGAGTATAGAGATTTGAATCCTTTGGGGTTTTCATCGAAAATTTTCAAATTTCCCGCTCAATTTAGAATTTGACGTCTTTCATTATTTGTTAGGGTAATTTCATTTGTTTCTGTTTTTTATTACTTACCTTATTAATGATAAAAATAAATTCATCATCTTCTTTAAATAAACACTAATTTTGCGACTTTTTTTAGATAGTGTTCTATTCATGGGGTTAATACACGTGTCTGAGAAAATCGAACAACCTATGTATTCTAGCTCTTAGCTCTAGTATATACTTGCCATCGATCGAAAAAGCTCGGGCACCACTTGAAAAGACGGAGTATTACGAAAAAAGTATAAAAATATACTTGGTAAGTACTCAAATCAAAGGTTATTTGTCATAAATAATACTCGGTTAACTCCTATGAACTATAAACACATTGAAAAGTCTTACGTTTGGTTTAACTTAACTCAACTGAGTTCGTGATAGGATTTTCATTATCGAATATGAAATAAATGAACTATTCGTTCTTGCAACAAAAACGTTTAAGATGATAATAACTCAACCTTCCAGAATCTTCCTTATAATGACTTTTAACGCCAATAAATTGGCTTGTGGGAGCCTCTTTTAAGATCGGGAGATTTTTGTGTAGAGAATTTGTCAGGGATAACTATATGGCTCGACCCTCAAATTCTATTAATATGACTTACGGGAATATATGTCTGGTTTGAAATAATATACTCGAACGTACAATATATTAAAAGAATTATTAAATAATTATCATAGTATATCACTCGAGATTAAGATAAAGTCATCGAACCCTTGCGCAATATTAGTTTGGTTTTATATAGACTATTTTATTGCATACCTCGTTCACGTGCTTTCATTTAAATGATTTATATCAAATTATTTATAACGATTATAAATGTGCAGTATTGATAGTTATATCAAGAGTAAACACCTAACTTTATTCGTATACTATAAACCTTCTAAATCGTTATCTAAACACGATTTTCGTATATGTCAACGACATAATGTTTTATTTGTCAAAATTAACTTTGAATTTTGCATAACATGGATTTAATGTTATACATAACATGTGGTTGACGTATTTTATTGATGGGCGAACGACGGGAATTGAAACCGCGCATGGTGGATTCACAATCCATTGCCTTGATCCACTTGGCTACATTCGCCCCTACCCCCCACAGGTTTCAGTCTCGAGATACAATCAGATCTTTACCTTATGACCACTATCAAAGAGAAGCTTTTTCCTATACAAGAGTTGCAAGTCTACTGTCGTGTTTTGGAATTAGGGGAAGCAAAGCTTCAACAAGTCGGCCGCTTCGTGACAAAGCTTCAGACAATGAGGTTAGACACTAAACTTGATTTAAGATTAAAAAAGATAGAGGCCGGGTGGATGAGTAACATATTAAAATAATACCTAAAGATTCTAAATTCTTTAGGTTACGTTCCGTTCCGTAATTTATCATATTAAAACTATTAATATAACTCATTTTAGGTTATTATTAATAATTTTATTCAAATTATAGAGACGTGTGAGTGGTAGTATTTTATTATAGTACCCAAAAAAAATAATAATAATATATATATAATCTCTTTTAAAATAATTTCATAACTGAAAAATTTCGTGACAAGTCACCCATCCGCAACATTCCAAGAATAACCAATGGAAGACGCCCACGTCGAATTCCGACTTGGCTTCAAGTCCACCCTTCCCACGCCTTCTCTCGATCGTTGATTCATCACCAAACCCTAACGCTATCCGACGCATTCCATTTAGCCACATCAGCAATCTGTGGCTCAAACCATCAGCCAATCAGAAATCAAATAGATGAGATATAAATATCCATCAACGATCGAAACACTGTATTGATTTGTTTTCAATTCCGATTGCTTAAGCTTTCGACTGAATTTATCTAAGCATCCAATGGCGCCAAAAGCCGAGAAGAAACCCGCCGAGAAGAAGCCGGTGGAAGAGAAGAAGGCCGTAGTCGAGAAAGCCCCAGCGGAGAAGAAGCCAAAGGCTGGGAAGAAGTTGCCGAAGGAAGGTGTTGCGGCTGCCGTTGACAAGAAGAAGAAGAGATCGAAGAAAAGTATTGAGACATACAAGATCTACATCTTCAAGGTGCTGAAGCAAGTTCATCCAGACATCGGAATCTCCAGCAAGGCCATGGGAATCATGAACAGCTTCATCAACGACATTTTCGAGAAACTGGCTCAGGAGTCTTCTAAGTTGGCTCGCTACAACAAGAAGCCGACCATCACTTCCAGGGAGATTCAGACTGCTGTGCGACTTGTTCTTCCTGGTGAATTGGCCAAGCACGCCGTTTCTGAAGGTACCAAGGCGGTTACGAAATTCACTAGTTCCTAATTGCTCTGTAGTTCATGTGAGGCGTTTTGATTTCGCCGTTTATGGAGGATTTACTTGAAATTGAAAATTGAGGAATTAGGGCTAGGGATTCGGTTTGTTCTCTTGATTTTTCATTTGATTCAGTGAATTATTAACAGTTAGATGAGTATGATATGTATATGCCGATCCTTTATCTGGTTTATTACGATGAACTTCTTTCCATTAACGAAATGTGTAAGACTATTAAGTTTCGAAAACAAGTAAAATCTGAATCTAACTTAAAAGAGAGCATTCGAACTTAGGTATCATTTGTAAAGAAAAGAACATTACAAGTATACTTAGTAAGTAATTCTCTCTTAATGATGATGTGAATCAACTTTCAAATTTTAGGCCTTCTCTAACGATGCTGATCTTATTTAACTTAATTGATAGGTTTTGACAAACAAATTAAATCTATCATCATTAGATCCTAAGTCTTAGTCTAAGCTAGTGTGCATGTGTGTATCATCACTAGCCCAATAATAAGATGGAGTGTATGTTGTATATTTATCTAAAATGATTTAGATATTTTATAAATAAAAATATCTTAATATTATCTAAATATTTTAAAAAAGGAAAAAGATTTAGATATTTTAAGAGTAGAATGTCTCCACCCTATCTACGTTTTCATCTAAAGAAATACTAAGTATAGAGATCAATAGTAATTACTATGGAGTGTGTCGTAATCTTTTCTTAATTGATATTAATAAAAAGTATAATAGTAGTTTCTACGGATGTTTTGTAATATTTTTATTAATTGGTGTTAAGAAAAGTGTAAATATTTATTACAAAGAGTTGTATTCAATATAGGTATGTCGTTGACGACTTGTAGTATTCAAATGTTAGTTGATCATCGGTTCATGGAACAAAACTATCCCAATATAGAACCTCTTGTAAACCATTCATAAAGGGCATATAATAATCAACCCATATTAATTATATGCATTAACATGTAGATATATGGGGAAAACATTTAACACTAATAACCACATAAATTAGGACAAGTATGCCGTTTCTGAGGGTACAAAGGCGGTGGTAGCTTTGAATCCCTATTCATTAAGGTACCTCGAGGATTATTGAAATTAATCCGAGTTGAGTTGTCCAAACCCAACCATCCTTAACATGTGAGGAAGCCCATGGTAGCTTTGAATCCCTATTCATTAACGTACCTCGAGGATTATTGAAATTAATAGTCATGCATTAATTAATTAAGAGAAAAATCATCCGTTTATAAAAAAAAAGATTAATTAATTAAGAGAAAGGCATGAGTTTATAAAAAAAAGAACACTATCTGTATAATGTTGAAACTAATAATAGTTAATAATAAAATTTGAATTAGTTACGGAAGAGGAAGAGAAGGAGGAGGTGAATTCAAATTCATTCACAAAATCATCCACAAAAATCTCAACCAATTCCGAGAATCCCCTAAAAGTACCTCCCTCCCCCTCACTCAAATCACTCCTCCTCTCAATCTCAATTCAGTTTTCTGTTGTCACCAACATATAAAAGGCGTTTTGGGTAATAATTTTTGCTAACATATTGCAAACTTATAAGACTAAACATCAATTTTATTTTTAAAAGTAAAAATGGCTACCCTGAAATTGACAAATATGGCGTCATAATCGTTTAAAACAGAGCAATATTTGGTTACAGCTCAGCAATCCGCAACAAATCTGAGTATCCAATAAGATTCTACCACGTGGCTCTCTGTATGGACGACGAGGTGGCTTTTTCTTAAGTCATCGCTAATCATAGACCGTCGATTTATTACCCATCCTAAACCCCATCTAACGTACTATTTAAAGCCAGGTCAGCAATCTGTGCCGAAAGTCATCAGCCAATAAGGACTAATCGACAAAAGATATAAAAACATAAGCCCAAGCGAAAGTATCAGAGCGAACAACTTGCTGAACTTGTACGATTTCTCAACTTTCCACCGCCTTTTCTTCAACCAAGCAAATTCCGATGGCACCCAAGGCCGAGAAGAAGCCCGCCGAGAAGAAACCGGCGGCGGAGAAGCCAGCCGAGGAAAAGAAATCCGTCGCCGAGAAAGCACCGGCGGAGAAAAAGCCCAAAGCTGGGAAGAAGCTTCCGAAGGAAGGCAGCGCCGCTGCCGTAGACAAGAAGAAGAAGAGATCGAAGAAGAGCGTAGAGACTTACAAGATCTACATCTTCAAGGTGCTGAAACAGGTTCATCCAGACATAGGAATTTCCAGCAAGGCCATGGGTATCATGAATAGCTTCATCAACGATATCTTCGAAAAACTTGCTCAAGAATCGTCCAAATTGGCTCGCTACAACAAGAAACCCACCATCACCTCCCGGGAGATCCAGACCGCCGTTAGGCTTGTTCTTCCCGGTGAACTGGCCAAGCACGCCGTTTCTGAGGGTACAAAGGCGGTGACTAAGTTCACAAGTTCTTAAAACCCTAATTAGGCGAAAGAAATTGAAAACGGAAACGAAGTAGAGTAGAACGCTGTTTTAATTATTACGATGTGTTGATGTATTTGTGATCTTTTGGGTTTCTCAATTTCTTCAAATATAGTTGCTTATGATTTGTAAATGCTTCTTTGATGCTTTATTGGCTATCTGATGCTCTTATCATGAACAATTTCCCATTTGAATTTGATGGGTTTGGTTAATCTGCTGCCGTTTGATCTTATAAACGAGTATCTGAATTCTAATTATTGTCTTGATCACCTTCCTATAATATGTTGGGTTGTAATTGTTAGCCATTTCCAATGAATCTGACTTGGTATTGTGAGTGTTCTTGTTTTGATCGTCATATGTTGATGTTCTTTACTCGAATGGCACTGCTTGACGTTCTTGGACTGATCATATTGCTTAATAGTCTTGTCTTTGACTGCAATTTATCTGGTGATGGTGTTGTATGAGTTATGGCGGCTGTGTGATATCAAGCCAAAATGAATAGCACTTGGGTAATTGGGTGCGCCCATTTTTCCGTCTTTCTGTGTTCTATTGCTACATCAGGATCCCGCTGGACATTCCCGAAGGTGTCTTGTGCTTGCTGGTCAAAATGGTGGAACATTCTCGTTTTGATTTCTTCGTTCCTACTGTTTCTATTGAGAGCCGAAGGCGGAACAAATGTACTCACAACACCAAAATCACTCAACACATACAATATTGCACTCAATATTGCACTCAAAAACTTGATTTTTCAACCGCAGAAAGAATGACCTTAGATAGCTTCTGCTAAACTTAAAGATAAACTAACAAGCCTAAAAATATTAGCAAGACCAAGAGAATAGGGCTTATGACAGTGTTTAACAATCTCTACCTTGTCATAAGATCTCCAAGTTGATAGAGAATTTGGTTGTTACCACGTCAACACACTACTCCTTCCTTCCGACGTTGATGAGATCCAAACAATGGCAAAACTTTTCACGAGCGATCACCTTTGTCAACATATCAGCAGGGTTATCAGCAGTTCCAATTTTTAGTAAACGAATATCCCCTTTGCTAATAATTTCTCGAATAAAGTGAAAACGGACGTCAATGTGTTTTGTACGAGCATGATGGATTTGATTTTTTTGACAAGCAAATAGCGCTCTGACTATCACAAAATACATCTATATGTCCCTGCAAAATACCCAAGTCATTGATCAAACCATGCATCCAAATAGCTTCTTTAAAAACTTCTGTTACTGCCATATACTCTGCTTCAGTGGTAGACAATGCAACAGTAGACTGCAATGTTGAACGCCAACAAACAGGTCCACCAGCCATAGTAAATAAGTATCCCGTAGTAGATCGTCGCTTATCCAAATCACTAGCATAATCAGAATCCACAAAACCAGCTACACGATTGTCAAGATTAAACATTTCTTGTTTTTGAAACTTAATACCAACATCAATAGTGTCAAGAATGTACCTAAGAATCCATTTTACAGTCTGCCAATGCTCTTTACCGGGATTATGCATATATGGACTCACCATGCTTACTGCGTGTGAAAGATCAGGTCGAGTACACACCATAGCATACATCAACGCACCAACAGCATTTGTATAAGGAATGTTCTCCATATACCTTTTGTCATCGTCAGAACTTGGACACATGGAAGCACTAAGCTTGAAATGAGGATGGATCCTAGAGCAAAAAAAGCCAAGTCTATGGGCTTTAGCAAAGGTGTGAAGGGCTATAGGTTATGGTGTCCAGAAACAAGTAAGATTGCTAATAGTCGAGATGTGACGTTCGATGAGTCTGGAATGTTTTTGCAGAAAATTGAAAATAATGACGAGGTATTGAAGCAGGTGGAGAAGGTGGTGTTCTCTCCTGATGTGGTTGCTCTTACTGAAGAACATATTGATCAGGTAAATAATAACTTTGATGTCTTAGAACAGTAAGAGCAAAGTCTTGAGGAGCAAAGCCTAGTAAATGAAAGAGTGGAGGAACCTGAGTCAATCGCCAAGAATAGACCACGAAGGGTAATTCGAAAACCTGCAAGGTTTGATGATACGATAGCATATGCTTTCTCTTTGATTGATGAAGTTCCTAACAGTTACAAAGATGCTATTCAGAGCCCAGATAGCTTACACTGGCAAGAGGCCGTGAATCAGGAGATAACATCATTGGAGATAAATCAAACTTGGGATTTGGTACAAGTTCCAAAAGGTAAGAAGGAAATTGGTTGTAAATGAGTTTTTGCTAAAAAGGAAGACCCTTTTGGTACACGTTATAAGGCTTGACTTGTGGCTAAAGGCTACGCACAAAAAGAAGGTATTGATTACAATGAAATTTTCTCACCTGTGGTAAAACATTATTCGATTCAAATTTTGTTGGCTTTGGTTGCTCAATTTAATCTTGAGCTTGCACAACTCGATGTAAAAACTGCCTTTTTGCATGGAGATTTGGAAGAAGAAATATATATGGCGCAACCAGTTGGTTTTTGAGTAGTTGGACAACAACGTTTAGTATGCAGATTGAAGAAATCTTTGTATGGGCTGAAGCAATCCCCTCGCCAATGGTATAAAAGGTTTGATCATTTCATGGTAGAGCATATGTATACTCATAGTCAATTTGACCATTGTGTGTATTATCGATGTCTCGATGATGGATCGTTTATTTACTTGCTCTTATATGTTGATGATATGTTAATTGCTTCAAAGAGACAGGTGGAGATTGATAATCTCAAAGATGAGTTTTATAAAACATTTGAAATGAAAGACTTAGGCAATGCAAAGAAAATACTTGGAATAAAGATAGAGCGAGATCGAAAAAAAGATACAGTCTGGTTGACTCAGTCTCAATGTCTACGCAAGGTATTGTCAAGATTTAGTTTGAATGATTCAACCAAACCGGTTAGTACTCCACTTGCTCCTCATTTCAAGCTTAGTGCTTCCATGTGTCCAAGTTCTGACGATGACAAAAGGTATATGGAGAACATTCCTTATACAAATGCTGTTGGTGCGTTGATGTATGCTATGGTGTGTACTCGACCTAATCTTTCACACGCAGTAAGCATGGTGAGTCCATATATGCATAATCCCGGTAAAGAGCATTGGCAGATTGTAAAATGGATTCTTAGGTACATTCTTGGCACTATTGATGTTGGTATTAAATTTCAAAAACAAGAAATGTTTAATCTTGACAATCGTGTAGCTGGTTTTGTGGATTCTTATTATGCTGGTGATTTGGATAAGCGACGATCTACTACGGGATATTTATTTACTATGGCTGGTGGACCTGTTTGTTGGCGTTCAACATTGCAGTCTACTGTTGCATTGTCTACCACTGAAGCAGAGTATATGGCAGTAACGGAAGCTTTTAAAGAAGCTATTTGGATGCATGGTTTGATCAATGACTTGGGTATTTTGCAGGGACATATAGATGTATTTGTGATAGCCAGAGCGCTATTTGCTTGTCAAAAAATCAAGTCCATCATGCTCGTACAAAACACATTGACGTCCGTTTTCACTTTATTCGAGAAATTATTAGCAAAGGGGATATTCGTTTACTAAAAATTGGAACTGCTGATAACCCTGCTGATATGTTGACAAAGGTGATCGCTCGTGAAAAGTTCTGTCATTGTTTGGATCTCATCAACGTCGGAAGGAAGGAGTAGTGTGTTGACGTGGTAACAACCAAATTCGCTATCAACTTGGAGATCTTATGACAAGGTGGAGATTGTTAAACACTGTCATAAGCCCTATTCTCTAGGACCAAGACCTATTCTCAAGGTCTTGCTAATATTAGGCTATATAATGTCATTCTTTCTGCTGTTTAAAAATCAAGTTTTTGAGTGCAATATTGTATGTGTTGAGTGATTTTGGTGTTGTGAGTACATTTGTTCCGCTTTCGGCTCTCAACAAGTGGTATCAGAGTCTTATTGTGGTATTTTGGGGTATTGTGAAAGCTTGGGCCTCATCGACCATTAGACGTGCTCACAATCGTGTTTATTCTCTTGAAATTCAATTTTCAAGAACACATTTTTTTGTTTATCAAATATACAATGTTCACAGAAATCAATTCTTCCAGTTGTGGCACCCTTAAGGACTACTTGGTTCACCAGTGTCTGAAGCGCCTTCTCACCAGCATGCCCGAGTCGCATGTGCCATAATTTCAATATGTCTTGTTCTTTCGAACTTGCCACAGCAGCATGCCCAATTATTGTGGTTCCGTTGAGGTAGTATATGCTACCTCTTCTAGTTCTTGTAATTGCCACCAAAGCTCCATGAGCTACTTTCAAATTCCCTCCTTCCAAAATGATGCGATAACCACTCGCATCCAAAATGCCAAGTGAGATCAAATTTTTCTTCAAGTCAGGGACATACCTCACCTCTTTGATTTTTCGTATAACCCCATCAAACATCTTGATTTGTACTGAGCCGATTCCCATTATCTTACAAGTACTATCATTGCCCATATAGACAACTCCACCATTGAACTTTTTGAAGTCCAAAAACATCTCTTTGTTGGGACACATATGATAGGAGCATCCAGAATCAAGAATCCATTCACTGGTTTGGCTGACTGATAGGGAGATTGTCAAGGCATCATCTGTATCAGTGTCGTCATCTCTAACCACATTGGACTTCGACCCCTTCTCTTTTAAGATCGAACAATCCTTTTTTCAATGGTCATTCTGTCGACAATATGCACACTCATTTTTATCAAGTTTTCTCCAATTGTCAGATCTACCTCTCGACTTTAATCGAGACTCTCCACATTCGTTCTTTTTCCAATTAGAAGTCCTTCCATGAGCAGTGAGAACATTTGAGCTAGAGCTTTGATACGTCTCCTTTTCCTTTTTCCGCATCTCATTGTTTATTAATGCATTTGAAACATCTTCAAAATCAATATTAGTGATTCCATGTAGTAGGGTCGTTACTAAAAACTCGTATGATTCCGGCAAAGAGTTTAATAACAACAACGCCTTATCCTCGTCATCAATCTTAACATCAAGATTGAGCAAATCAGTGATGATTTTGTTATAATCATCCAAATGCTCAGCCATTGAGATGCCTTCCTTGTAGTCAAAACGGAAGAGTTTCTTGTTCAAATAGAGTTTATTTTCCACACTCTTCTTCATATATTTCGCTTCAAGCTTGTCCCATAATTCTTTCGCCATGGTAACCTTCATAAATGGATATTTCTGATCCTTGCCAAGACAGGATCGAATAATTCCACAGGATTATCGATTTAATTTCGTCCATTCTGCTTCTGTCATGTCTTAAGGCATTTCCTTTTGGAGAGAAACATCGAGGTCTTGCATGACCAGCAAATCGCTAACTTCGCCTCGCCAAACACCAAAATTATTGGTTCCATCAAATTTCTCTACTTCGAGATTGGAACTCCACACTTTCGATCCACGTTGTGATGGTTCTGCCATTTGCAATAATTAATCTGGATGAAACTCAAAAACACAATTCTTGAAAATTGAATTTCAAGAGAATAAACACGATTGTGAGCACGTCTAATGGTCGATGAGGCCCAAGCTTTCACAATACCTTAAAATACCACAATAAGGCTCTGATACCACTTGTTGAGAGCCGAAAGCGGAACAAATGTACTCACAACACCAAAACCACTCAAGACATACAATATTTCACTCAAAAACTTGATTTTTCAACAGCAGAAAGAATGACATTATATAGCCTTCTGCTAAACCTAAAGATAAACTAACAAGTCTAAAGGTCTTGAGAATAGGTCTTGGTCCTAGAGAATAGGGCTTATGACAGTGTTTAACAGTTTCTGCAGGTTTAGAGACCACGAGACCACGACCCTCCACGATAGCATGCTATTGTCTGTTCATGTTTACATTTTGTTCTACACTTGAGTCATTTTGATTATACATTTGAGACTCGCAACTTCTTTACTCGATACTTTAGGATTGGATTCTATTGACATGGCTAAGTAATGACTTAATGCTCACAACGTCTAGATTGTTCGACACTTGAGAATTGGATTCTATTGACATGACTAAGTAAGGGTTTGACTACACCTCGAAGCTCTCAACTTTTTTATTCGACACTTTAGGATGAGATTCTATTGACACGACTTAGTAAGAGCATGATTTTGATACTATGTTAGAGACCACAATAGTATTATATTATCTATCTTGAGTGTAAACTCTATCTTAAAATGTCTCATACCAATACGTTTACATTGTCTCGTTGGCGAATGTTTGGGCATCTCTCTAATTCAATCGAAGATAATGACAATTGCTCATAGCCTTTTGTTTGGCTTGTTTTTCTTGATGGAAAGGGGGAGAAATTATGTGCTACAAAGCAAAAGTGTAGGGAATTTCCATGGGCCTTGAGAGATTAATGGGCCATTGGAAATGGGCCGGTCCATGATTTTGAGCCCAATTGGAAGAGTTAAATGTTATTTTTATTAATTTAGGCTTTGACCATTGGGATCGATCTTTATTAATGTTTACAACGATCTAAATAGGATACAAACTATCAACTAATACCTAAAAATGAGAGAAAATATATAACTAACTAAGTCTGGTAGATAAGATAAAATATACTGCTTATCAAATCCTAAGATAAAATATACTACTGACCACTCCAAAAAAAAATATAAAAAAAAAATATTAATATTTAAAATATATTCTCCAAATATAATATGTTATTAAAATTAAATTCGAAATGTACCGTCCATATCTTTATTTGTTAGGTTCACAGAACAAATCTATTAGTTGTGAGTTGAATAAAAGAGGTAATCAATACGGCGTCGTAGCGGGCAAACTACGCGTAGAAACCACGACGCGGTCCTCTGAAGTCTTTATATCTTCAGAAAAAAATCGGCATCAGCCCTCAATTTTCTCCCAAACCCTTCACTCTCGACGAAACTGCGAAACCCTAATTTTCTCCTCTCTCTTACTCCCTCTTTCGACTGCTCCTTCAGTGTTTCTGTTAAATTTCTCTTTGAAGATGGCCGCTCCTTTGGATATGAGTCTCGATGATATCATAAAGAACAACAAAAAATCCAGATCCGGAATTTCTAGAGGTCGCGGTAGAGGGTCCGGACCGGGTCCTGTCCGTCGAATCCCCAATCGCGCCGCTAATCGCACACCTTATTCCGCTCCCAAGGTATAGCTTTGAGGATTAGTTTCTTGCTGCCGGTTTTCCTCTCTCGAATTCTGGGTTGAAGTTTTGATTTGTGATTTTGGTGTTAGGCGCCGGAGACGACCTGGCAGCATGATATGTTTGTCGATCAGGGCGCGGGGTTCCCCGTGCAAGCTGGACGTGCCTCTAGCATTCAGACTGGAACTAAGCTCTACATATCTAATTTAGATTATGGTGTCTCTAACGAAGATATTAAGGTATTTATACTTCTTGCTGATAGGTTAAATTATAGTATAGGTTTCCTTTTTTTGTTTTTGTTTTTGCTGAAAGTGATGATTTTCGCAGGAACTTTTTTCTGAGGTCGGAGATATGAAACGCTACGGTATCCATTATGACAAAAGTGGCAGATCCAAGGTATTCTACGAGGCTTGGCGCAATACTGGGTTTAGACTTCTAGTGAATTTTGTATCTTGGTCGAAGTTTAGAAATTCTCTTTTCCATAGGGAACGGCGGAAGTAGTTTTCTCACGACGAGGAGATGCTGCTGCGGCTGTCAAGAAGTACAACAACGTGCAGCTAGATGGAAAACCGATGAAGATAGAGATCGTTGGAACTAATATTGCCACTCATGCTGTTGGTCCTCCCGCTGCTGTGAACCCTTTCGAAAATTTTAATGGGGTTCCTAGAAGGTATTTATCAGTATACGATATTTCTGCTCTGATCCTTGGTTAGGTTTATAATTGGATGCAACAATTGGCTGCAACTTGTTTTTTCGAAACATATTTCGAATTTCAATTTGTATTTGAATGTCAGCTAATTTTCTATAAGAGCTACTTTTATTTTTAGGAATCCTATACGTATATATATAAGCTCGATAAATCTTAGAGTTTTATTTTCCTTTTATTAATGATTTTAGTTTCTGTTTATAAAGAACTCTTACTGCAGTTTGCTTATATCTGTTGGATTTGTGAACTTAATGTTTATTTTAGGTTTTGATATGCTTGTAATACTCATTGTCTAGAATTATAATTTTATTTATCGGGTACTTTATTGCAGAACAGTTTTCCATGTGGGTTTTCACTTGAATCAATTTTTTTAACCTTTTCTATATATGTACTTATGTGAGCCATCGATTTTCTATTGTATGCACTTGTATCTGAATCTCCTTATTATTTTTAGGCGAGTTTGTTTGGCTTTGGTGCCATTCATTTTATAAGTAAGGCTACCATGCTCTCAGTCATTCTACATCAAATTGACATTTTTTTTTCCTGTTAAACAGGCAACAAGGTAGGGGTGGTCTGCCATCACGTCAACGTGGTGGTCGTGGTTCTGGAAGGGGGCGTGGGCGGGGAAGAGGCCCAAGTGAAAAAGTATCTGCCGAAGATCTTGATGCCGACTTGGAAAAGTATCATGCTGAGTCGATGCAGATAAATTAGTGGATTCATACATTATTTGGTTCTGTCACCTTCAGTTGTTCTCTGTATCACAACCATTGTCTAGACTTCGCAGAAAAGGGCTATGGTTATCCTTAGAGTTGGTTTGAATTTCTTACAGCTTTTGGGCTTTCTTTTATTTAGATTTCATATGACTTCAGCATGGTAATGTAATTGACGAACAGTAGTCAGTGTGTACTCTGCTTTCATTCATTAAGTCCTTTCTGTTTCATTTAATGAGTTGGGAATCAAAGTGGATCTATTTCCCACCCTTTGCCCGATCACATCTGCGTGGATGATGTTGGTTTGATAAAATACCACTCCCAGATTGCACAACAAATGAGTTGCAGCTCCTTATTGAGGTAGATATCTACATCTATATTCTTGTCAGTTGATTATCTTTCTTTCTCCATTGTATCTAACAAATTTACAATTTCCCTTTTAATGTTTTTTCAGGGAACTTCAACTCCACAAAACTAATATGTAGGCACTAAAAGATGAACACACTTCATAGCATGCTATGGGATCCTACTCTGAGTCAAATTATTCTAAGAAACTACCAAGATGATTTTGTTGCCTTTTTGGACTACGGAATTCTGCCTGCATTTTATGGTAAAAAGACCTGCTTAACAGGTGATATCCTTATCTTAAGTAATTGTTGGTCGAACACGTGCAAAGTGGTGGTATACTACTGCTGTGCTCATGGTGACAATCCGCAGATCCGTGAATACATGAGAGCAGGCAGGCATATTTGAGGTACCGTACCATCACTGTTGAGGACAGCTCCAAGTTCTGTTCTTTTTCTTCTTTCTTGAATTTCTGCCTAGTGCTAGCATATGATCTTCTCTCCTTAGATGATTGATTGATGGCATTATGAGATTTTGGCGGATGATCAATGAGCGCGGTAGAAACTTCGTCTCTTGGCATCATTTAAATACCCATATTTTCATTTATTTTTTTTGAAGTTAAAACCAACGTGCCGTGTGGAAATGTTTTGCGGTGTGTTATTTATTGATGATACTGGTACCTGAGTGGATTTTTTAACATCACTGCATTTAGAACCCAAAAGTGGCCGGCTGTAAAGTTTGGATTTCAGCTTCTTCATGCTCCCTATTGATGGATTGACAGGAATTGTCTTACCTCAAGCTTGTGCCTGCATTGATGATGCCTTAATATCTGTAATTTGTTAGTTGGTTCACAATTTGTAGTGTGATTTATGGATATATTAGAGGTATGTTAAGTGGTGTTGTTTGTGGCATTAATTTCCTCCTCCATTATGGTAGCTGGTTATAATGAAGTCATTTGACATTCTAATTTTTTTCCAAATTTCGTAGGATGTATACCACTTGTGACATTTATTGTGTTCTATATATTATTGGAGATGGGTTTTGTTTTGTTCCAATTATTAATTAAAATATCAAATTGGATAGTAATTATGTGGGCCCATTAATGGTTTATCTACTTAAGAACAGCGAAACTTGTCGAGAGCCCCACTTGTGTGAAGGCACATGTGATTGCATGGTGGTGACAGCGATAATCAATTTTGCCATTTCTATGGCCTAACTTCCAACTTGTCTATTTGATTTCGACTCAATAAAAAAATACTTTAAATCAGTCGAACAGGAAGGTAATTGAACAGATCCACTCGTATTGGGGCTGAACCAGTAAGAAAGGCGCTGAATCGGTCGAATTGGCTGGCGCCGGGCGGTGGTGTTAGGCCTGGTCCAAAGAAGCCCATAGTTGAGGCCCAATAAGAATGGATTGGACCGAAATTAGTGGGCAGAGTTGGTCCAAAGAAGCCCATAGATGAGGCCCAATAATAGTCTGGACTGGATCGAAATTAGTGTGCAGAGTTGGTCCAAAGAAGCCCATAGTTGAGGCCCAATAAAACTATGGATTGGGTCGAAATCCGTGGAGAAGGTGGTAGAAGCTTACAGAAAATCCAGGAAAGGAAGAGGAGAGAAGATACTAGAAAAGCCCTCGAAACCATTGCCATATTCTGTTGCTTCCTATTTAAATGCCTTTCATCCCAGCGGTGGAAGAGCATCGACAAACCACAGCAAAGCAAACACAACTCCAATTCTATCAATCTTAAATATCAGTTTCACCAATTCTATCTACTAATTCACCAACAACAATGTCGCTGATTCCAACCATTTTCGATCCCTTCTCCTTAAACGTTTGGGACCCATTCGAAGGCTTCCCATTTTCAAGCTCACTGGCCAATGTGCCTTCCTCTGCTGCTGGTGAGACCTCTGCTTTCGCCAACACCCGCATCGACTGGAAGGAGACCCCAGAAGCCCACATCTTCAAGGCGGATCTTCCCGGGATCAAAAAGGAGGAGGTCAAAGTCGAAGTTGAAGAGGGCGGTGTTCTGCAGATCAGCGGAGAGAGAATGAAAGAAGAGGAGGAGAATAACGAAAAATGGCATAGAATTGAACGGAGCAGTGGGAAGTTCATGAGGAGATTCAGGCTGCCGGAGAACGCAAAAGTGGATGAGGTGAAGGCGGGCATGGAGAATGGGGTGCTGACGGTGACGGTGCCTAAGATGGAAGTGAAGAAGCCGGAGATCAAGACCATTGACATTGGAAGGTCTTAAGAACAGAGAGGTCGGTCTGGTCGAATACTGAACACAGTGTTGCACATTTAGTCGTTGATGTATAAGAGACGAATATCTAATTTACTTGAACTGATTAATGTATCGGTTAATTCACATTTAGTCGTATACGAATATCTAATTCATAAAAGCTCTAACAATCCACAACAATCTCTCCTCATAAGAGTTCTACCTCCATTCGAAACTCAGTATCTGGAAATTTCTAAATCAAGTAGCCTACAGATTCAGGACAGAACAAATTGGTCTATGTTGCAAAAGAGATAAGAAAAGATTATGGAAACTGTAAGCACAATTCTTCATTTCATTATCGGAAAATTAGAGAACAAAGTAGGCAAAATGTATAGCAACAACAGAGACAGGAAAACCAGTTCAATATCCAAGATCTATTAACCTAGCCTCCAAAACCGTACAGAGTCCTTCCCTGCCTCTTCAAAGCATAAACCACATCCATGGCGGTCACCGTCTTCCTCCTAGCATGCTCGGTGTAGGTCACAGCATCGCGAATCACATTCTCCAAGAAGATCTTCAAAACACCTCTGGTTTCTTCATAGATCAATCCACTGATACGCTTGACGCCTCCTCTACGAGCCAAACGGCGAATTGCAGGCTTAGTAATTCCCTGAATATTATCTCTCAAGACCTTCCTGTGTCGCTTTGCTCCTCCCTTTCCCAAACCCTTGCCTCCCTTACCACGTCCAGACATTTTCGGAGAGAACTGAAGAACCGAGGATTGATTGGCAATTTTGAATTTGATCGTAATGAATGAAGAAGAACAGGTGGGGAGTATTTATATGAGTGCAAGTTGAGCACGGAATTATGTTGTTCGTTGGATCGTTTGTTAATCGACGGCTAGAAAGGTCGATCCACGTGAAGCTTCCGCGGATTTGGAATTTGAAATGTGATTTTTGGCGGGTAGAAGAGAAATTTGTAATTGCCGGGAAATAACCAAAACCTATGCGCGCCTTTTCTTGTTGTGAATTTTAAAACACCAAAATAATTCTAAGGTGGTTTTGTAAAGTTGTTTAAAAATTAATGAGAGATCTCTGAAATAATTAAATTAATTTATCATCAATTATTTGATGATATGTCACACTATTTTGTTACAAATTATAGTATTGTAAATTTTAGTTTAGAATTTTTAATTAAAATTTCAAAATTATTTTCTACAACATTTTATCACTTTCATTTTTTCAATTTATGAATCATTTCATCAATCTCGAAAGAACGCATGAACTAAGTACACATCAATCATATCAAATCACATTATGAAACATAATCATTTCATCAATCTCGAAAGAACTAATGAACTAAATACGCATCAATCATATCAAATCACATTATGAAATTGTGGTGCCAAGCGAGAGAAATATATATACATATACTATAATATAGTTGAGCTCCGCTACCACTCTCACGAGTATGTTGCCCCATGCACTCCAACTGTTACCACCTCTCTTATTTGTTCTTTTCTTCTTCCTCCTCGACACGATTTCATCAGTTGTTCACTTGACTACATTACCCACCCGTTATTGTTGCCTGACCTTACTCCGTCGTTGCTTGTCCACTTCATATCACTTTGTCGTAGGCCAAACTCAGTGAAGGAACTCCCAAAAGCTACCATTTGCATGCGTGCTGTTGCCCCTCTACTCATCCACTTTGATGCTCGTCCAGGTCACCCCATCAATGAGTATCCATCGAAGCTGCCATTTGAATGAAAATTATCGCCAGTCTTGCAAGCGTTGTTATTTCATACTCAATTTCGACTTCGAGTTGTGACTTGCCAATCACATTCACTTATGAATATTCGGTATAACAATCTGCTTATCGACCTAATCCTTGCGTAGGAGAACAATGGGAATCCTTATGGTTCCTCGGTCATGCCAAAGGGTTGAAGGGCGTAAGCCAGAGTCAAGTAAGCCAGGATGCATAGTAGTGGGGTTGAAGTGTTTTGACTTTGAAAACAAGACAGAAAAAGGATAACAGGACGGTGAGAACTGGGAGAAAATTGCCTCAAATTTACAACCCTAAGAAGGTAAGCTAGCTGGATTTTGAGTAGTTATAAAGAACCTGAAAAGGGTTTGAATCATGAATATTCATATCTATTCCCAGTATACAATATAGCAAAAATTTACTGAAAAAAAAGAAAAGATGCGTGTGATGTAAGATCCCACAACGATTGGAGAGTAAAACAAAGCATTCCTCATAAGGGCGTGAAAACCTCTCTCTGGCAAACCTGTTCTAAAACTTTGACTAGAAGCTTAAAAAGAAAAACTCAAAGAGAATAGCAGTGAGCTTGGACTATTATAAATAGTATTAGAGTCAGACATCAGGTTGGGCGGTATACTAGTGAAGACATTGACCCTAAAGAAGGTGGTGAATTGTGAGATCCCACATCAGTTGGAGAGGGGTTATAACGATGTGGGAACCTCTCACTACCAGAGCATTACAAAACCTTAGAGGAAATACTCGAAAAGAAAGGTGGAAAGAGTCAAATACACAAATAAAAAAAACAATCTCTCAATTATGTTCCTTATCGGTGACTTAAAGCTGGTGCCAATCAATCATTGAAGCTGTGAACAATGTTCATTGAAGAAGAAGGAAAATCAGACAGGCATTTCAATTAGGCATGTAAACTTGAATTAAAATCGTTGTTTTGATTTACAGGCAGCATATGACACACCATAGCGGAAGCTAAACTTAACGGGTCATGAACACTTGACTGAAAAAAGCTAGAGAAGAAGAAACAAAATCAGAATCTTTCAGGATTTCACAAATAAGGAGACTATGCAAACGCACCATAGAAACAAACAGCAAAATAACAATGAAATCCGTCCGTACATAAATATATAGAAGTTACCTGGTAACTGAGCTTTCAAACATCTCCATGAAAAGCACAGCAGCATGCAGGGCAGCTTTACTAGAAGTTATCATCCTCAAACAACGAAAAAGACAGTCCCGGGAGAGCTTTGAAGACGGCAAGCACCCTAATATGGCTTTTCACCTAAACTGCTTTTCTTGATTTTCTATGAATGTTTCATAAACATGAACTGGTTACAAGTTTCAGGTTCTGAGTCTAAAAACAATCATTCAGAGAAAGGATGAGGAAATTTGAAACTTACAACATTGAATCAGACGAATAGATGTTCCATTCAACCAATGCTTCAAAAGATATTCAACTTTCACATAAACTAATAGTTAAAATTAATGACGAAACTGATAGCATGTGATGAATATCTGGAATTCGCATACGGATACGAGCATTCCACGAAATTCAAGAAAGTTGGATCGTAAACTTCAGAGTTAATTCGAAGAAATTAGCTAAATGTCAATTAAACGAGGAAATGGATGAAGCCAACTCGAAATTTTATAGAACATCTCTTCAATAGAGTAAACATTTCATTGCTTCCCGACTAATGAGGAATTAAATTACAGAAAAACCTATAAATGCGCCTACGAGATACTAGATCAAAAGAAATGATCGACAGTCATTCTACAAATTAAACCCTAAATCTAACCTCCAAAACCATATAAAGTCCTTCCTTGCCTTTTCAAGGCATAAACCACATCCATGGCGGTCACCGTCTTCCTCCTGGCGTGCTCGGTGTAGGTCACAGCATCGCGAATCACATTCTCCAAGAAGATCTTCAAAACACCTCTGGTTTCTTCATAGATCAATCCACTGATACGCTTAACGCCTCCTCTACGAGCCAAACGGCGAATTGCAGGCTTAGTAATGCCCTGGATATTATCTCTCAAAACCTTCCTGTGACGCTTTGCTCCTCCCTTTCCCAATCCCTTGCCTCCCTTTCCTCGTCCAGACATTTTCACAGAGAACTTTGGAGAACGAACAGAATCGAGTTGGTTAGAGGTTTTGAATATGATGTATGAATGGTACCGATTCCGGGTATTTATGGAAGTGCAAATTCGAGGCCAAATTTTAGAGCTAAGCTGGGAATACTTTCGCCCGTTGGATCTTTTGTAGATCGACGGTTGTGAAGATCGATCCGCGTGAAACCTCTCGGGATTGGGCTTTGGAAATGTAAATTTGTGTTTTATTCTTTTTAATGTTGGCGGGCAACGGGAAATTCCTTGATCCGGGCAGCGGGAAGGCACAAATTTTGGTAAAAATCGAATTTCAATTTACAATTACATTAAATTAATTTGTGGCACCATTATATTTTTAATCGTAAAAAATAAATAATCAATTTAAATCAAATATTAGCATAACTACTACAATTAACTCCACTAATTTTAGTTTTAAGTGAGTAGGATTATTTAATTTTTATAAATATTTCAAAATTATTTTTTAATAAAAAATTTGTGGTCTTTTACATTGTCTTTAATAATTTCTACTTTTTAATTTTAAATTTTTAAATAATAAAGGTTTAAGGGAGACTTTATGCTACATTTGTATGGTATTGATATTGATACACCATTTAGAAAAATTAACAGGAATCACATCCGCTACCCATGAACCAATATGACTATTTGTGCTTAACAGAATTATGCATGTAACAGTTCAAGCCCACTGCTAATAAATATGGTTCGATTAGACCCTTTATGTATTGTCATCAGCCTTCATAGTTAATAAATATTGTTCGATTAGACTCTTATGTATTGTCATCAGCCTTCATAGTTTTAAAACGTGTCTGTTAGGAAGAAGTTTCCACACCCTTATAATAAATATTTTGTTTTTCTCTCTAACCAATGTGGCCACCCTCTTGAGAGCTCAACATCCTTACTAGCACACGGTCTAATACTATTTGTAACAGTCAAAGTCTATTAAATATTGTCCACTTTAGCCCGTTACAAATCGCCGTTAGCCTCACAGTTTTAATACATGTCTATTAGGGAGAGGTTTCCAAACTTGATTTGAGTTAAGAAGCAGCAGATTCTAGTTTTGTATTTCATGCAAACTGGCATAAATCTCCACTTCCACATTTCAACTAATTTCAAGATGGATAAATCTGGAATATTTGCAGACCTGATAATACTAATAATAACCTCCTCTTATAAGATAAGGAAAGAGGTTATTATCGGAAGAGCCCGCATACTGGCAGTACTTTGGCAGTACTTTAGTTGACAGTGAAAGTTATCCAAGTCAGATTTTAAATGAGTATCTCCAGCGGTTCCGTTTTGGGCAGGCTTGTTTGTGCCCGTCCCCGGATGGTTTAAGTCCTTTTCTGAACCTTGTCCAATTGAGGATTGGATCTGGATATGGTCTCTAACAAAAACTAAACTGGACTAAGTTGAGATGAAAATCAGGAACAAATGATGGCAATAAATGAAGAAGTCAAAGATCACAGACCTGCACGCATGCCCTTGACCGCTTGAGAGAATCCCACCTCTATACCCACTTCAATGCTGGATAGCAAAAAACCTGCAAAGCCTTCAGGTCTCACTTACAAAAATGTTATAGTAGACTTTCCGAACTTTCTGAGTTATAACAAATCTCTAGCCTATGTTAGGATTATTGGGAGTGAGTCCCAACTTAGCTAATTTAGGGGAATGATCATGGATTTATAAGTGAGAAATATTATCTTCATTAGTATGAGGCTTTTTGGGGAAGCCCAAAGCAAAGTCACGAGAGCTATTTCAAAGTGGATAATATCATACCATTGTGGAGAGTCGTGATTCTTAACATGGTATCAGAGTCATGCCCTAAACTTAGTCATGTCAATAGAATCCTCAAATATCAAAAAAAGAATTGTGAGCTTCGAAGATGTAGTCAAAAGTGACTAAAGTGTCGAACAAAGAGTGTACTTTGTTCGAGAGCTCCAAAGAAAGGAGTCGAGCCTCGATTAAGGGGAGGCTATGTGAGAGCTCCATAAGCCTCAAGGGAAGCTTATAGTGAACTTTGTTCGAGGGGAGGATGGTTGAGGATTATTGGGAGTGAGTCCCACATTGGCTAATTTAGGGAATGATCATGGGTTTATAAGCAAGGAATACTATCTCCATTGGTATGAGGCCTCTTCGACAAAGCTATGCTCAAAATGAACCATATCATACTATTGTAGAGAGTTGTGATTCCTAACCGTATATTCGAGTTGAAGCAAGAAAAATATGAATTATCAAACTGCAACAAAGCATTTCTACGGTGGTTAAGAGAATTGGATCCTGAATAACATTCTTTCAAATTGATTTGCAGCAAGAAGCACCCACGAAGCAACTTAATATATATACACAACAAACATCAACTTCAGGAGTCATACCCGACCTTGAACTAGAAGAAGCGACTCCAGTTGAGAAAATTTGAACATCTGTACGCTGCTCTTACACATACAGCACCATTTGAAAGAGACAATGGCTTAACATCACTTTGAACAAAGTTGCTGCTAGATTCTGGATCGAACAGATCTATAAAAAAGGAGTGTTCCAAAACGCTTCATAAGAATAGTAACCGGAACTCCATAGGCTTGTCAACCTGCAAAATCGTTAACTAAATTACTACATACCCACATGATCAAAAGCAAAATAAATGCTTCAACAGTGATGAAATAAGCAAATTTATGAAGTACATCTATCACTGGATATGAACAGAAGAGTTTTTCAAATTCTAAACTAAGAATTGCATAATGCCTGAAATCCATACCAGCCAGAAGCAAAGAAACTAAAAATTGTTTCTTCTTGATGCCAACAAAGTTCTGTAAGAGATGTTTTTTTCCAGGAGGTTCACATGCAGATTCCTAGAGCATATAAAGTTGATCCAACTAGAGAGTCAAGGTGGAAGAGTCATCTGGTGGTAATAGAGCAATTCAATCCGATGAACTTCACATGAATCCAAACAACGGTTCGGGGTCATCTTAGTTCATATCAAACATGATTAAATAATATCGTATTTTCACAACTCCATAAATATATGGGGCTACAATTATTCTTGAATTTCCGTATTGGCATACATTGCAATTATCAAGAATCTCTTACATTTGGAAGATACACGTTCAAACAATCCGTATTGGCTCATTGCAAAAAATTCGTGATGTAGCTGGTTCATTCGTTCAACAATTCGAATTTCATCAATTATATTTAACGCCATAATGCCTTAAGTTTATCGATTGAAAAGGAAACATTAAACGTGTGATGGCGAGACCGATCTGTAGTTTCTTGTAAAAGATCAGACGTTTAAGATCAGATTACAGATTCAATTTTCTGGTTGACGAATCAGATAAACAGAGGAAGGAGTGAGACAAACGATTAGTAAATAAGAAGCATAATTTGAAAATAAACCAGTGTCTTCTCCAATGCAAAACAACTCGCAGAAACAAAGATAACTAGCATTTCTGAGACATACTATACAATCATTCTTAAAATCAAGCCATAACCTAACCTCCGAAACCATACAAAGTCCTCCCCTGCCTTTTCAAGGCATAAACCACATCCATAGCAGTCACAGTCTTCCTCCTCGCATGCTCAGTGTAGGTAACAGCATCACGAATCACATTCTCAAGGAAGATCTTCAAAACACCTCTGGTTTCTTCATAGATCAATCCACTGATACGCTTAACGCCACCTCTACGAGCCAAACGGCGAATAGCAGGCTTGGTGATTCCCTGAATGTTGTCTCTCAAAACCTTCCTGTGACGCTTTGCTCCTCCCTTCCCCAAGCCCTTGCCTCCCTTACCGCGTCCAGACATTTTCACGAACGATTAAGGAGAACTAACAGTAAGAGACTAGACTCGAAATTCTGAGTTTAACTACGAAAATTTGGTTTAGGGTATTTATAATATGAAAGCGCAATTCTGGACTGGCTTTCAAATTCGGAAAAGAATCGCGTCACCCGTTGGATTCTTTGTGAAATCGACGGCTGAAAAAAGAGCGATCCGCGTGAAACCTATGCGGATCAAGATTGGCGGGCAGTGGGAAATTTCTGAACCGCCCAAAAAATTAATTTTATCAGGAAACAAAATATGTAAAACGATATATAAGTAAGAAATATAAATATAATGCAAATATTCAATATTATTTACGTAATTAGAGATGGAATATTTAATTAATTAATATATTTCTTTAAACAAAACAAAATCTTTAGCGTCAAATATTGTTTAATTTTATTTATTTTAATAAGTTTCTTTATTACTATGTAATAAACATTTAGCCATTGTTATCGTTTAGTGTTGTTGCTAAGGAAATTAATATATACGAACGAGGGCTCGTCCTAACTAGTATAATCTCGAACATTATACCATTAACATACAAAGGAATATTACTCGAGTAAGTAAGAATCTAAAGGGAATATAGTATACGAATAATGTTCCGACAATGCATAATTTTATTCAAATTATTTATATGGAGGCATACAAATATTAATATTTTATAAGATAGCCATTTAAGTTTATAATACGTGAAAAAGAAATTAAATATATTATATAAAAGAAGAAATTATATCTATTGAGTCAAATTAAAATAAAATATATTATTATATATATTTTATAATGTTTAAATATGATTTAAGTAAAACATATATTTTAGATATTAAAATATATTATTTCATCCGCCAAAATTTCGTGAAAAAGTTTCAACGTTCGAAAAGCTTGAGCGAGATCTACCAAAACTTCCATCACATTTCTTCGAAGTGAGTTAGTTTAATGATAACAATGATCGATGAATGAGAAATCAACGGCACGGCGCTGCTAATCTTTTGACACATTTGAAGAAGTTCATATCCGAATTCATGCACAGTAGCGAAGAACCTGACAAGGCTCGAAGACCTCTCCAATGAAAAAAGGAGATATCTATCGCAATGGAATTAGTATTCATCTCTAAGCTCAAGAACGCACCACCATTCATTTAAACATGTTCATCCTACAAATAATATGTTCGAACACTCATTCTTCTCAACAAACAATCTAAAAATTCGATCTAAGCGTAATACACGTTCATAGTTTTAGTGGGGACAGACAATAATCACACAACGAACTATAATTTCATTGCCAGAACAACGATGAACAGCGATGAACAGCTTCAGAGAAAGACTAACAGAAATCTCAATGACTAGGAAATTAAATCCTAGATATACAATCATTCGTGAAATTAAACTCTAAACCTAACCTCCAAAGCCATACAGAGTTCTTCCTTGCCTTTTCAAGGCATAGACCACATCCATGGCGGTCACCGTCTTCCTCCTGGCGTGCTCGGTGTAGGTCACAGCATCGCGAATCACATTCTCCAAGAAGATCTTCAAAACACCTCTGGTTTCTTCGTAGATCAATCCACTGATACGCTTGACGCCTCCTCTACGAGCCAGACGGCGAATTGCAGGCTTGGTAATGCCCTGAATGTTATCTCTGAGTACCTTTCTGTGACGCTTTGCTCCTCCCTTCCCCAATCCCTTGCCTCCCTTTCCACGTCCAGACATCTTTTCGACTGAAGATTGAAGAACGAACTGCTAAGGAGATGGTTTCGGATTTTGATTTTGGTTCCGAACTGTGGCGATTTGGGGAATTTATGGGAGTGCAAATTCCGCGCCTAATCTTTTTGAGGTTCGTCTGGAAAGCGCGTTGTCCGTTGGATTTTAGGTCAATCGACGGTCTTGAATGTCGGTCCGCGTGATACTTTGTGGATTGTGCTTTGGAAGTGTAAAGTGATTTTTGTTTTGGCGGGCCCAAAAATATGGGGGAATAAAACCCCCCATTTTAAAAAAAATTCTTTTTGGAAATTACAATTTTAGACTTCGTTTTGAAACTGATGTTTAGAATTTTACTCTACCAATTGTAATTTGAAATTTTATTCACACTTAAAAATCTTAAATTAATAATTACATCAAGGACCATGTATGCATAAATGACCAGAGTTTGATAGATGTTTTTACCGGTGAAAATGAGTTGTGTCGTTCCACGTTCCATCCTCGCAGCGGCAAAGAATTCATTACCGTTTCGGCTGTACTACCAAAAGCTCTGGAGAAGTCTAGGAGAGAACTCATCTTGAGGTGAGCTTACTACTTAAAAGCTTTTAGTAGTTATCCACGCACTAGAGGTGCGTCCTTCCCAGTCCTCTCGTACTAGGAAAAGGTCATCTCAATGCTCTAACACCCACACCGAATATGGACCAAATTGTCTCAGACATTCTGAACCCAGCTCACGTACAGATAAATTTTAGATCAACAAAAAAATTCAAATTGGTTGGATTGATAACCTATCACCATCCAAATCTAAAATTTTGAGTTGGGTTATTAGATTATAAAAAAAAAAAAAAAATTAAAATTAAAATTTTAGTAAGAAGATAAAAATGTTGAGATTCGAATAATTAAAATCAAATAATAATGCCAACTTCGTCACTCTTATGATTGGAATAATTGAGTAAAAACGCTTTCTTTGAAAGTCCAATACTGCTAGTCTGCTACAAACAAATTCACGTACTAAAACTGATACCAGATATTATTATTAATAATAACATGAATAATAATACCATGCATTTTCCTATCTGCAAAATGCAGAACTAAGCATCATTTATAGATAAAATTCAAGCTCCCAACAGTCGAAGCAGGCGGACTCAGTCCTTTCCTTTCCGATCAGGACGACGGGAAGAAGATTCGATAATCAGGATCATATGCACTGACAATAACAGCAAAGAAAGCCCATATCATAAGGATGCTTATCACTCCAGTCCTTATCATCTGATCGAAGTTTCCATGCAAGTGATTATCAAACTCAAACATCTGAGACCGTAAAATCGAATCGTCCCCATGAATTCCCTCAGTAATCAACTCTCTGTTCACCGTCTCATTTGTATCCAGTCGCTGTATATCATGAAAATCTACTTTTGAACAATTCGTGCAGGAGCATTTGCCACCAAGATATCTGGGCAGTGTTTGCAGGTACTCAGATAGAACCTTTTCATATGTAGTCTCCCCCTCAATTTTCAACTTTTTCCGGGTAACAGGTTTCAAGATCTAAAATAAATAAATCATACTTTATGTTAAGGAGAACTGAAGATTGTACTTTGATTCATAATCAAATAATCAGCAAGGAGAAACAATCTTACTTGAATGAAAGTTTGAGCAAGAAGACGAACGACGGGAGGAAGCCGAATGACGAACAAACAGCCGAGAAGGTTTGGGAAGTGATCTTGCAGAAGGGAAGAACAATATCTCATCATTTGCATGGGAACTCTAAAGGGAGTTAATCCTTCACAATCCACTAAGACTGTGATTTGGGAATTTTCTGCATCAACTAACTCAACGACCCCATGTTCTACCTGAGATACTGCGATTATAGCATTTAAAGTTATACTAGAAGAAAAGAAACAGCGTTCCTTTAAGATAAAAGTAAAGAAAACACTAAAAAAAGCGTATTATACAGTCAACACGCTGAAAAACGACCATAACAAGGAAAGCAAATCATATTATTAACAATGTAAGGGTGGTGCCTGATGCTAAACATGTTAAAATCAGAAATAGTCTTTTCCAGTAATCTGGATATTGATCACACAAATTTATCATAATCAAGATTCTTGTTAGAAATTAAAAGATCAATATACCTTTAGTAATAATGAAAATAGGTAAATTAATTGCACACTATCAGCACCTAAAAGTTTTTTGTCACAATTAGGAAAATCAAGAAAAAGTTCACCCTCAAAATTAACAAACGGCACCTATTGAGTAAGAAAGGGAGAACTAGATTTCTAAGTAGTTAAATATTGATAAAATTAAGAGACATACTGATGGCTTGGGTAAAACGGGGTTTATCTTCAGACGACAAGCTCATGCAAGCCAGCCCAAGCCGTACGATGAGGCAAGGCCTGCCCGTCAGATCAAATCCATGCCAATAGACCATATGTGACCACATATCAAGCTCTGAAGATGAAAGTATTTTGTAATTTTCTCTCCAGCGAATTGTCTTCTTAATTGAAGATAACAAAGATGTAAAGTCACCATTTGCAACTGTATAGAATCTTTGAAGCTCATTTTCATTAAATCTGAATGAAATAAAAATGTGGTAATTAGCTGCAAAAAGGGAAGCCTATGAAGTCATGGACAATCCCACTAATAACAACCACCTATAAACACACAAAGTCAAGTTAGACCAAGCAGACACATAAAGGAGGAGATACTGAGAGTAATTAATAGGAGGTAGACAGAACTTTTAAGTTCAATAATACTTGGTACCTCATACGATAAAATTCCATCAGAACTTTTAAGGCTAAACTTTCAGTCTTGCATCTTCAGTCAACAACAGCTATAAGATCTACAGCAATTCAAATTAGAAATTACCTTTCTGGCAAACTAAAACCCTGACTTTCCAGCTCTTTAGAAAGGGAAACCAACCAACTTTCAGGTTCAGTACTTTGTGGAGCCTCATCACAGGCCCTGCAAATTATGTGAACTATTTAAAATTTAATAGAGTGCAGAGATTACAGAAAACACCCAAAAGTCCCGAGCAGAAGTTAAACAAACGATACTTTAAAAAACCATCAACATTGAAACAGAGAGAACATTCACAAAATGTTGGAAAATGGTGAATAGATTATTACAATCGAATTTTAATATAGACATTGAAAATGTCAAGGGTTGATTTTCCAAAAAGTGTCAATAGAATGTAGAAGAAAACATTGATACATATAAGGGAGAATGAAGAGGTGTGGGTTGTGTATCCCCCATTGAAAAACAAAAAGAAGATGGGAATCTGCTACGAGCTTTTAGCTTAACAGTAAGTGGAAGTAAAAATAAATAAATAGCTGTCCATTGATGGGGTAGTGATTAAATCGGTTGACATATCCTAAGTCATTTATGTTTTGTGGAAGTAAACAACCTGCCATTAACGTTGAGGAAGAACTAACTATCCCATATAGATATATAACACACATTGAATACTGAAATGTGGACTTATCAACTGACTTTTTATTCCTTAATTCTACTTCTAGACTACAGTAAAAATAACAAAGGTCCTTTCAGAATTTTGATCTAAAGCGTAAAAGTTAAGCCCTCTAGTGCCATTTCAATACAGTACCTTGCATCTGTGGGAGATTTTTCAGAAGATAGTTCTGAGATCATTTCAGAATATGAAGGGGAATCATTGATGTCATCTGAGTTACCACCCACAGTCTCTGTCTCTGTCTGATCAGGGAGTGATGTTGCTATTGATAGTACAAGTAATGGCTTTGACAACATCTGGAAAAATAAAGGTAATATATAATGCACTGAAGAAACAAAGCATATTAAAAATTTAAGATGGGAAGAACAGGAATCATCGGTCTCCAAAGTTCAGGAGACTGCATCTGCAATTCTTCCCATCTTGACTAAAGCAACTGAAGGATGTAGATCGCGCACATGTTTGCACAAGTAACATTGGTAAGGAAATGAAGTTTGAGTTAAAGAGCAACTAAGTTTTAGCATATTTCAGGAATTAGCTTAACATCCAGTTCCACGTGATTTAAGACGAACCAATTAAGGCAAGCACTCCACATTATCATGTGCAATGCAGAATAGGGTCTGCATAATTAACTACCATTGTGCAGGTTATGGCCATTATCAAGACATAAAAGGGAACATGCTTAATAAACACGTTGCACATACAAATAAACATAAACCAACAACTTACACTCAACAAAATAATGTGAGAACCATAATAAGCAGATAAGGCCAATGAACATTTCATCAAAGACTAGATCATATGGGTGACTTGCCCGTCTAAATTATGATGTGAAGGTCATAATTAACAAAGTTAACAGAACAGACCTGCATGCCTTTGACTAAACCTCTGAATGGAGTCCATCTCTGAATCCACTTAAATGGTGGATAGCAAAGAACCTGCAAAGCTTGAAGACCTCGCCAAGCAAAAGGACACCTAAACTTTGAGAACCTTCTAACTGTCTCTAGCGCAGCAACTTTGAGCAAGAAAAGTGTCACCTGACCAACTGCACCATTCACAATTCTGCTCTGTCTAAATGAAGTTACACTCCGTATAGCATTATTTGAATATGCTTTTGAGTGAGAAACGCCAATTGAGCATCCTCGTGGTTTTCTACTTCCACCAACACCAACTATACCTGATCCTGAACTAGGTAGCGTGTCTTCCATTGAAAAATCTTATTAATTTGCAACCTGATCTTCTACTAACAGCACAACTTGAAGAGGGAAAATGATCGTCTGTCCTTAATAAAATTGCTACAAACTACCGGGATCCTACGCAAAATAACTAAATACATAGTACTACGAAAAGCACTTTTTTAGGATGATAGAGGCACAGAAAGTTTCCTCATGCATCATCCATACAAAAACAACGAACAGGCCAAGACTGTAAAGATTTCAGAAATGAAGATTGCCGAGTATTGTCAACCTGCAAAATCGTAAATCAAATTACCATAAGTCAACCTATCCCCAAGAGACGATCAAATGCATAAAAACCGTTAAATTAAAGAAGAAAAAGACAAAGGAATTAAAGTCCAAAAAATCAAAACGTGGATTTCAAAGAGCAAACAGACACCACGCATAAACCTATTTCCGCACACGAACAAACTGAAACCACACATAAACAATACAACCTCTGACGTTTAGATCTCCGAATCGGAAAATCAATCGCCAACAACATAAGCATGGTTTGCAAACAAAAATCATCATTATTCGTTCAGCAAAGCATCCGGATCATTCAATTATCACAATTGATGCAAAGAAAACACGAAATTAAGGAAAATAGTACCAGGAGTTGATTTGAGGCGAAGTGTTGGCGTAGTATCTAAGCGGAGAACGGCATTTGTGTGTAGGATCAGCACGAAGACGCGGGAGGGTTAAAGGTCAGCACGAGGGCTGTAGGCGCCTTATTTTTCCGTTGGGTTCAGGAGAGAAAGGTGCGAATTTGTAGAATCAGAAGGATGCTGTCTTACACGCTCCATTCATTGCCCTTTTTAACTGCACTTTAACACTTGTGTTCACTCTAACCTTCACTCGGATTTCGTGGAGTCTACTTTGAATGGATCGGAGAGAGATTACTTACTGAGAGATAAATTGAGTAAATTTCTATTGTTCTGTTACAAATATGTATATATTTATTTATTTTTATCTTACCATTATATTTCAGTATATTATAATTTATTTATTTTTATTTCAATATATTATAATTCATGTTGGCTAATAACTCAAAATACTTTTATTTCAATATATTATAATTTATTTATTTTGGCTAATAACTCAAATGAAATTATGGGGCAAAACAATCAACCCTTATAAATATTATACTTATATATTAAAACATTAAAAGTTTTTAAGATAATGATTTTAATATTTAAGTTAAATTGTTATTTTTTATTTAGAAATTAGGTTGGTAAACATATATATATATATATATATATATATATATATATATATATATATATATATTTACATTTCTAACAAAAAAAAATGAAAATTATGGGTTACATTATAAATTAAATATAGTATACCCAACCTGACCCAAAAATGTGTTCCTCGTCGTTAATATGTGTACAAGTATTGGTAGAATAGTGTTCCTTGTCCTTAATATGCTTGCTTGCTCGAGTTGATTTATTTAAAAAAGAGAGAAAAATCCTTATATAATCCCAAAAAAATCCTAAGGATTCCGCCTACAGGGATGAATAAAAACAGGACCGAAGAGGAAGGACTCGGCCAACTCGTGAACATCTCTGGTTATGAGAAGAATTTGAAATATTGCTAATTGACAACTTCGTTTTAAAATTCTTATGGGAGAGGCGTTTGATGAAGATGGTGCAGATTACGATTAGTCTCGACCGGGAACGTGGATGTCGGAACCAAGGAGGTTAATGTTGGGTCGTTGGAGCAGAGGAGGCAAGGAACAGAACCGAATTTACATACTCATCTTCTCAATCTCCTCAACTTTTCATTAACGAACATCAATAATCTGTTCTATAAATAGCACAACATGTTCTAATCGCCATTTCACAAAGAACAGGGCAATGCGAGAATCAGAGTTGAATCATCAATCGAGGAAGCAAGGGTAGCTAAGAACACATAGAACCAAAACAAAGCTAGTTTCAGGAGATGAAACTAATATGTATTATTGGTTCAAAAAGAAAGGGAAACATAATGATCAAGTAGCAGTTAATCCAAATCAATGCATTTACAATCTTATTGTATAAATAAGATTAAATCTGGCAGTTAAGCTAAGCTTGGTGTAAGGTGTTATCTATTCATGATGAACAGCACAAACATTTCTCAGCAACAACTGTGTGCCCGCCGCCATTCTGAAAGAAACCATAATGTTCCAATCAGATAAACTTGGGCAGTAGAAGATGGTATTTAAGATCAAAGGAAAAAAATAGATTAAAACATATTTCCCCTTTTAATTTCATAAACACCAGCAGTTCTTTTGCTACCCCCTTGCGAAATCACACCGATAAACACCCTTTATATCCCTCCGATCGGTGCCTCCTTCAAGATAACACCAGCTCGTTTGCTCCGAGATGAGGGCGAAGGCAAACACGAACTTCATGTTCTTCTGGACCAACGCGATGTTTAGGCACCATTATCTCTAGACCAGTACCTGTCTCATCTCCATATGCTTCTAGCTTTGCATCGTCTGGGATCCTGGTTGGTAACGGAATTTCCCTTATGAACTCTCCTGGAGGGCAGTGCTCGGGTGATGGATCGGTGAGCTTGAATGTTCTGTCGTTTCTTTTCACAAAGGGCATGCATCCTGTGCTCACTGATGTTATCTTTACAACCCCATGAGTGAGGTTGTTCCACCAAGTCACTTTAACTCGTTTTAGATCAGCTAAAGGCAAGCTGACGATTATTAAGTATCCTTGCTCGTCCTCGTAGATCGTTTTTGCAGCTGTAACAGGACCGTAAACGTTCCTCATTGCCCCACTGAAATCATTTAACCATGGAGGTTCAACTGGATGGATTTCTATATCCTGAACTCTCTCATTATGTTGGCTAATGAGCAAACAACAGTCTTCATCATTCCCATGAAGAAACAAATCCTTCTTCCGCTTGTTGCCTTTTGGTGACAGATCCATCCCTCCGCCATTTACATGGTTCGTTGGTCGGGTTGACAGGTTAAGACTAGCCCCATTTAACAATTTTCTCGGAGGAGGATGCGAGTTGGTCTTCAAGGGAGGAAGGGGTCTTTCCAGCTCAAATTCTGTGCTGGGAAGGTTCCTCCACGAACAAAACTCACTTGCTTCTGGTGGGATAGAGAAGTTAAGATCCCTCCCTGTAAGTTCTATCCACCTTTTCTGCTCCTCCTCGTCAAGACCTATGAGGTTAGGCGATGGAAGTAAATCGATGCCATGCACACATTGAGGATTCGATAAGCCCCTGTAATGCTTTCGCTGCATCTTATGAGACCGAACAAACCCCCTGTCAACGCTATAAGGGAAAGTGCGTTCACCTTGCCGAGAGTGTCCATTCATATAACTCCTGAGCTGCATTTTACCGAGTGCATTCTCTGGCCTTTCCTTAAAAACCCACATATATATATTCTCCATATCATGTTGAACCATGAACCACTCAAGGTCTAGATCAGACTTGTCAAACCCAGAAACCCCATTACTGTCCCGAACGATTTTGCACTTCGATTTCTCATTCAACACTGGCTTAAAATAATAAGTAAAGAAAAACCAGGCACCCCACACACTGTCTAGTCTCTTTGAGAACTTACGTCCAGTCTTAGGCAGATTAAGAAGAGCATCAGTTTCATTAATTTGGGTTCCAAGACTAACATCCAACATGTCAAAAGGGTCTGAATTCCAGGGCTGTGGAGGAGGACTGCGCTCAGCTGAAAGCGGAAGATTGATATCGGGCGGTCGGGAAAGAACAACAGGTCGATTCAACTCTCGCTCAAGTTCTTCATGAGACATAGAACTTGAATCCATTGACAATAGTGTAGATGGGTGATGATTTTCCATAGACAAACTCGTTAGCAAATCCTCTCCCATGTCCTTTCAGCGCTCAACCCAGAATCAGTCCTTATTTACTCACAGTTCCAATAGGAAGAAACTAACACCTCCTAACACGTCCAGACAAATCCAGCTTCCCATATAAAATCAAACCCCATACTCAACAACAATCAACAATTTTCACCACCAAATTTCACCTCAACATTCAAAATCATCGTCTACTTCAACAATCAAAATTGAAACTCCCAAACAAAACCCACGAAAACGATTGGGGAAAAAAAAAATCCCAAAATAACACAATAATCAAGAAGAAAACAAAACCCTAGATGGATATAAACAATAAATTCGCATACAGCAGAGTTCCAAAAACAAAAAGAAAACGAACCTATCCAAGATTTGTGTAAGCCAATAATTCCGAGAAACATAGAACAAAGAAACGAAACAACTTACAATTAGTATTAGAGAAATTAGGGAAATCAAAAGAGATTCGAATTTCGCGATGGATATCCAATTGCGGAGAATTACAGAGCCCTTTTACAGACCGCAAGAACAACGCTCATCTCCTCCTCCAAATCCAAAGCCCTCCGGAGTCCAGAAAGAGAGAAGTGACGAAGAGTTTGAGAAGAACAACAACGATAACGGTGTCCGTTAATCAGACCGCTTAACTTCGACGGAGTTATTATGAAGTAGGTTAAAGAACAACGACGGCGCTTACTAGCGGTGACGGCGCTTATTTTAATTTTTCCCTTTTCTGCCCTTTTCCATTTATTAGCCAAGGCCGTGAATGTGATGTAACATATGGGCCATGGGCTCATTTATAGTATGGGCCCAATATAATCATAGTCCATATTATTGGGCTAAAACTCGCGTAATCCAAGGCCCATCTTATATTACAGTATTCGGGCCAATATTCCTGGTCCATCCTATATTTACAATATATTTTTATATTTTCCAAAAAGGAAAAATCGAATTATTATAAAATTATAAACTATGCTAATAATGAACATATGAAATGATGCCATTATGGGAAATTTTGTGTTGGGTAATTAGTTCAAATTAAAGAAAAAAAAAAGGTGAAATTTGTTATACGAATGTTAGACGAACACGACTCTCTACAATGTGGTATGATATTATCCACTCTTATGGTTTTGTTTTGGGTCTTCCCTAAAAGGTCTCATACAAATAGAGAGAGTATTATTTGATTATAAATCCATGATCATTCCCTAAATTAGTCGATGTGGGACTTTTATCATCCAACAACGAAGACTCGCTCCTCGTAGAATAGAAACACATGAAGGAGTGAAAAAAACTCTTTGTAAGCTAAATCGGGAAGAGGATGAGAAAGGCTCGTCCTCGCCCTAGTTTCAAATAACTTTAATGAAGTTGAGTTAAAAAAAAAAAAAAAAAAATAGAAATATATAAAAGATGGTTTTAAAAATATTCCTACCTTTCTTTAGTTTCAATAAAATTATTAAATTTTTATAAATATTTTTAAAATTATATTTTTTGGTATAAAAACCGTTATATTTCTTTTAAGTTGATTTAAAATGTTTATGAAATGTGAAATGGATTACATTAATTATGTCTTTTAATAATCTTATCTGGTGTAAAAATAAAAATAAATAAAATAAGACGTGAGTAATTATAATTTCAAATTAATTTAATGTTTAATTTTATACATGAGTTATATAATAATTTTAAAATAAAATAAATGTTAAAAATTATTTTTGAAATAAATTATTTTATGGAAGGTGAAAAAGAGAACGGAGGAGGATTCTCCTGTTTTGCATTCAAAGGCAATCAATGGGGAAAGAAAGAAAATAGTATAAAAATTGGTTTTACACGCATTTGGCTAACCCACCCATGTGAGCTGCCATCCAAGCAACCCCCACATACCACTCTTTCATTCCACTCTCTTCCAAAATTCCCCTAATTCTCTTAGTTTAATCTCTGTGGGCTTCGTTTCTTCTTCATCTTTTGGATGATTTCTTTCTGAAATTAATATGAATCGGAGTTTTGTTCGCATCTGTTGATCGTGCCTGCTCCTTCATTCGTTCCGCTTTTTAAAGGTAACTTCCTTTTCATTACGCCTTATTCTCTCTCAAGAACATTTCTGGAATTGCTTTTGCGTATGTTTCAGGCAACAATCTTACTGATTCTGAAGCGTTGTTTTGTTCTGTTCACTGTTCTTGAGGCTGTTTGGTTATTATTGCGCTGAATTTGAGGGTTTCGTCGATTTCTTGTCCTGTTTTTATGAGGTTTTAGATTGTGGAGTTCTATTTCTCTTTTGGAAAGCTTGGGAGTGATTTTCATTACGCGTTATTCTCTCTCAAGAACATTTCTGGAATTGCTGTTGCGTATGTTTCAGGCAATAATCTGAATTTACTCCTCCTTTCATTACACGTTCTGAAGTGTTCTTTTGTTCTGTTTTGTTCTGTTCACTGTTCTTGAGACTATTTGGTTATTATTGTGCTGAATTTGAGGGTTTCGTCGATTTCTTGTCCTGTTTTTATGAGGTTTTAGATTGTGGAGTTCCATTTCTCTTTTGGAAAGCTTGGGAGTGATTTTCATTACGCGTTATTCTCTCTCAGGAACATTTCTGGAATTGCGATTGCGTATGTTTCAGGCAACAATCTGAATCTACTCCTCCTTCCATCACACTGAAGCGTTCTTTTGTTCTGTTCTGTTCTGTTCTGTTCACTGTTCTTGAGGCTCTTCGGTTATTATTGCGCTGAATTTAGGGATTTCGTCGATTTCTTGTCCTGTTCTTATGAGGTTTTAGATTGTGGAGTTCCATTTCCCTTTCGGGAGATTTGGATTTGAGGTTTTGATTGTTAATGGCGGCGATGTGAGATTCTTCCCAATTTAGGGGATATGATTTCTTTCAGTGGATTAGGAATCGGATTGAGTTTGGTTTTCGGGTGCCTTCTGTTTGCTCTTGTTGCTGAGCTTTACTATCTGTTATGGTGGAAGAAGAGAAGCTTTAATTCAGAGGTTGAAGATGAATTCACCAGTTATGCTAAGGAGTTCTTCCATCTAATTTGCTGGAGAAGGAGTTCCTCTTCTTCTTCTTCAATTCAAGCCAACAATTCCCTAAGAAATCCAGAAATTAGAAACCAAGAACCCGACATTGAAATCGGTTCTAGCAAGGATTTGTTATTGAAATCATCTGGAGGAGAAGATGGAGTGGAGTTAGAGCTGATGAGGCTGCATAATCTTGCAGGCCCTCCAAGATTTCTCTTCACCATTAAAGAGGAAACCAAAGAAGATTTAGAATCAGAAGATCGAAGCAGAAAGGGATCAAGAACAAGAAGCTTAAGTGATCTTATCTTAGCTCTTGATACTCCATTTCTCACTCCTTTGCCTTCTCCTCCATTCAATCCACCCTCTCCCTTCAGTTCTTTCAAACACCATGGATTCAATATAAACCCACTCTTTGAATCATCAACAGATTTCGATTTAAACAGGCTCATATCTTCACCTCCCCCAAAATTTAGATTCTTAAGGGAAGCAGAAGAGAAACTGTACAGAAGATTGATGGAAGAATCTCAGAAAAAAGCTTGTAAAAATGGTGGGTCGATTCAAAATCCTGAAACTCCAGCCATTTCCAACCCCATAGCTGCAGCTGAAGATGAAGAAGATGATGAGTTTTGTTGTAGAAAAGAGAAAGAGCTTCAAAACCATTATGTCTCACAGTATTCTTCAAGTTCTTCACAGATTCTTCCTTTAGCTTCTTCTCCTCCTTCAGGCCGTAGAATTGATCATGTTTCCATTACATAGGTCTTTAAGATTGAATTTGATGGTTCCTTTCAAGTTCTTCAAGGTCTTCAAGTTCTTCACAGGTTTGATTGAAATTTAGTGAATTAATTGTTGAAATTTTGGAAATCTGACACTCTCTTTCGAATATCGACAAAACCCAATTATCATTAATTTGTCTTGTTCAACACCCAAGATAATATTGATGAAATTTAGTGAATTAATTGTAATTTTGAAAGGCTTGTCCTTTTTGGTAATTTCACACTCTTGTTCTTACCTAGATTTAAATTCCCCCCAGTTCTTGTAGTGAGAGAACACTTGCATTTATTGTTAAATTACAATTTAAACCCGTTATTTTCCTGAAATAATAAAATCTCTCTCTTTAATTTCTCTCATTACTGTTGGACACACATGAAATCAGAATCTACTTTCATTTTCAAACTAATAATAAAAAAATAAAAAATCTTGAACTTTCATTTTCATAGAATTAAATTCTAACATAATAAATTTAGAATTTAATTCCAATCCTTGAACTAATGGATAAATAACACAACTTTTTCTAAATAGATAATAATTTAGACTCATTTAATTTGTAGTTTTCAAAAAGCAAGCTTATAATTATTAATTTTTGTTTATTTGTTAACTACGTTTTACCTATGTTATTTAAAAACAATATTGAAAAATAAAAATAATGTGGTTTTCAAATATTATAGACTTTGATTATTATTATTATTATTATTATTATTATTTTAAGAAATACGATACTTGTAATAGAAAAATGATGAGAAAATAATTATAGTTTTTTAGAAATAAAAAGTAAATAATTATCATATTTTAAATTTTATCGTCAATTTTTATTATTTTAACATATAAACACATTTCATTTTTCATCACTTTATCAATGTCTATGCAAGAAATTCCACTAATCTTTTAATAAATTCTATTGAATTTTAACAATTGTTTTGATTACGAAATATAAAAAAATTAAATTGTTTGAAAATAATATAAAACATTAAATGCTGACGTGGTAAATAAAAACTTCACAATTAATGTAAACATCAGTCATTTTGGCGTATATGAAATTCAAAATTGAATGACAAACAGTTAAAAAAAAAGGACAGAGACCGTTTTAATTGAAAGGAAAAAAAAAACAAACATGTATCTTTCTTTACCATAAATAACGTTGCAATTTGAAACTTTTTGAAAAAATAAAAGAAAAATCAATTTCTACTCTTAAACTTAATATATATCAATTTAAACTACAATTATTTGTAACTCCATTAATTTATACTATTTATTAGGTTCTAAAAAAATATTGATTTGTGTGTGGGCAAATTGGTAAATATATTTTAGAAAAATATAATATCAAAAATATTTATGTTAATAAAACCCAATTTTTTTTAAATATAATTGTTTTTTTTCGTAACAATAAGGTAATCTAGCGTGGTTTTTAAATAAAATAATAATGTATTAACTTTAGTTAAAAAATTTAAAAATAAAAAAAGTTTAATGTTTACAACCATTCAAGTTAGACATAATCGATTTTACTAGTAAAGCAGTTCGAATCTCAAACAAGTATTCTTGCCTTCATATTACATTTTACCCTTATTGATTAAGAATCGTATCCATTGCTATTAAAGTTTTACCGATTTGCCTTAATTATCACTGACCACTCCCAATATAAATCATTGAATCAATAGCAATAAGTCCTATTATCTTGAAATAATATCAAAAGCGGGAGATTCAATTTAACCAATAATTTGAAGCTGAAATTTCACCACGACGATCAGTCAGTTTAACAATATTCAATCAACAAATTTGACGAAGTAATTTAAATTTAATTTAATGAATCAATAAATAAATAAATAAAAATGTGGAAACAAAAATAATCAAAGAACAGAGTGATTAGACTAAAGAAAAAAAGAATAATAATAAAAAGAATGGGATTGTTTGCCAACAGAATCCTTTTGACAATAAATGTTGCAATTTAAAAAATATTTGGACCCAAAAATAATAATAATAATAATAATATATATATTTTAAAAATAAAGTAATTAAAATAGAGAAAGAATGTTATTGTGGAAGCGTTGAAATGAAGGACATCGAGTTAGCTGTCTCTGAGGGTTATTTGATTGAAAAGGCCAATAATAATAATAATAATAAAAAATAATAATAATAAAAAAATAATAATAGTAACAATAAAAGAGGGGGAGACCGAGACAGAACATGGTTACATGTTGGAACAAAATGTGGGGCCCAATTTAAGGTGGTCCAATGTAAAGGGTCAATTAATTGGTTCATTGGGCTGACCCCATTTCTATTATTTTTCCATCCCCCCTCCTTAATTAAATATTTTGTTTTACATATTAATGGTTTAATTTTATTAAAAACTTTTGAATAAACCATCTCAAAAAAATTTATGGTTGAATTTATTATTTAATAAAGGCAACTCAATTCACGAACACTCCTATTTTCAATTGTTTTTTTTAAAATATAAATGCAAAAAAGGAAAAAATGTGTGAATCTAATTATGCGATGAATAGCAACACAACATCATGACAATGAAACACAGCCATGATTAACAATTATTAAAGCAGCGATCGTACGATGAATCGAAGGTTTCATGAACAAAACTGGGCTCCGCTTGTTGCCTGTCGGTCCACGAAAACGGCCCATGTTTTTAGAGAAGTTTTTGGGCTCAAGCCCAATAGAGAATTGGATCAGCCTCCCAAAATGGAATCAGTTGAGATAAATGGGCCGGAAACATCAGGCCCATATTTTTTTCTTTCAATAAAATTACTTACATATATATATTTTAATTATTCATTTATAGTAAAGTTACGTATAATTATATTCTAAATTTTGCCCATTTAATATGGATTTAGTTTGTTATTTGTCCCAAAAATCGAGACCACGAACACTCCTTAAGTAGCTACGTTAGACTTTTGATACCATATAAGGACCTACCTTCTAAGAGTCCTCGAAAATGAACCATGTTGAATATTTTGTTCATTAACTCCATAGAGTGCAGAATCAATCCATTTAAGGGTAATACTGTAAATTCACCGTGTCTGTATAGACTTTTGATAACTATTACCGTAAGAAAATTCCATCAATGAAAATCATCACGAATCTTCCTTACAAAATTCATGAATTTTGGATTCCCGTGCTCCTCACGAAATTTGCTCAATTCCAACCAGCTCACCCCTTGTCTACTTCTATCGAGGTATGGTAAATGGTTGCAAAGGTCGGATAGCCACGACTATCTTAGAAAAACAATTTTGTGGTCAAAACATCTATGATCATTTGGGTCTTCTTCTATGATTAATGTCGTGATTGAAGGTTCATTCATGGTAACGATTCTTTCTATCCAATCTTTAGTTAATTTTTATGTGATTAACGATGTCGTCAAATTGTCTTATGATATATGCGATCGATTAAAAAAATGAAACTAACTCCAATCATACAAATAAAAACGATAACTTTTAAAACCATACGGGACCCTAACGAGATTTGAGTGTTGGTGGGATGGTCAAAGAAAATATGAAAGATGGACCGCACTCCACCACTACTCTTTTTTTATTTGGTACCTCATCCCCACCCCATGCATTACGTGATGAACCAAAACTTATTATTTCTCTCTCTTACTTTCGTTCATATAACTATTTTATTATCGGCACTTTTATCTAAGGATGAAACAAGTGAACCCGATAGGCTCCGCCCTGCCCCTGCCATGAAATTATGTTGACGATGCTAGTAATCGTAATGGCGAGAGTAAGAAAAATTGTCTTTTTCCTTTACGAAATACACTTAGTAATGTACAGACATAATAAATCTACACATATTTTCTCGTATCATTGTGATAGGCTTTTTGTTTATTATAGAGTTGAAATTATTACATATAAATGATTAATGGGTAAGGACCTACTATGTCTCGTTTTCTTTTATCGATTCTCCAAATCGTGCCATCCCGAGATCTTTTGTAGAGGCAGCTACATGCTCATGCTCCCTACGAAGCTAGGGTTTTTTATCCTTCTCTCTCGTTTCGTTAAAAAAACGCTTTTTTTTCCTTCTTTCTTAAGAAACAAACAAATAATTGAACAAATTGTATCCTCCACATTCAAAATGTTTGGACCATAAAAAGCAATTTTTTCCTCTCAACTACCTACCCAAATGGGATTTGGACTATATATATATATATATATATATATATATATATATATATATATTATAAGTAAATTTATTTATTATTATTAAAATAAAAGGTTGAAAAATATGGATAATCTTGGGTGCAATTATTCTCCATGAAATTAATTGAGGTAGGAACCAAAGCATCTGCGCTCCACAATTTTAAAGTGACATTTTGTAATGGGTCTAAAAGACAGCTACAAGACAAATAAGCCCCACATTTATTTATTTATTTATTATTACTTTTTTATTTTTATATAAAATCCCACATCGAATGGAGAAGAGAGAGTGTTAGTGAGCATACTGAGTCTGGAAGGGGTGGATTGTGAGATCTTACATCAAATGGAGAGGGAAGTTAAAAAGAAAACTCTGAAGAAGACAATATCTACTAGCGGTGTAATTGAACGATTATTATATATATATATATAAACTTTAGTTAAAACTACAATCTACTATCAATAATTAGGGTTTACCTACTGAAAGGAGGATAAAATGTTACCGTTTAGGTTTTGCAAGCTGACCCCACTTAGCATCTACCATTATATATCTAAATTAGGTCAAGACCGTCATAGATAAAAACAACTTTTTTTAAGGATCTTTTTACTCATTGTGTCTCGAATTAATTTGAGCCAGCTGAATCTACCATGCTTCACGTGGGATTGTTATCAACTAGTGACGTAATCTAAGTTAAAGTCTACACGAATCATTCGAGAATGACTACTAATTTGTATCTTCACTGCACTTTCACGAAACTTCCTCCGCTCACAAACCCTAATTTTTTTTTTCTCACAAAGAAAACAAAAAGATATCAAAAGAAAATTGTGAGAGATTAAAGGGTTTCCCCTCTTCCCCCTCTTGCCTTTGTCTTTAATTTCCCTTTTCCTCTTCCCTTTAGCTCTCAAAGATTTATTCTTTTTCATAAATTTTTATTGAAAATGGCTCATTCTTCTCTTCCAATCTTCTTAGATCCGCCAAATTGGTCACCGGTAACCTTTCAATTCTTTTAAGTCTTTCGTGTTCGTATGTTTTTCGGGTTCAATTCGGAGTTTAGTGATCAATTTGCTTAATGGGTTTTGTTTTTTTTTTTGGGTTTCTATTCATGAATCAGTCAAATCAACCACAAGGAAATGATCAGCATCAACTTCCGGCGTTCATGCTACCGCCTCAGCCTACGGAGGCTCGGGGCAACAGAGCCCGACCGGGTTCTATGGCGTACCGAGCACGGCTGGCGATGGTACCACAGCCGGAGATGGCACTAAAATGCCCACGTTGTGATTCTACAAACACCAAATTCTGTTATTTCAATAATTACAGCCTTACTCAGCCGAGACACTTTTGTAAAACCTGCCGGCGGTACTGGACCCGCGGCGGCGCTCTTAGAAATGTGCCCGTCGGTGGAGGGTTTCGTAAGAACAAGAAGAAGAAGAAATCTAACCGATCTAAGTCTCCAATTGCTACTCAAATTGAAATGGGTAAGGTCAAATTCATCTCTTTTGATTTAAATTTTTTGAATTTTGAATAAAAAAAATGTTTTTGAATTATTTATTCAAGGAAATTCAAGAACAATTGAGAGCCATTTCCCATCACAATCTTTTCAATTACCTTCAATTCCATCTCTCTCTCGTTTTGGAGCAAACAACTCAGCCCTAAACTTCTCTGGAATTCACATCGGAAACACAAATTCCGGCAGGGAACCGGAGCAATGGCAGCGTTCTCAGCAACAACTGCCGTTCATCATCGCCGGACTCGAACCACCGACTCTCGCCGCTGCATACCCACAAAACCTTCAAACCGAAGTCGACAACTTTGGTTTCCACCAACAACTTCAGAATTCGACGCCCTTTTCAAGGATTCCGATGAAAAACAAAGAACAAGAACAAGGAATTTTATCGAACTTCTTACGACCAGCGGATCAAAACAGCCACTTTTGGGGATGTGATCATCAAAATTCATGGACGGATTTATCAGCTATCAGTTCATCTTCAAGCAGCCATCTTTTGTAAGAATTTATGTTAATGAATGTAACCTTAAAAAAAAAACAAAAATAAATGTAGAGAGTCAATATCGTGATGTTCTAAATTTGGTTTGTCATGTTCTTATTTGAAGAAAAACCCCTCCTTTTTCTTTGGGTATCAAATTAATTGTTTAATGTCACATATTTTAATACAATGTTATATCATATGTTATGAAAAAATAGGTTCATGGGTAATATCTTTATCATTAAGGTTTCGATAGGAACCGATAAAGTTTGGTTTCATCAATATCCTTAAACTTTCAAAAACTTCGAACCAACAATGGATGATATGAAACTAATTGGTAAATGGGAAAGATAAAAAAAAGGTCCCTTAAGTTGTGGTGAATGCTTTTGCTTTTTTAGTCTTTAAGGGTGGTTCCCATATAACAATATTGATGGGTAAAGAAAATAAGTCTCCTTTTACCCCACTTTTTCATCATCAATTTTACAGCTTTACCCTTAAGAAATAAGAATCTGGCAATGGTTCTTGAGAGTAAGAGGATTTAGTAAGCATTTTATTTATAATATAAACTCTTTTAAGTTGGTTACAAAATCTTTGTATTGGGTTATTTTGATGCGAGAGATGTCTATCGGGTAAACCTTTTTCGTCGCTTATTTCAATCGTCATCTTTGCAAAAATTTCATGTATTTTTGTAGAGATTGAAGTTCCTTTAAGTGTATACATACACATACCTACCCACATAATATTCATTTGAAAGAACTTTTAATTAACAATTTATATCTTTTAAAATAATTTATATTAAATAATATAAAAACATCTTAATATATCCATATTTTATAAATAAAAATATAATATAATATTCACCGTAATTTCTAAAATATAAAATTTCAAATTATCAATGTCCTTAAAAAAAATATATATATAAAAGAATGGTAGGATGAGGATTTGGGAGAGGTCCTGTTGGAGACGGAAATATAATATTATCCCCAATACCATTTAATCTAACGGAAAAAAATCTCCTTATTTCGTCTCTCATTTTCGTTTAAACAAAGATTTTTCAGCTTATTTAAAATGAATTTCTGCAAGACTTCGATCAAACAAGTTAAATGAACATTTATATATATATATAAAATAAAAGTGTAGGATGAAATTAAAGGTACTTGATTACCAAAAAGAACACAAATAAAAGTAGCCTCCCTCAGTTAAGTTTAATTAGGAGATTTATTAATGGTTAGTTATTCCATTATATACTCTAATGAATGCATGGTCATATATATATATATATATATATATAAAAGAGAGTAAGGTTTTTGATATGGGGGGTTTTGGGAGGGAGTTGGAAGGGGTGTTCCAAAGAGCAGAAAAAAAAAGAAAAGAAGAAAAGGTGGGAAGACAAAGGAAGGGAATAAAGTGGGAAAGTAAAAGAAGGTAAAGAGAAGGGAGGGTGGCAGAATATAGAAGAGGAGAGTGTGTGTATAGAAATGGGTGACAGCCAAAACTAAGGAAAGCACGCAGACTCAAACTGCACACACCACCCCCAATCAACCCCAATTATGGCACAGAATTTTATGTGCTTTTCTCCACTTTCAAACTGCCCATGAACATGTAGACTAGCTTTTCTTCCATGTGTATAATGAGAGAAAGAAACTAACCCATTAATGGAAACCCAAGCTTGGTTACAAATATGAACTCATATTTCCATAATGGTATGAAGCATAAACTATAACCCTTACTTGTAAACCTATAAACATCATCTTAATTAGCCAATACTGAGAGGCCTCTTCTAAGAGGTATGAAGTCCTCTTAATGAGCTAATGTGGGACTCCATCCCAACAATCCTCGACAAACTTCCTACGTTGAGAATTGTGGAAGGTGGTGGCAGCAACTGGGGTGTCAGAGTTTGAGACCGAGACAAAGATTGTGACTTAGCCTCTTTCTACTGCTATGTAAACCTGTTTATTTGGTCGAGCAATTGTGCTGCTTTCCACTTACCTCTGTCTGTGACATATTATGCCAAATCTATTAGCAAACTAGTCACTCCGGGCTTCTTTGCTTCCACGAGATGTCGCTTGTCTCCTGCACAAAGATTCACCAAAACTGCAGCTGCATTCTCCCTCTTCCTAGGGGATCCTGTTGCAATGAAATCGACTAAAACGGGGACGTCCTTCAGAATTGCTGGCCAGTATGGCTAAAATTTCCAGGGCCTCATCTATCATCTCTATTCTAGATTCTGTCAACAGCTGCATCAGTGTGGAAACAATGTGGGACTCCTGACTGCCTTTACCTTCTCCCCTTGGTAGTAGAAACACAAGTTGAAAAGAGCAGTTGCAGCATCCTTCTTCCCCCTTTGAGTAGCATCATTGAGCAGAGTAATACGTGGCGGATGTTAGGAATCACGACTCTCCAAAATAGTATGATATTGTCCACTTTGAGCGTAAGCTCTCATGGCTTTGCTTTGGGCTTCCCCAAAAGGCTTCATACCAATCGAGATAGTATTCCCCACTTATAAACCCATGATCTTCCACTAAATTAACCAATGTGGGACACACTCCCAATAATCCTCAAGAGCAGAATGGCTCACGATGCACCAATTATTGTTTTATATTCGTCGACAACAGAAAGGCTGAAAAGAGTGGCTGCAGCATTTTCACGTTCTTCCATACTCCCCGACTTCAGCTCATGGACTATGCCAGGTGCTGTCCTGCAGGACATGATACTTCTCTTATTATTGTCACAGCCTGTTCTTGAGTGAGGAGGTTCGTTGTTGAAAGGAGGCCAACAAGGGGAGGGATTGCACCAGCTTCAGCAAAGGCCCCACACGATTTCTTCAATAGAATTGACATTTTCTCAAATTTCTCCCCTGGATCTCCATTGCTAGCTGAAACGGTTCCATGTAAAGCGAGAGACTCTCGAGTAAGATCAGCTATATCCATTAGCTCCAACTTCTCAGCCAATCCCATAAAGACAGAAGGTTCAGTACAGACGCTTTGCTGTTGTTATAGAGAGAGTGGTGGTTAACATACAGCACGGCATCTTGTGTATCAAACCTTCCTTTAGCTCTTTTGAATTGAGAGAGAACAACCTCAACCTGGACTCGGGAAGACTTAGATATGCAAACAACGGTATAAAACATTAATAGCTTATTCAAACCTCAGAATACTTTAAACTATCAGGTCTCTTGATAGAAAGTCTGAAGCTATACCCTAATACCCTAATTCTTTACCTTCTACTTCCATGGCACAGAATTCAATCGATAAAGATTTCTAAGTTATAATCTTTCAACAGTCGAGAGCAGCTAGAAAACCATTTCAAAGATATTAAGAACAAAAAGCGCAATGATAAAATCCTTTACCTGCTCCTTAACTTCATCAGATATATCAAGATCTTCATGTGAAATTTCATTCAGAGCTTTCTCTAGTCTTGCTGTCATCCTGTGAAATTGATTCAAATTTTGCTCTTTCTCCAAGGCCTGAAGTTCGAATAAAAAAAAAAGATTAGAACAAAAACAATATATAGAGCATAAAAAGAGAAATAATCTGATCGGCTGCCGAGATTTGTCTCACATTCATTTTCCCAATCCAAAATCATGATGATCAATTGAGAATAAAGGCAGAAATTTAGACAGAACCTAATTCATATCATCACACAAAACAAAATTCCAAGTTTAGATTACATACGAGTAAAATCTAGAGAAATCGTGAATCACATTGTAATCGGCATCATACGTAAACTAATACAAGGTGCAAGTACGAGATAACAGCTGCAATGCGAATGTCGTCTAATCGAATTGAAGGCGTCAGCAAAGTGTGTTGAACCGGAGGATGTCCATCGAAACATTGTTTATAGCCTAAGCAAAATGTTTTGTTGCGGATACAAATGGAAGCGAAAGTAGGCTCTGAAAATCACAATAGCCGATAATCTGCGATAATTTTTTTTTTAATTTTCCACTTTGCCAAATAGACATCCGAAACAATTAAAGATTCAACACGGAATCGGAACGAAATTCATCAATTCACAACATTGCAAGGCAGAACAGACAGCGTTTAAACAGAAAGCACACAAACAATGGAGTAAACGCACCAGACAAATCTAGCTCCCCTCGCTCCCAAGTCTAAGCAACTCCTTGGTCGAATCCAGAGCTTCCTTAAACGACGCGAGAGCTCTCACGGTATCATTCGGCAGCGCCTGATTCATATCCCACATTGAAAATTGTTATAAAACAAAAAAAATTATTTGCCATATTAAACGGAGAATTTATAGATTAATTTACTGTCTTCTTTATCCCTCTTACATTAACTTAATTACAACCGTACCCTTTATTTAAAATTAAGTTTTTTTTTTAAATGAAATATTAAAATAAAATTTTCCTTGCTTTTACTAGAATAAATAAAAGTTCGTATTATGAGTATTATTTTAAATTTATTTCATTATTTTGAAATTTATAATCATAGATTGAATAATATAATTTACACTTAATTTATTTCATTAATTAAATAATGCTATGTCTTAGAAATAAAATGAATAAAAGGTGACTTGGATAGCTTTGGTGGATATTTTTGGCTAATTTTTTTTTTACCAATTTACCCTTCTAGTTAAGTTTCTCACACCACATTCATGATTTTATTTTAATTTATTTGGTTCCCTAATTAATTGTGCAATTAATTATATAACAATAATATAATTAAGAATAATATATTATATTCCAATTTATGCAAACGTTACGTTTAATTATTATCCAAAATTCACATTTTTTGAGTTTATTTATTTAATTATTTTCTCAATATAGCGTAGGGTGCAGATCGGTAAATGTACCATGTTTTTGGGCGTCTACCTGCTTGAAGCTTAGTGGGCTAATGGGCCGATAATAATGGGCCAAAATGCGATGTAAAGCCCAAATTGTCCTTCTTCCTCGGGCGGCATCGGCTATCTTCTCTCAGCGAATCACAATCAAGTGCAAAGAATTTTTGATTTGAAAACAAATGGTTGAATTACTTGATCGGAAGAAATCGGCGAATTGGCCGGAGCTGATCGGCCGTTGTGTAGTCTCTTTCATACTTGTTTTACTAACTCAATGCAGTCAATTTCTCGTTCCTCAGTTCTTCTTCGATTTGCCCGTGTTCATTCAACTTCTACTTTCAGGTATTTCTCTATTTCTTGCGTTCTTCCTTGAAGCTGATTTGATTGTTGCCATTCACTGAGAGGTTGTCTTGATATTGCAGCTCTATTACTTCTAGCTGTTGTAGGGGTAGTAGGATGGTGCAGGCGGCTTCTTCGAGTTCGAGCGTCAGCTCCGGCGTTCGTTTTCTGCAGTGTACTTTTTGTTTGGGTGGTTTACATAGCTATTGTTCGACAAGGTTCTTTTCTCAAGATTCTATTTGCTTCTTGTGTTTCTACTTCAGAACTTGATTGATCTGAATGTTGGAAGACGTAAAACTTTGGAATAACGTGATAGTTTACTAGTAAATTTGAGCTGAAATGTCATTTTAGGAGTACAAGCTGCTATTTAGATTCGAAGACTAACGAATAATTAGTGTTCAATTTATTTTTTCCTATTCGACTGGCGGGAATTTAGTTGGCTTCCCCACTTTCTAATTGCGTTTTCTTCAATTGGATTTGAGGGATGAGAGTTTACCCTCCTTCTACTCTCCCGCCAATGTATTTGAATTTGCACGAAAAAAGTGTTAGACGAACACGACTCTCCACAATGATATGATATTGTCTACTTTGAGATAAACTCTCATGGCTTTGCTTTGGGATTCCTCAAAAGGCCTCATAACAATGGAGTTAGTATTTCTCACTTATAAACCCAGGATCATTCCCTAAATTAGCTTTGCTTTGGGATTCCCCAAAAGGCCTCATAACAATGGAGTTAGTATTCCTCACTTATAAACCCATGATCATTCCCTAAATTAGCCGATGTGGGACTTTCATCATCCAACACCTCCCCTCGAACAAAGCACGCCTCCCCTTAATCGAGGCTCGACTCCTTTGGAGTCTTATACCAATGGAGTTAGTATTTCTCACTTATAAACCCATGATCATTCCCTAAATTAGCCGATGTGGGACTTTCATCATCCAACACCTCCCCTCGAACAAAGCACGCCTCCCCTTAATCGAGGCTCGACTCCTTTGGAGTCTTATACCAATGGAGTTAGTATTTCTCACTTATAAACCCATGATCATTCCCTAAATTAGCCGATGTGGGACTTTCATCATCCAACACCTCCCCTCGAACAAAGCACGCCTCCCCTTAATCGAGGCTCGACTCCTTTGGAGTCTTATACCAATGGAGTTAGTATTCCTCACTTATAAACCCATGATCATTCCCTAAATTAGCCGATGTGGGACTTTCATCATCCAACAAAAAGAAATATAACAGAGCTATCTATTCTGCGTAGTCTAAATAACAATACCTTGTGTGCTTTGCAGCTGCTACACATTTGATGGATCTTCTGTTTAATGGGCAGATAATCTTGCTCATTTTTGGCCTTTGTAGGTCTGTTTCCCAACTTTTCTGTTGATTCTTCAGAATTCCTTTTCTCCATAACTAACGGAGGCAAGGTTTTGTAGTTGATTTTTTTTCATATTTCGCGGGAAATATCTTATGTTATTACCTCATGATGCCTGCTTGTCTGGTGTTCTATTTCTTATTCTAACAGACAGGTTTATAATGGCAGGATGTTATCCAGTGATCCTGGTTTGGTATCATATAGTCCATCCCCTTCGGATTTAATTGCCCAAAGTTCAAGTTCAGAAATTGACACTTACCATCAGGTTGAAATTTAATTGAGCTTATTATGTTACAGTGTCTTGAAATATCAACGAGTAGTCCTTATCTCAGGCGTTCAACTGAAGCAGTAGATTCTCTCCCTCTCTCTCTCTCTCTCTCTCTCTCTCTCTCTCATGTTTAGGAAAATAACAAATATTTTGCCATCATACAAAATTTCATATTACCTGCCCATCTTGTTTCTGTTTTTGTGTTTGTTTTAAGTGATTCCTGATTAGAACTTTGCGAAATTTATCCTGTTCTTAACCTTTAACTTGAATATTATCCAACGTTTCCTGCATCAAGGCCATGTTAAGTATAATGGGTATTGCTTAAGTTGTAGGTACTTCTGTTACCATGGAAGTTCTTGTTCTTTTCTTTCAGTAATTGACTGATATAACTTTTGGTTAATGTTCTTCTTCCAAGGATACTGAATTGGGTGATAGGGTGAGATGCTGTCAGATCTGCAAAGCATATGTTAAAGGCTTTGACCACCATTGTCCTGCATTTGGAAACTGTATTGGTAAATAGTACATGATGGCAATGATGGAGATTTAGTTAAATCTTTTATAGGAAAAACTGTTATTTAATTTATCTACTTAGGTTAGCATCGTCTCATTTTGTAATTTCAAGTCAATTAGAATCTTCACTTGGGCTGAAATAGCGTAACTTGCTTGTGATTGTAGTGCAGGGCATAAAAATTATCTCCTCTTCATGGTTCTACTAATTGGATTTCTCTGGACTGAAGCAACTTACTTGGTGTGTTTATCTCAATGTAAGTCTATCTTTAGCTGAACCCATCTTAAGTTTCATCGTACAGTACTTAACCGATTTTTCAGATGCAGCGCAGTTTGTGGTTCCTGATGGCGATGGAACTAGGCTAGAGGTGTGCCTCTGCATACTTTTCCTTGGTCGCTGTCGCGATTTGTATTATAATCCATATGAGTTGTTTAGAACCTGCGCCACTGCTGCTAACACCGTTTGAATCAATTGTTCAGATTAGTCTCTCAAGGAAAGTGGCCAGCAGCACCATGCTATTCTCCATTCTACAATTAGTATGGCAGGTGTATTTCTTTCGCTTATTTGTATTGCATATAGGAGGCTTAATTCCAGTTGACACAGGACATTAAGAATCCAAAACCTGTCAAGATTTTGTTTTACTTGAAATGTGATAGATCTTTTACAACTTTTAGGTGCTGTTCTTACTGTGGCACATGTATTGTATCTGCTTCAATATCAGAACAGATGAATGGGTAAGTTCCTAACTGCTATGGGGCACTAAACTTTTTACGATCTCGTCTTGCTTTGTTAAAATTTTTCCTTTTAGTGATTCGTTCAATTCACCTCATGAATCACCTCCATTTCAGATTCACTGGAAGAGGTACCCGGAATTTCAAATTTTTATCCAGTCTTCGCATGGTAAGAATACCTTGCAAAAATATTCTCTACGACTTTAATCATGGGAATATATATATGTTTATACAACTAGTTGCAACTCGGTGGTCTGCAGGTGAAAAGTCCAGTGAAGTGAGGTTCAAAAACCCTTATGACAAAGGAGTTTTACAGAATTTGAAGGAGTTTATGGCGTCAAAACGTTGAGACTAGTGTTTGAGTATTGATCTTGGCATTCTTCGGCAATGAGTTTTTACTGGTTTCAATAATTATCCATGCTCTTAACTTGTATATTTTTTAACACAACAAATGTGGAGTGGATGAGTGAGCCTTTAACCTCTAAAAATATTATAGGTGCCTTTAATGACTATGCTCTAACGGACTCGAATCTTGTATATTCTTAAAATATATGTATAGGAAAGGAAATATTGATCATATTTTGCTCTGTACTTGCTCATAACCACTCTAATCAGTTCCAAACTTTGTAGTTTGATTAGCCTAGACCCAGCTTCGAAATCAAAGGAGCAACTTTCTATCTCACACTAACAAAGGAAATCAAATTGACTGAAGTATCCAGGTTAATTCACCTCTCTCCTTGTTTATTCTCTTATAGTTTTTGTTATTTGGTATCTATGTATTGAGATGACCTGCATAAGAAAATGAAGAATATACGTTATCTTTTCAGATTAGTGGTCTGAGAAATAGATTAGGGGAGTCATACAATATCTAAGGGGGGTGGAAATGGGCAATTAGGATAGAGATTAGGGAGTGGGTTGGTGATAGCCCAAGCCCACTGCTAATAGATATTATTCGCTTTGACCCGTTATGTATCGCTGTCAGCCTCACGGTTTTAAAACGCGTCTACTAGGGAGGTTTCCACAACCTTATAAGAAATGTTTCGTTCCCCTCTGCAACCGATGTGGGAGCTCACAATCTACTCCCGTTTGGGGGCCTAGCGTCTTCGCTAGCACATCGCCCAATATCTAGTTTTGATATCATTTGTAAGAGTCCAAGCCCATCACTAGTAGATATTGTCTGATTTGGCCTGTTATGTATTGTCGTTTGCCTCACGGTTTTAAACGCGTCTACTAGGGAGAGGTTTTCACACTCTTATAAGTAATGTTTCACTCCCCTCTTCAACCGATGTGGGATCTCACATAACTAATTGTGTTAGAGAGTAATAGTATGAGATTAACAAAATATTTAGGGGGCTAAGTATGCGATTACAAGGAGATCAGGAAAAGAAAAAGATATAGCAGACAAAAATGATGATAACATAATGTTATTTCTCAAGAACACAGTAAAAAGTTGGATACTTTAAGAGAGTTAAAAATTAAAAGAGACATTGTGTTTGCTTTACTTAGACCTCATTATCAAATGTTTATTATCTCTCTTAATCAATGTTTGCTTTACTTAAACCTCATTATCAGGCTCTATAATCTCCTCCAATTTATAGATGGAGGGAGAGAAGACTTTGGGTGTTGGAAGTAGGGAAGGGAATCAGAAAAATTAAATGCCATCATTAAGAGAAAAAACGAATTTTATAGGCTCTAGACTTGTTTCCTTACTCCGCTATATTCATATATTTTGAGCTAAATTGTGAGATCCCACCTCGGTTGAAGAGAGCAGCGAACCATTTTTTATAAGAGTGTAGAAACCTTATCTGTAGTAGACACGTTTTAAAACTGTAAGATTGATAGCGATACGTAACGTGACAAAGTGGATAATATTTGTTAGTGGTGGGTTTGAGTTGTTATAAATGATATCAGAGCTAGACACCGATCGATGTGTCAACGAGGACACTGAGTCCTTGGAGTAGATTGTGAGATACCACATCACTTGGAGAGAGGAATAAATCATTCCTTATAAAGGTGTGGAAATCTCTCTCTATTAGATGTGATTTAAAATCATGAGACTGATGACAATATGTAATGGGTCAAAACAGACAATAAGATTGTGAGATACCACACCAGTTGGAGAGAGGAACAAATCATTCCTTATAAGGGTGTGCAAATCTCTCTCTACTAGATGTGCTTTAAAACTATGAGGCTGACGACAATATTTAATGGGTCAAAGCGGATAATATCTACTGACGATGGACTGGAGCTATTACATAAATGAACTGTATTTGATGGTTGTCAATTTGAGCGTATATCAAAGATGTATATTTAGTGGAAGAGATTGGAGTTTGAATTTTCTTGTATTAAATATTATTGAATTAAAAGAAGTCATATTATTAAGTAAAAAAATAAAATAATAAAAATATATTCTTAAATTACTAAAATTATTATTTAAATGAAATGAAAAACAGCATCAAGTAATTTAATCAAACAAATTACTAAAATTAAAAAGAAAAGAAGTTTTCGAGAAATTAATTAATGAACATTTATTCCCTAAACAAATTAATAAATGAACATTAGTGTATGGCTTGTTGGTCAATCGCGCAACATTAGGAATCTAACTGCCCGAAAAATATCCGATCTCTGCCCGCAGTCAGTATTACAACTTTCCGTACTGGCACGTTCAGCTTCTCTCTGTTTTCCCGATTTCAGGCTTCTCCATTTCCCCCTTTTGGGACCCGATAGTATATAGTGATGGACCTGATGGACCTCTTTGTATTCTGTGGCAGTGGCCTCAATTTCTGATTGAAGAGCGTCTTTAATGGAGGTCAGAGGCTGCGGCAGGGACCTCTGCTGAGTTGCTTCTGCTCTCTACTGAGCGATTTCAACAGAGGAAGAACATGGGTCAGGGGCTGAGTTGCAGTGCGAGTCATGAGAATGGATTGTTTAGTGCTGTCCAGTGCGGAGATTTGGAAATCGTTCAAGTTTTGCTGAAGAACGAACCGTCTCTGTTGCATAATACCACTCTCTATGATCGTCAGTCTCCGCTTCATATTGCCGCTGCTAATGGCCAGATCGAGGTGTGTTCTTGTGTTTTTCTTGTTGTTTGATTTCGATTTTGTTTGATTTCGATTTCGTTTGATTTTGTTTCGTTTTGGTGCATATGTTGAGAGATTAGGGGGTATTGAATGTGGTTGATTGAGCTGTTTCTGATGAGGACTCTGTTTTTTGTGTGTTTTGTTTTATCATTATTAGATCCTCTCTTTGCTCTTGGAACGATTTTCCAATCCGGATTTGTTGAATCGTCACAAGCAGGTGGGGTTTCTTATTCTAATTTGAATTTTTCAGTTACTTTCAAATGATTTCTTCTCAGTTCTCAGTGGATTTTGATTCTTGAATGCGAACGTTTCTTTCAGACTCCGCTCATGTTGGCAGCAATGCATGGAAAGATCTCCTGTGTGAAGAAGCTCCTTGAAGTTGGAGCAAATGTATAAATTCCCATTTCTTTTGCTGTTTACAAAAGCTTGATTCGAAACACTAATTTGGATATGAATCTTCTCAGATTTTAAAGTTTGACTCCCTTCACGGGCGGACTTGCTTGCATTATGCTGCTCATTATGGCCATTTTGATTGCTTAGGAGCCATTCTTTCTGCTGCTCAATCAAGCCCTGTTTCTGCTTCTTGGTATTTGTCCATCTCTTTAAAGTACCCATTAGCTTTTCAGGTGAACTCATCGATTAACTTATTGTGAAATAGGGGATTTGTACGATTTGTGAATATTAGAGATGGCAAGGGAGCAACCCCTTTGCATTTGGCAGCTCGTCAAAGACGACCTGAATGCATTCATATTCTGTTGGATAATGGAGCTCTTGTTAGTGCTTCAACTGGTGGCTATGGGTATGTTTCTAAATCAAGTAGTTTTTTAGCTTCCTTTCGTGTAAAGATGGATTTGAAAAGAAAAAAAATTCTATGAACAGATGCCAAGGAAGCACACCCCTTCATTTAGCAGCTCGTGGAGGGTCCTTGGATTGCATCAGGGAGTTGTTGGCTTGGGGGGCCGATCGCCTTCAGAGAGATTCCACTGGGTATCATCAAAATACCAATTTACATCATAACCTTGTTTTAGCTGCACATAATCAACGAAACACCCTTTATAACGGTGTCAAAACCTTTCTCTAGCAGACGCGTTTTGAAGCCTTGAGGGGAAAGCCCAAAGAGGACAATATCTGTTAGCGGTGAGCTTAGGCCGTTACAGATTAAGCTAATTAATGTGTCTTTCTCTCTGTTTACAGGAGAATTCCTTATGTAATTGCTATGAAGCACAGACATGGAACCTGTGCAGCCTTGCTGAATCCTTCATCCACTGAGCCACTTGTTTGGCCATCGCCCTTGAAGTTTATCAATGAGCTTCATCAAGAAGCAAAGGCTTTATTAGAACAGGCATTAATGGAGGCCAACAGGGAGAGGGAGAAGAGCATCTTGAAGGCAACTCCTGACACAGTGGTTGACAATTTGTCTGAGGTAATCAAGAATTCCTTTAACTTTTAGAGTAGATTTTAAACACGGCAGCCATCGGGCATTCGAAACGTCGTGGGCTACTTTGATTCGCACTATAAAGTTGAGTTTAAATCGAAGATTTTCGAGTAAGTATCATGATTCAAAGTTTTCATGGTGATTGATTGTTATGGTTTTGAAGCTTTTGGAACTCCCCATCTGCTTGTCACTATTAGTGGCATTGCATTCCTAATTTGGCAGAATTCACTTTATTTCTGAAAGCATCTCTGATGTAATGTAGACTTCTCATTTGTTTCTTGGAGAGCTTTTTCAACTTACACTCTTAGGAGACACGTGATGAATGGTCCCATTATCTGCACCTTCAATTATCAGTTCTCTTCACTTACTGAGCTTTTGAACAATTATTAGCATTGCTTTGCTTGCTATGGTTCTTGCAGATCAGTGATGGAGATGCAGAGCTATGCACCATTTGCTTTGAACAAGCTCCCAAAATTGAAGTTCAAAGCTGTGGCCATGTCATGTGTGCTCAATGCACCCTTTCCCTTTGCTGCCACAGCAAGCCAAATCCGTCCACAGCCTGCATAACACCCCCAGTTTGCCCGTTTTGCCGAAGCAACATTATTCGTTTGGTCATCGCCAAGACGAAAACAATGGAGGAAGTTGATGATCATGAAACTAATAGCCCATCCAAGCAGAGAAAGGGAAGGAAGGGTGTGAACTTGAGTGAGGGTGATAGTAGCAGCTTGAAAGGGTTGTCGTCGATAACTGCTTTCGGGAAGATGAATGGTGGCCGTGGCTCTGGACGGATAGCTGCCGCAGACGATGATCAATCAGTTGATAAGATAAGCTTGGTTAGTAGGTGAAAATGGCAAATCATACCATCTTTTTGATCAATCAAGCTCCCTTTTACCCTTTCTCGCATTGCATAAAGATCAAAGTATTCAATGACTTGAATTTGGTGTTGGGTCCCATCAATAAATAATATAAGAAGGAAAAAATAATAAATAAATAAATAAAGTCCATGTTTTCTTATAGAATAGGGAAAAGGAGAGATATTAAGCAAAGAAGTTGGTGGTGAGTATTGTCTTTGTGGGTCAAGTTTTTGTAATTTGATTTCTTTATTTATTATTTATTTAAAAGAATGAAAAATATCCAAATTCTTGAATGGATGGAAGGAGTGAAGGCACGTGGCTTAGGGGGGGTCACGTGATGATGTCTCTCATTAAATAAATAATTTGGATAAGTTTTATTATATTTATGACGTCTGACTTCGACACGTGGAGGAGGTGGAGGAAAGGCTTTGAGATCAAGACGTTCAACTCTGACTTGTAATTTTTTTCCGCGATTTGTTTATCAGAGCAATTACGAATTTTTTTCATTTACTATTAAAATAAAATATTATTATTATTATTATTTAAACTATATATGCATGAAAAGCCGGATCCAGTTTTGGGTGATTGATTGGTTTATTTATTTATTGAATTATTAGCATATTAATTATACTAATAATTTGTCAATACGTTAAAATATTTTAAAAAATAATTATATATATATATACACGAAATTAATGAGAATTATTAAGAGTATTAATGCTAATTTTTAAAATTTCAAAAAGGTTTAACTATAGTTTTTTAAAAAAACACTCTTAAAATTAGGTTTATTAAGTGTAAAACGTGATTAGGACTTGACAACCAAAACATTTTTTTTTTAATTTTTTTTGTTTTTTTTTTTAATATCATTTATTTAGACCATTTTAAAAAGAAACAGTTGCTTAGACAACGTCACGTCCCAATTCTAATTCTAATTGCGTTTTCAACCAAAAAAGGGTTTAATTCAATTTTAAATTGACAAAAACCTAATCTAATTTGACTATATATATATATATATATATATATATATATATATATATATATATATATATATATATATATATATATATGATTATTGCATTTTACTCTATATTTTAAGATATCCTTAGCTATCGAGAAACGTCCCTTCTTTCGGTATGATTGTCCTGTCAAATTAAAGACCAAATGATCGAACCCAACCTAACGTCATGTCTAATAATTTAATACATTTATCCATTGAATTATGCTTATGTTTGTATCTGGTGGTTAGACGGAGTGTACACAACGATTAGTAAGAAGATATAACGAACGCTTAACGAATTCCACGAGAAATTGAAGAAAGAAAGAAAGGCTCACTGTAAATTGAGATCATTATTTGTTTCAAAAGGCAAGAAATTCAATCAATATCAAAGCAAGTTCAGTGTCCACAAACCCAAGAACAAAGCAAAGCAATTCCATGGTCATTTGGTGGTTCAGTTCCGCCGTTTCTCCCAGTTTGAGCATCTGAACCAAGGCTAGGTTGAGGAGGAGCCACACAGCCATTGATGAATAAGGAGTTTGGTTCTGGAGCATACTGAGCTAATTCCATTTCATCTCCTCCATACATCATTACACTTTGATTTCTCCTGTTTTCGTCTGCTGCTCTTCTTTCTTCTTCTAAGAATTGGCCTAACGACGGGCCGTTGTAGACGCTATCTGCGTCGGTGTTGTCCCTCGAGCATAACGAGAAAAGCCATGTTCTTGATCTGGTATTGCTCCTCTTGTTCTTTGTGCTCTCTGTTCTTCTTCCTCTGATTGATCTTCTTGAGAGCTCCAAAATGTTTGAAACTCCTATTAGACTCCCTAGTGTGATGCTTTTGTCATGGAAGAATGATCCTGTCGACTGCAACATTAACGAATGGCACGACGATGTAAGATCGATAGTCACGAGTCATAATCGTGGCTATTCAAATTTGGTAACAAAATTGTTGACCTCTTTCGACAATCAGATGTTGAGTTAAGGACATAAAATGTTAGGAACCACGACCTTCTACTATGGTATGATATTGTCTACCCACCCTGAGGTCTATAGAGCCCTCGAACAGCCTCCCCTTAAATCAAGGCTCGACTCCTTCTCTGGAGTTGTCAAACAAAGTACACTGTTTGTTCGACAATTGAATCACTTTTGACTACACTTTAAGGCTCACAACCTCTTTGTTCAACATTTGAGGATTCTATTGACATAACTAAGTTAAGACCATAACTCTGATACCATGTTAGGAACCACGACCCTCCACAATAGTATGATATTGTCTAGTCACCCTAAAGTATATGGAGCCCTTGAACAACCTCCCTTAAACGAGGCTCGACTCCTTCTCTAGAGCCCTCTGAACAAAGTACACAATTTTTTCGACACTTGAGTCACTTTTGACTATACCTTTGAGACTCACAGCCTCTTTGTTCGACATTTGAGGATTCTATTGACATGACTAAGTTAAGAGCATGACTCTAATACCATGTTAGGAACTAAACCCGTAACCCATGATCAACCTCTTAATTAACCGACGTAAGACTCCTCTCCCAACAATCCTCACCACATGGGATGCCTCTGCTACTACCATAAACAACTTTGAATCACTTAACTCAGCATTATGGCTTCACAAAAACAGGACCCAATGAACTAAACAAGCAATCAAAAGATCAACAATCACTTATTTGCTACTCCATCCACATTACTTTCAAAGACTTTCATGCATTAAGAGATATAAACACAAAGAACAAGACTAAACAGTAACATTCCCAGATCTGATAATCACTGTTCTGAAAACACAAGAACAGTAAGAAATACACTGACCTCAGTGTCCAAATCAGATGAAGAATCAGTGAATGAAATAGGAGAAGCCGTGATCAAAGTGTTGAAAGACAGTGATCCCAAATAGTCCCTGTTTCCAGGTACCCCAACTCTTAGATTCAAAGGCTGTAAACCAAGAGGCCATCCCTCTCCCTTCAATCAACATCAACAACAAATCATTCCAAAACTACAAAACCAATCCGATCAAACAAAACCCCATAACAGAGAGATCCACATGAAGAATCCAAATGAAATACCTGTTGAGCCATACTCGGACTTGATTATTGAAGAATCCGATATCATTTCAGACACAGAGGCCTTGTCATTTCCTTCTCTACTGATGAATTAGCGAAGAAATCAATATGAGATTTGGATGAACAGAGACGAAATCGGGTTGGTTTCATGGATTAGGGGATTTTGGAGGCGGTTAGAGAAAGCAAGTTCAAATGGGTCAAAAGGGAAGGAAAGGGCTTAGGATTATTACCCATTTGGAAGCATTTTTCTGTTGCTTTTCTTTTGATTCGCTTTCGCTTTCTTTTTCTTTTTCCTCGTCTCTTGGTTTTGTAGGAATCGTTTCTTTTGGCATAATATTATCGAAGAAAGCAAAGCCCCAATTTCAGAAACTGTCTCCCTGGATTTTACGGTTTTGCCCCTCATGATTTGGTAGAAGGTGGACGGTACAGGGGTAGATTAGGAAAGAAAATTTGGCGTCGCTTTACCCCATGATGATCGGGCAGATTAGAGAAGGGTACTCACTGTAATTGAGTTCACTTTTAAAACTTTTCATTTTATTAAATTCAACCCTAATCTTATGCAAATTATGAAATTAACCCCACCAATATTTTTTAATTATTTATTTATATTTTAAAAATAAATTATGTCATTTCAGACAAAATATATATATATAAACTTTAATGTCAATATAAACGTAAGTTTAACAACAAAATACCTATATTAATAATAATTACAATAATGAAATCAAAATTTTAAAGATAATGATGAATAATTGTATTTTTTTTTTTTGAAAATTACGTAAATTTGTGTTTATTTTTTTCAACAATTTAAAATTGGAATAATTAAATTTGTGACTTGCAAAATAAAAAAAAAAATTATATATTTTTATGGTACTTGTCACATCATCTCCGAATGAATAATAGATGAAATCATATATTTTTACGAGAACTTTTTAATATTTCTTATAAATTAGGTTAAAGATGAATCAAACCAGATGGAACTAAGATGTCATGAGTTGTGGACACATCTTCAATTAGTCTCTCAATCATGCTGACTCTTAGCCTATTGAGCTTCAATTCCTTGACCCGGGTCCTTATACGATGACCCAAATTTTGTTAGGCTTCTTCCAATAAGTTTTAGTTTTGAATGGGTTCATTTCGTCTAAAATTATCCCATTGTTAAATTAATAAGGTAAATAATTGCAAATATAGTATTTGAATTTTAATTCATTGTTTTTTCTGACAATAATAAGATCATCTTTTACCTTTTTGTAATAACTTTTTATTTAATTAACTGATGATTATCTGAAAATTAATTTAAATTGTACTGTGGGCTTTTACAAGATTTGCAAGGCCCAAGTTACTCATATACTGGGCCAAGGTCCAATGGATCGAATGTCGGAGCCCATTAACAGTTGAATTTTAAAATATTTCCTTATTAACAACTTTTTAAATTACAATCCACTAAATTTGCTTATGTATTGAATTTTAAAATATTTAAAATCAGTTTTTATATCTGAACATCACGTTTAGCAATATAAAACCATATATTAATTAATGTTTTAAAATTAATTTAAATCCGACAAAGATAATTTTAATTATATCTAAAATATTTGTTATCCACACATTATCTTAAAACAATGAAGATTTAGAATATTTAATGGAAAATTTAAAAAAAAAAATGCTAATGGAATTGAAAACCCATGCAGTTTGCATTAAATAATAAAATTACAGGAACAACTACACGACAACAAATTCAAAAGAAACGTCGTCGTTTCACCTTCTTAACAATCCTACCGCCATAAAGCTGATTCGAAGGAAACAGCAGCTCCAAATCAACCTCCATTTCGCGGAAGAGACAATTATGCGACATAAAGATCGACCGGCCAACACCGGCCTTCCGTTTCGCCGACGGCAACCTCCTGGGTTTTCTCGGTGGCGGAGGACACTGAAGAACCACTGCAGGCTCCAAAGATCTCGGAGTCTTGACGAAATCATCCCGACAATCTTCTTCTTCTTCCTCGTCCTCGTGTCGAAAACAAGAACTCTGCAACTTTAGCTCCAAAGTGGAGAGTAAAATCTCAAACTTGTCTTCCTTTTGGGGATGATGCTCCATTATGGGTCTAATCAAAATTTTAAAATCAGACTATTTTATGATAATGATTTTGATTAGTGCTTAATTGGATATTTATAGAGAGAGGAAGGGTAGAAGGTTCGGAGGTTGAAATCACCCACCAAAATCATGTGAAGAATCCAAACCAAAATACAACCAATTATAAACTAATTCACCACTTATTTAATTATTATTTCTTTTCTTGAAAATGATAGTAATGAACACTTTTCAATTAATAAGGTTGGTTCGGTCTCTACCACATTAGGTAGGTCGACATACGTCTTCTCTGTTCCTTAAACCTTCGTGGGCATTGTTGTATTTGTTGGATGATGAAAGTCTCACATCGGTTAATTTAAGGAATGGTCATGGGTTTATAATCTAAGAATACACTCTCCATTGGCATGAGGCCTTTTGGGAAGCCCAAAGCAAAACCATGAAAGCTTATGCTCAAAGTGGACAATATCATACCATTGTGGAGAGTCGTGTTCGTCTAACAGTATTTTCCTTGGATCTTCCCTCTTTTAGAAGAATATCATACCATTGTAGAGAGTCGTGTTCGTCTAACAGTATCTTCCCTCTTTTAGAAGAATATCATACCATTGTAGAGAGTCGTGTTCGTCTAACAGTATTTGCCTTGGATCTTCCCTCTTTTAGAAGAAGGTGAAGCGAGCTTGCCTAACAAGGACTATATACCCTAAAATAGTCCGAGGTTTTATTAATACATCTTAATTTTTAAAATTTTAAAAATTTTAAAATAGCATCAAAACAATTAACCAGCATAAAATAAAAAGTTATTGTCTGCCCCTCATTGATTATCTATGCTCGGATAGATATATTATTTTATTAATTTAATTTTTAAAAAAATGGTAAATAATATAATACACGAGGAGAGGGACCCACAGAAATCCTAATTGGGATTGCTTCAGTTTCACTAAAAGCAATAAGAACAATCAGCAGCGAAGAATTTGGCCAAAATTTGGCGCTGCCTTTTTTTTTCTTTTTTTTTTTTTTTCATTTATTTTCGGATAATTTTTATTTTTTTAAAATATTTATGGAGGCCCCCTTAGGCCTCAAATTTCCGGATTATTAATTAAACGGTCCTGTTAAAGTGGATTAGTTGGCTAATCAAATCGCCCTTTCCATTTTACTTACCTACCCTTAATTTTTTTTATTATTATTATTATTTATTTATCCCTCACTTTCTTAAAATAGAAAAATCCAATATTTTCAAATAAAATAATAGCCATATAATTTAAGCGGTTAAGATTTATTAATGTTATCTAATTTTAGTTAGTGTGTTTTTAACTGTTTTTAATTTTCAAAATATTTATTTATTTATTTTTAAATTAAAATGAATGATTAACATAATAATATCATACTTAATTAGGTCCAATTATTTATTTATTGAGATAGTGACGTGGCACCCAACATGTACCTTTTAGAATTTGGAAATAATTATGAATAATCATTTCAGTATTGAAAAAACTTTTCAAATAATATATATAGAAAATAAATTATTATTATTTTTACAAGTTGAATCAAAATTCACGGAAAAGATACTTTATAAAAAAATATATATAATATAATATTTCAAGTCGTTTCGAAATTTAATGCACATTTTTAGTTTCAATATTTCTGAAAATATATAGATTAAATTTAAATATTTAAAAATATAGAGATTAAAATGAAATGAGTTTTAATTTTTATTTTTTAATTTTTTTTTGTTTTAAAAATTATAATGGAATAATTTGGGAAAAATATAGAAATTTATCTTGAATTTAAAGTATGGGCCAAAATGGGCTTTTTTTTTTAATCAGGCGGGTCCGAAATAATCGCGGAGAATAATGGGCCGGGCCTTGCTGTTGAATGGAGCAAGTCCACTCGTATCGATGAAAGCACTACAAAACAGCCTGTATTATCGGGAATCCATATCTTCATGACACGTGTCATTTGTCAGCTTTGATCGCGTCAATGATCATCATCTTATTAACGGCACAGATCTGTCTTCAGCTGAGTGTTTATTTAAATCCGCATTTCCATTTTGCATTGCTTCATATTTCTGCGTTTACCGTCTTCGAACGTAAAGGAGTGCAGCTCGGATCACAGCCACTTTCTTTCTCACCTTATTAGCGCTTTCGTTAATCTTTCCGGTACGATGCGATTTTCTTCCGCTTTCTGTTGTTTTTCTGAGAAAAATGCCTGTAATGTGATTCTTTGTAGCGCTAAGTGGCATTGTTTTGATGATGGTGATGTTGTTGTTGTTGCTTATTCTTAGATTGTTGTTCGGATCACATTGTATGAAGGATCAGTAAATCAAACTCTGATTCCTATCTATTATAATGTACAAATCCATGCAGTTGCAAATTTTGTTGTTCTTCCGATTTTGATTTTGGTCTTCTTTGTCTTTACGATTGTTTATATGAGCGTTTTCTTTCATTTTCATTTGGAGATGAAAGTAGGAGAGTGTTTCTGTTTTTTTTTTTTTTTTAATCATTGCATTTGTTTCGATTAGACCGAAAATTACTGTGAATCAGTTTCATCATCGTTCTTTTGTATACATTTTTTTCGAAAAAAGGAAGATAAAAGGTTATCTATGGGAAAATTTAGCAGATCGTGATCTTTCTGGCTGATTAATGATGTGTTTGACATGTTTAATTATTTTGTGCTTAAATTTTTAATGGCAAATAAATCGTTTAGTCCTGATTTTCCTCTCTCTTTCTAAGTCTAGTTTATTGTTCTGAATGTTTTTTTTAATGTTTAATCGAAGATGGCAGAAGGAGAGGATATCCAGCCACTCGTCTGTGACAACGGAACTGGAATGGTTAAGGTATGTCTCTGCACACTTCATATATTCTGATGTATGTCCGTCTGTTAGGGAGATCTTTGATTTTCAATTGATATGGTCAATTTTAGGCTGGCTTTGCTGGAGATGATGCTCCAAGGGCCGTGTTCCCTAGTATAGTAGGTCGACCAAGGCATACTGGTGTGATGGTTGGTATGGGCCAAAAGGATGCGTATGTTGGGGATGAGGCTCAGTCCAAACGAGGTATATTGACTTTGAAATATCCTATAGAGCATGGTATCGTGAGCAATTGGGATGACATGGAGAAAATTTGGCATCATACCTTCTACAATGAACTCCGAGTGGCTCCTGAAGAGCACCCTGTCCTACTCACTGAAGCCCCTCTGAATCCTAAGGCAAATCGTGAAAAAATGACCCAAATCATGTTCGAGACCTTCAACGCTCCTGCCATGTATGTTGCCATTCAGGCTGTTCTTTCGCTCTATGCTAGTGGACGCACAACTGGTAAGCAGATTGATTAGACGAGCTTTGATTTCATCGAGCGAATTTACAGAATAATTTTTAACTTTTTTCCATTATCTGGTTCAAATTTCCTCCAGGTATTGTTATGGATTCTGGTGATGGTGTCAGTCATACTGTCCCAATTTATGAGGGATATGCTCTCCCCCATGCCATTCTTCGTCTCGACCTTGCTGGCCGTGATCTCACTGATGCCCTTATGAAAATCTTGACTGAACGTGGGTACTCCTTCACCACCTCAGCAGAGCGCGAAATTGTGAGAGATGTGAAGGAAAAACTAGCATACATTGCCCTCGATTACGAGCAAGAACTTGAAACTTCCAAAACTGGTTCATCTGTTGAGAAGAGTTATGAACTTCCAGATGGGCAGATTATCACAATCGGTGCAGAACGTTTCCGATGCCCTGAAGTTCTTTTCCAGCCTTCAATGATTGGAATGGAAGCTGCAGGCATCCACGAAACAACCTATAACTCCATCATGAAATGCGACGTTGATATCAGAAAGGATCTGTATGGAAACATTGTTCTTAGTGGAGGAACAACCATGTTCCCAGGCATTGCTGATCGAATGAGCAAAGAAATAACTGCATTAGCCCCAAGCAGCATGAAAATTAAGGTGGTAGCTCCTCCTGAAAGAAAGTACAGTGTCTGGATTGGTGGCTCCATTCTAGCCTCACTCAGCACGTTTCAGCAGGTATGTCTAGCGTTGATCATCATTGATAAACACATTTACTTACTATATCATATCAAATCAGTTAATCATTTAAAAACGGACTGCAGATGTGGATTGCAAAGGCCGAGTATGATGAGTCTGGCCCATCCATTGTGCACAGGAAATGCTTCTGATTTTCCCAGCCAAACCTGCTGCAACCAACCAGTACGACTGCATTTTGTTTTGTTTTCCTAAATTTTTTCGGTATTTATTTATTTATTTAAACTCATCACTTCATAAAAGCGATATGATATCGCTTATTGATATAGAATTTTCCGGCCGCTGTGCCGTTATGCAGCCTTGGTTTTTTTTTTTTTTTTGTCTCTCTCTTGAATTATTAGTTGAAAATAATAGAAATTAATCAAATTAATTTTAATAACATATAGTATCAATTAATGAAAAAAAAATAATAAATTTATAAATATTCGATGGGCATAAGCGTAAGCAGTTTGGTCTGACAGCGACATCTGCATGCAATCCATTGGGTGCCAAATATATTTAAAATAATAAAATAACATTTAAATCCTAAAGAATTATCCTCGAATATTCTTCCCTTTTTCTTTTATTATATTCCACACCCAATTCACGTACTCATCAAAAAAAATTTAAAAATTATATATATAAGATGCAAAATAATTATTAATTTGTGTTTGATATCTAAAAATAATTATTTTATAATGAATTTGTTATTTTATAATATAAACTCAAAATTAATAAATATTTTTGTGCTTTAATTTTTTTTTAGCTTGAATAATGGATAATAAATTAAAGATAATTTTCATCTCCACAAATTGCATTATGATCCAACAGTTGGCTAATTTGACTATGAATTTCCACGTTTATTTTCCTAATCAATCATTAGTGTTTCTAATCCAATCAGAACAGTCAGATTCTTTTTTTTTTCTTCTAAATATTTATTTTAAATAAGTTGTTACCTCTGGACCAATAGCAGAAAAGTGTATTTTATTTTATTTTATTTTATTTTATTTTGTAGTTTATGGCAATTGGTAAACATAAAAAAAATAATTTCTCGCTCCATTTCCATTAATGTTCATCCATCTCCCTTTTTTAATTATTTATTGTAAAAATAATTATTAAACAAAATTTTATCCCATTTATATATAACTTCTACTAATAAGTAGTAAAAATAAATAAATAAATAAATAAAACTACCCAAGATATATATATTTATAGAAAATATGATAAAATTATATTTTTTAGACAAAAAGTTCTAAAAAAAAAAGTTTCACCACTTTATCTTTCTTATGTGTTTGACGGGAAGAACTGCAAGATTCCAACAATAATGGAGGAAGGGAAGATCATTGATTCTGTGGCTAATTTTTTGCACTGCGTCTCAGATTCAAATCCCATCAAAATCACTGGTTAAAGAGATTCTTGCAGTGACCTTAAGTAGCCTCAATTCTGTCTTCTTCCATGGAGACGGCAACGAAAGGGCCAGAAGAAGAAGAAGAAGAAGAAGAAGAGTCTGCAATTGGCGAGGAGCGTTAATGGCGGACTGATTTTCAGACGAAAACGAAGAAGAATAGAAAAAGCCCTAAATTCTTATGGTTGGGTCGATGTCAAGTCTGCGCAAAAGTCAAGGGTTGTTTGGAATAAAGCAGCAGAAAAGGAATTATTCCCTTCAGAGAGTATAAAGAAAGGCGTAAGGCAAATCTCAGTTATAGGTGTTTCGGAGAGATAAACGCGCCACATGCCTTCCTTTTCCCCCACATCCCGTCGTTTGCCTCTGTTTTCGCCTCTGGCTTCTGATCGGAGTTGATGGAGCTCTTGAATCCGCCATATCCTCCTCATCTTCCTTCTTCTCTTAACGCCTTTCATGGCTTCTATTCGTCTTCGTCTTTGCTTCTTCCGATGGTGATCCCTCGTTTGCGTGGCGTCGTCGAAGAAGCTTCTTGCGACGACGACGACGGCGCTGATTTTGTTTATGTGGCTATTGGCAAATCAGTTGAGAAGTCTGCAAGTTTGCTTCGTTGGACATTCCGTCGCTTTCGTGATAAACAAATTCGTCTCCTCCATGTTCATCAGCTCTCTTCTGTCATTCCCACGCTACGTGAGTTTCTTCTTGATTCTATGTTATTTCTTCAGAACTTGCTAATTCCGGATCCAAATCGTTGCCCAATTGCAGTTTCCTTGTGATTCAAATCGTAATTGGGATTTGAAATGATTTGTTCATTTACTCTAGGCTTGCCATTGTATAACCATGGTGCGTTAATTTCAATGCAGTAGGGAAGCTACCTGCAAGCCAGGCGAATACAGATGTGGTGGCTGCATACAGGAAGAAGGAGTGGGAACAAACTTCTCGGGTTCTTGAAAACTACTTGGGATTTTGCCATAGAACCAAGGTCTGATTTAAACGTTTTTGCTTTATTTTATGTGGAATTGCGAAGCTGAAAGACTTCTAGTTCTTAAATATTAGTTCAAAATGGCTAAATCTTAAGCTATTTAGCTTCCATGTCTTCTGGTGCTCTCCATTGACTATGCTTTAAGATACATAATAACATCCTAGCTTCCACATGCTTGTGCATACCATAATCTATATGTGCATATGAGTTTTAGAAGGTATCATCTTTGTGCTTTTTTATTTCTTCATACAACGATTGGCTCAAACCTCATTGTATGTAGCCACTTATTCGAGATTTTAAAATCTTCTGAATTTCGTAATACTCATGTTAGTTGAACACGACTCTCCACAATGGTATGTTATTGTCCACTTTGAGCATAAGCTCTCATGGTTTTGCTTTGGGCTTCCCCAAAATGCCTCATACCAATGGAGATAGTATTTCTTGATTATAAACCCATGATCATTCCCTAAATTAGCCGATGTGGGACTTTCATCCAACAATGTTATAGGGTTGAGTTGTGCATAAGCTAGCTTGGCTACTTAGGGTATTAAAAGAAAGAAATCATAAAAATGATCTATGTTCATCCATCATAGTTTTTGAGTTATACAAATCTCCTAATTGTATGCTTCAAAGGCTGATACCTTACCTCAATTGTGAGTGAGAATCCCAATTTTGATGAGATTATCTTTCCTTTTGTCTTAATGGGTAGGAGTATTTCTTGTGTTCTTAGGACTTTCAATGTCGTCATTCATACCTCCAACTGAGACAGCAACTTGGAAAAACATAATTGAACATACTAGTTGGCATCATGGAACTAAATTACTTCGTTCTCATTTATTCTTTACTGGGTTATCTCATTTAGGAGTTACCTTTACAGGTCAAAGCTGGTATTGTTCTAATGGAAGCTGAACAAGTTCACACAGGGATAGTAGATTTGGTTAACAAATTCAAAGTTAGGAAGCTTGTCATGGGGACCATGGCGGATAGGTAAGTTGAGCATTGATCATTTGTTTTCACCCGATTCGGCCTTTTTTCTTAGAATTCATACTATATTGCTCTAGATCATCTGTTCTTCGTTAATGTTTAATGCAGTTGTGTGAAAGTGAAAGTAAAGAAGAGCTCTAGTAAAGCAGATTATGCTGCCAGAAATATCCCCTTTCCATGTGAGATATGGTTTGTCAACAAAGGGAAGCATGTATGGACCAGAGAAGCTGTTGAAGGCTCAAGTTCTGCTTCATCATTGTTTCTTCCCGAGCTGGCTATCACAGAAAACTTTCCTGCTCAGTCATCTCTGAATGATGAGAGTCACTCATTCAACCTGGAAGATTCTCAATCTAGTTCTGCTAATGCTATAATTGAAGGCTTAAACTGCATTAACAAGGAACCCTTTGATGTAGAAGGCGTTGTGTCGAGTTCTTCGGATAGATACTTTCCCTGCCCTCTGCAGATTTCTTCCAGTCCTGCTAGCTCAAGCTCTGATTCAGGACATTCATCAGTTGAAGGGAGAGAGTCAACAAGCTCTGATTCAAGGGTTGAGGAAAGGGGTTTATATGGTGAACTTAAAGATGCCGTTATAGAAGCAGAGGCATCAAGGAATGAAGCAATTGAGATGCATTGGATGTGTAGAAAGATGGAACAAAGTGCTGCAGAATCCATAAAAAAGGTAACCATAATTTTTATGCATTGTGTATGAACTTACTTCTAGGATGCCCTGTCATAAGAATTTAGTTACTCTATCAATCTAAGATAATCTTTTGTTTACTTTTAGTTCAAGGTCTTCAAATGTGTCAATGAACATGAAATTGATCTTAGGAAAGAGATTGAGAGAATGTTGAGGACTACCATTGAGAAGAAAGAAACTCTCTCAGAAGAAAGAACTGAAATACTTGAGGAGCTAGAGAGGACATTGAAAACTCTTACTCTTCTTGACACTCAGACACGGCAAGTAACTCGAAAGCATGAAGAAGCCATTACAGAACTCAAAATTATACAAGCTTCCATTGCAGCTCTCAGGAAGGAAAAGCAGACGATTCAAAGCCAAAAGATAGATGCTCTGAATTGGCTGTCCAAATGGAAACATGAGAAGGCTGCTTCTGCAAATTATAACAGATCGATCGGATTTGTGGAGAATCAAACTCAGCTGGCTGAATTTTCATTGTTGGAACTACAAACAGCCACATGTGGCTTCTCTGAAAGCTTCAAGATTGCTCAGGGAGGATATGGTTGTCTTTACAAGGGTGAAATGTTGGGTAAGACTGTTGCCATAAGGAAGCTGCATCCACATTATGTATTGGGTCCAGCTGAGTTTCAAAATGAGGTCAAATTTCTAAACCAGATATTAAAAGATCTATTCTTCTTTGTGTTTAAGGCTGATGATTCAAATTAGCCTCTCTTCTGCTTGCAGGTTGAAGTATTGGGTAAACTACAACATCCTCATTTGGTGACTTTGCTTGGTGTATGCACGGAAGCCTGCTCTTTGGTATACGAGTATTTTCCCCATGGGAACCTCCAAAATCACCTTTTCCCTAAAGGCAATACTCCTCCGCTGACATGGAAGACTCGAGCACGGATAATCGCTGAAATTGCAAGTGCCCTTTGCTTCTTGCACTCTTCAAAACCTGAAAACACTGTCCATGGGGATCTGAAGCCTGAAAACATTCTTTTGGATTCTGAATTCATCTCCAAGATCTGTGATTTTGGTATTTACAGGCTGATATCTGAAGACACACTGTACTGCCCAAGTTTTAGGAGAAGCACTGAACCAAAGGGTGCCTTTTCATATACAGATCCAGAGTGTCAGCGAGATGGAGTTCTCACGCCCAAGTCTGACGTTTATTCCTTTGGGCTGATCATTTTGCAGTTGCTCACAGGGAAACCAATAGTTGGATTAGTAGGTGAGTTGCGCAAGGCCATTTCATTTGGTCAACTCGAGTCCGTTTTAGACTTGTCTGCGGGAGAGTGGCCTATTGATGTTGCTAAGCGGTTCCTAGACATTGGTCTACAATGTTGTGAACTGAAGGGGAGTGATCGACCTGAGCTGACACCTAGTCTCGTGAGAGAATTAAAGCAACTGCATGTCTCAGAAGAGAGACCTGTGCCATCTTATTTCTTGTGCCCCATTCTTCAGGTTAGTGGTTTCTTATCTTTTTTCAAATGTGTGTATTTGTTTACCAATGATTTACAACATGCTAGAAAGTTCTTTCATGTTAAAATGGTTTTGAAATTTACTTTGGTAGTGAAAGCTAAAGCTAGTGCCCTTCATGTTTGAATCTCTTAGGAACAAAATCATGATTTTATGGGCTCACATATTGTAACAGCCCAAGCCTACTGCTAGTAGATATTGTCTTTTTGGGCATCCCTTTCTGGGCTTCCCCTCAATGTTTTAAAACTCGTATGCTAGGGAGAGGTTTCCACACCTTTGTAAGGAATGGTTTGCTCCCCTGTCCAACTAATGTGGAATTTCACAATCCACCCTCCTTGGGTCCCAGTGTTCTCGCTGGCACACCGCCCCATAACCTATCTCTGAAACCATTTGTAACAGCCCAAGCCTACTGCCAACAAATATTTTTCTCTTTGGATTTTTCCTTTGGGCTTCCCCTCACGGGTATAAAACGCGTATGCTAGGGAGAGATTTTCACACCCTTATAAGGAATGTTTCGTTTTCTTCTCTAACTCCACGTATATACTGGATTTGTTTCAGGAGATCATGCTGGATCCCCAAGTGGCTGCAGATGGTTTCACGTACGAAGGAGAAGCTATACGTGAATGGTTAAGCAATGGCCGGGAAACTTCTCCAATGACCAATTTGAAACTCAGCCACCCGCAGCTTACTCCAAATCATGCTGTGCGTCTTGCCATTCAAGATTGGCTTTCCAGAGTTTGACAATCCCACCTATCTAACAGGTCTGATTGGTGTATAATATGTTGTTTATATTATCACAAAGCTATGTCTATGTTCCTATGCCATCCTTCGTCAGTGTAGATACTTGAAATTTTGCAGAAATAAAATACATCTTTGCTCTGGTTTTTCCCCCTAAATTCTGGAGTATTACTTCCCAACCAAACAAGAATCATAAATAAGAGAGTCCGAAGGTTAAGGTGTCCTACAGCTGAGGTGCAAAGGAATCAGTAGACAGCTGAGTGCAGTTCAAAGGGCACTCAATCTCCTATATGTCAAAATTTAATGTCCCAAAATGAGAGAGAATGGAGGGTCTGCCCTTCACTCTTCATCTTCCCAACTGATATTTCCTTTGCATTTACTGATAGAATTCCAGAGGAGATAACAGTTGGGAGAATCATAACTAATCCATTTCCTATCTCAATCTCTACCTTACATTCTCATTTCCCCACGTGTCCTGTTGTACCTCGTTTGGGACCCACTGTTCTGTCGGACGGTGGCTGCCACTGTCTTGAGTTTTAATTGGTGGGTCTGTCTCTTCTTCACTCTGTTTTGGTCAACTTTGTCTGATTTATTACTCCAACTACATCAACGCATCCAACTCTATTAAATAAGTCAGTTGAGCTGATCAGCTCATATTTACTCTCTTCCTTTTTTGGGGTTCGAATTAAATTCCATACAAAATTTTCAAACTGCAACTACTCTGGTTGAAATGCAAAGGGAATTGATTGTTCTAAGCATTGTTTAACAGGTCAATTCCTTGAAAACATTGAATGTATTGATGTTTCAATGTTTCTTGATGAAATATGTTTCTGTAAATCATTGATCGGGAACGGTCTTTCGACTGGAACCCCTACGAACCGTCAGCTCATGCCATCGGAGATGGCCAGAAACAAATACTGAGAGATGACTGAGAGAAGACCCAGAAAGAGAACAGGAAGAAGAAGAAGAGAGGAGAGACCATTGTTCAAAAAGGAATATAAGATCAATTATTCAGAAATTACAAATTTTTCCTTCTTTGACAGTTTTTTCTTTTCTTTTTTTTATTAAAAAAGAACAAGCTTTTGCACTTTACATCTCCTTGCCACCAAGTAAACTGCAGAATTAAGTTCATGAGGCAATTCCAAGAACCTTAATCGCCGTTTCTTACAATGGTGATCAGGGAAAAAAGAGAAAAATGAACATAAAGAAAAAAGCCTGACCTTTTACTGAGTTCTTCTCTATATCATCTACCTGCTTCTTTCCACTATTTTATACACAGGATCTCCAGATCCTCCCTTCTAATGAAATTACAATGATCGATACATCGTCGTGGTACTTCCTCCGGTCACCCTGTGGTATTTTGAGTAACTCGTGGAAATCCATACCTGTATATAACCATATAGCCAAGTTCAGCATAGTGTTCATATTTTGAAAAGACGACAAGAGAGAAGCATTTAGGGTGGGTGTTGTTTTGTACCAGCTCTCTTTGCAGCCCGAAACAGCAGTAGTTCAACCAGATGTTGTGCCGGGTCTCCTTCGGGTTGCAAGGTGATGAAAAGTTCGACTTCCGAAACAGCTTCCTCGTTCGTGAAGTACTGGTAGAGTCCATCAGATGATAGTATCAAAAACCTGTCTTTTGGTCCCAATCTGTGGTGGTAGAGAGATGGTAGACAATTGATATATGGCGATCCCCCGACGTAGTTGATTCTGAACATTTCCAACAGTGCATTGTTCCATTTAGGCTGCTCATAAGAACAAAAATGACCAATGTTAATGCACAACTTTGCATCAGTCCAGGGTGAAGAAGATGATTCAGTTCTCAGTCCCTATGGCAAAGCAGCCAGTTCATTTAACAAGCATAACTCATGGGATCGACAGGCTGAATCGAGTCGAGATATTAAGATGCTTATCACTTTCATCAATGAATCAGTGGATAAGAATGATGAGACAAGTTCCATGCCTTGATTAAATGATAACAACTCGAACGAGTATAATCAACCAGGACGAAAAATGGTAGAGATACGAACATTCGCGGTCGAGATTAATGCAATTCAATTCATAACGAGCCAGACCAATTACGCATTCAAAAGTGCTTGAAAGGAACAATTCATATAAGAGCAAGGCATGGTATTTTGAAAAGATCACCAACCTGTTTGAGGAACCCAGCACCGAACGCCCGAGTAACCTTCAACGAGCCTTTCACACGGTCGTTCATCACGGCACCAGCATCATCAGGATGTTCATTTTTTATTCTCTGAACTTCCTGTAAACCAAATCACAAAAGAATTAAATCTTTCACATCATTTCAGAACAAAGCCTAAAGAACACTCAATCACCTCATCAACACTGGTGCTGTGATCCATGGAAAGCTGAAAAGCAGCAAGGTTAGCTGATGTGAATTGTCTATCTCCATCTAATGCTTCAATGTCATGAACTGGCTCTTCATTAATCCTCTCCAAATCCTGTTGAATCTTCCCGAGCCAATAATCGGGCTCCGCCTTCTGCGCTAAAACAGCTCGGCTATCGCCAACGTTCATCACATAAACATCATCTCCCTTCATAAGCATCACGAGCACACAAGAACCCATCAAAGCCAGTTCAGGATTTTCATCGAGCATCTTGTCTGCAATATCCAAATAGGCCTCCTCTGTTTTCTTCAATGCCTGGGACAAAGCTTTCAAAACATCCGAATGATTAATCGACCTCGAACCGTTCGACGACGCAGATCGATTCAACTGCTCCTTTAACCTCCGATCGAGCTCTAATCGTTCCTGATCCCATTCGCACTTCCATTTCCGCTGATTATCCTCCCATTTCTCAGAAGCTCCTTTGAACTTTCCTCTTGAATTCTTACCTTTTTTTCTCCTCGAATTTGATCCAGAATTCGCATCGCCACTAGCACAAGGATGATTCTCTTGTTCAACACACTGAGAACAAGCGTTAACCTGCGAACAATCTCTTGTTTCTGGACAAGGATGATTCTCAGATCGAACAGGGGAAGTTGCCGGAGCGGCGACTCCGGCAGAATCGAGCTTTTCATCCCATAACAAACCTTTAAGTTCCTTATGAACAAAGGAGTATAGATTCGATAAAAGGTAATCAGGAGCATCAGGACCGTTAAATCCATCGTAAATCCCGACGAAAACCCAACCATGTTCTTCCGAAACCACCACATGAACACGATCTTCCCCTGCTTTTCCTTGAGCCCACTGCAGATTTTGGCTCTCCATTGAATCATCGTCTTCCAAACTTCCCTCACTACTGAAATTTAAACTACTCACAGTCAAATTCTCATTATGTTTCTCGGGCATGACGATCCAATCGGGTTCTTTTACCGCTTTAATTGGAGCCACAATGGAATTTTGCCCTCGATAAATCGACTTCGAAATTACGCTTCTCAAAATCCGAATTAGCCGGCCTTTTCTCGATCCAGATCTGGAATTAAATCCTCCACCATGAGAGAAACTTCTCTGAAATTCGCAAGATGTAGAATTATCAAGAGGACCCGAAAAAATCCCCCGATCCAATGGACCCGACATAAACCCTCGTTCAATTGGACCCGATAAAAACCCTCTTTCCAAAGGACCCGAACTAGGGATTCCACTGAAATTACCCGGAATCGGACCCGAATTAATCATGTTTTTAGGGATCGGCTGCAAAGGAATTGAAGCGAAAGAAGTCGAACTCTCAAAAGCCGCCGCTCGATCAATGCTATTGTACGAATACAGATCAACAAGAGCCGTAGAAAGAGGCGTCGATGTATTGGCACTTACAGAGGCGCCGGAAATTGATCGGAAAGTGGTGGTTTCATCGGAATGAACTTTTGAAGACGACAGCCTCAAAGGATCCGGCCGGACATAGCAGAACGAGTGTCCAAGCCCTTCATCGAGTGGATTCGATAACAGAACAGAAATATCCGGCCGCCGCCTACCGTCGCTAATTCCGGTGAAGCAAACGCCGAGCTTCCCAATCCCGTTGCCCATCGGGATTTCTTTTATATAAAAAAAAAAAAAAATTGAAAACTTTAGAAACAAAATCGAATTTTTCAGTGACCAAAACAGCTAATGATATGGATATTTCATAGTGTCCACAGAGAGAAAAATGGAGAACAAACGGAAGACGAGTGGAAGATGAAGAAGAAGACGAGGCAGAAGAGAGAGAAAGAGAGACAAAGGCGTTGACTTTAGAGTAGCGATTGTTTGAAATAAGAAAAACGCCGTCTTGGTTTCAAATCTATAAAAATTAAAAATTAAAAATTTTAAAAAATAAAATAAAGTTTAAATTTCATTATTTTCCGTAGGGTGGGGCGTTGACTATAGTTGGTTGTTTAACTCGGACTCAAATATAGACAGCTTTCTTTAATTTAGCGTTGATAAATATAAATATAAATATATATTTTTTTAAATCCTTAACCTTCTCAAGTGGACAAGTGTTACACTCACGCGCGGGTGAAGTGGGCCCCATTTTAAAATCGACGACCCGAGTTTAATCCGCAGGAAACGTTTAGCACGCGTATAAATCGGCGAGTTGGATGAGGTGGCAATACAACAAGAAAGTAAAAAGTCAAACGGGAAAAATGAAATGAATACAAGTTTGCATGGAGAACCACGTCACCATCACCGTTGGATCAAAAACAATGGTTTGATGAAAATACTGGTTGACTGACACCTGTCAAGTTCCCACAGCATTCTTGTCTACGCCTTCTTCTCTGCCCCCTCCTGCAGCTAAATTTGACTTTTTTTTTCCTAATTAATTAAATCTGAAAATTGCAAATTATTAATTACTCTTATAAGTAAATAAAAATTTTAAAAATACTTTGCCTGTTTATTTTATTATTTTATTATTTTATTATTTATTATTTATTATTTATTATTTTGGAGTGTGTGTTGGGTTTGATTATTTATTGAATTTGGTGTGGTGGAGTGGTTGCCGGTTAGTAATTGCGTTGCATTTACTACAATTTGAGAGTATTAGGTAGCCTTGACTTAGCTTTTTTTTTCCTCCTAATTTTATTTTGAATTCCTATATTTTCCCATGTTTTTTATTATTTGTAATTTAAACGCAAATTTCATTTTGATTTCTAAATTTTATTTAAAAAAATCAAAATTTACCATTAAAAAGAAGAAATGAATAATGTGTAGGTTTGAATACCATAATTATAAAAAACTATTACGAGAGTGTATCACTATTGAATCGAACGGATTCTTGTTTGGTCTTTGGTGTTTAGCCTTTAACCATGGTTGAAGTCTATCGACTTTAGTCTTTAGTTGACTCTTACAGGGATTGACCTCAATAACCTTAGTTGACACCAAAAGAGTCGACCTCTGGGGTCAGTCGCTTAACCCTTTTGTTTATGTTTGATTTCTAAATTTTTTATTGAGCTTATGATCGATACTAAAAGAAAATACGATGTCATTTTAAAAGGAAAAAAAATCAATATATTTTAGATAAAATTATACAAAAATTTATTTGAATTTTAGAAATTAAATTTGTGTAATTTTTAAAGGGCATAAATAGTCCACTTTTTTTATTACTATTATTCCGTTCATATTTATATTAAACTTCGCGTTTTTCTTCGTTGAATTTTTGTGTTAACAGAAAAATAATTTTCAACTCAGAGCAGATTAAAAAAAGTCTAAATAAATTTATTATTTTCATTTAATATTCAAAACTTCATTATTATTTTAAAAAATTCCTCTTTTACCATTTCCATTTTCCGCCCATCAACTCATTCAATCTATTATTAGAAATAAAAACATTTTAAAATAAAAATTAATTTCATTTATAAAAAAATAGAAATAAATAATTGTCCGTTCAAGTTGCATAAAATTGGCATTGTGGAGGTCAATTAGGCGTTAAATCAATTAATATAAAATGACCCATAAGGGTATATATCTCTCCACTTCCATTTCATTTTCGACGTGGTCCAATTACAACCATCCACGTGGAAAATAAAAGCATTATGTGGACTATTGTGAGACAAATCCAAATGGTTTTTAGGTACATGCTGACATCCAACACCACCAATACTGGAGAAAAATAAAATTAAAAAATTAGAAAAATTAGAGAAAAATAAAATTAATCCAATTCTCACGATTTTTTTTTTTTAAAAAAAAAACAAGTTAAAATTATAATTAAATGCTTGAATTAGTCAAATTTGAAATAAATAAAAATAATAAAATAAGTCATAAATATTTCAAGTGGGGAAAGCTTACGAAACCACCATCTCCACAAACTCCCCCCATTTGTTTTATATCCCTTGTCTTTTTCACACACTTTTATTTTTAGAAATATAAAATAATAATTAATTTTCTAATTAAATCTGGCTCCAATCAGGTGTCTCCGTCCAAATCCATCCCTTTAAGGTGAGCGTTCTTATCAGGACATTGCCTCATGTCAACCTACTTCGAGGAACAGCCGTTGAGAACGGGTTGTGATGGCCAACAACATCTCGAGATTCGTGATTGCTTCAAGACATATGAACCATGTCGATGGGAATCGTGATGACAAGATGAGATGCAACGTTGACAAACCTTGGTCCGAGCAGAGGCAAGGTCGAGCCGAATGGCTTGGCCTAGTGTAGAGACAAGTCGGATGTGTCGCTAAAAGAAACTTGGATTCCGCACAAGCGATGTTCGTTTGATTGGCGAAAACAAACCTCACCTAAGGTCCGACGAGCCAGGGTAAAAAACAAACCTCACTTAAGGTTGATCGTGAGCGTGTCAAGATTACGACACCACATGTAGATATTGTCCTCTTTGGACAATCCTTCAAGCTTTCCCTTAAGACTTTAAGACGCGTCTGTTAAAAGAAGGTTTCTACACCCTTATAAAGGGTGTTTTATTATCCTCCCCAACTAACGTGGGACATCACAAATATAAATAATTATTATATATTTAATTGAATATAACATTTTATCAACCTATATAAATCACATCACTTCTTTTTTTCAATTTTAAATAATATTATTATAGAGAAGTAATTATATTTTGAACATTAAATTATGATTTAAAAAAATAGTTTAATCGAATATAATCTAAAATGTATTTTATTCACAAAATTATAATTTTATTTTATTTTAGATTAATGAGATTAATATTAGGAATTTAGGATAAAAAACAGAATAATTTAATTATTTAAAAAAAATATAATAAATATGAATAATATAATTATTAACACGTTGAAAGTTTGAATATGGTTGGGAAGTGGGGCACTATATAAGCAAGTGATTAAGAAAAAATTAGTAGTCAAACCAAATGAGTTTGTCGTCCTAATCTTACCCATAATTATTATTTAATTAACCAACTTGATATATTTTTTTATATATAAAAAGATTTGAAAATAATGGATGAAATTACACTTCTATAATATCACGTATATATATTAAAAAAAACTGAAAAGGAAATAAATTAAAATATATAAAACTTATTGGAATAATTAATGATTCCCAACTACATAAAGATTATGATTAATGCATATAATTTTGGTTAATTAAATGCATGATTCATCTAGAAGGAAAGATCCGCAGCCTCGTCCATTGACTAATCTTTGTTTAAATATTAATCTCTATAAATAATATGATATAAGTTTAGATCTTGAATATTTGACTTGTGTTTATGTAATTTTGATTGGATTTCTTTGTAGATTTGTACCAATTTGAGGGAGATAAATGTAATTTGAAGTAAATTTCACTCCATTTCTATATTTTATTTTATTTTATTTTATTTTTAAATTATCTACCTGTTTCCAGCTTTCCCTCTGGGCTTTATAACTCCTCAATCTTTGGGGCCTAGTGTTCTTATTGGCACATCGCGTGTGCTAGGAGAAGGTTTCCACACCCTTATAAAGGGTGTTCTGTTCTCTTCCCGAACAAATGTGGGGCATCATAGCACAAGTTATGAAGGGTTAAAAGGGTTTTTTTAGGTCCTAATCAAAATTCGTGAACTTAATTGATATTTATGGGATGAATTCACCAATTCAGTGCAAAATGTAATAGTTGTTCGGGATATTAGTTCATAATTAGGAATTTTAGGGTTTTGAAGCTCGTGGAGTTGATTATTAAATAAATAATAAAAAAAGACGTGAGATTTTTGAAACGTGTATTTCAAAAATTAAGTTACATCGAGTTCGATTAATCAATTTTTTAGGATATATATATATATATATATATATATATATATATATATATATATATATATAGTTTTTAATTTTATTATTTAATATTTTATTTTTTTTTTATTGTGTATCAGTATTTTGACCAATTTTATGTGAAGCAATTGTCTCAATTATATCCAAATTAAAATTATATGTTTAGTTTCTCGAGAAATAAAGTAATATTATGGGACTATTAAAATTTTCAAGTATTTTTTAGAATTTAATTTTAAAATATAATACTTGAAAGAAGGATGATTAAATCTACTTAAAATTATTAAAATTAACAATATATATATATATATTTAAAATCAAGAATAAAAAGAAAAATACCCGTAATATTGCACATTTTAGGCTTTAAAAAAAATAAATTACACTAAATTTAATTGATATTTAATATAATATGCCGATTTGACCAAACCAAACCAAATTTAACTCTCAATTATTTGACTTTTGAAGGCATAATTGCATTTATTTTTTCGAATAAGAAAAATATTTATTTGCTTTCTAAGTCGAGGAAGACAAATTCTTTGAAACCATTTTTCACCAACCTTATTTTTCATAAGGATAAATGATTACAATTTTTTTTTAAATAATAATAATATATTTTGAACAATAAACTTTTAAAATAATTATTTAACGAAGGGTTAAAATATTTAGTTTGTTTCATTATTCTAGCCGACCAACCCGAGTTCTTCTAGCATAACTTGTCATCGCTTACTTGCTTCTTAAAAAAATTTTAGTTGGTCACTTACATAGAATTGTTCTAAATCAATTAGGCTTGATTTTCGGGTTCTTATGATCGAGCTATAAAAAATAATGGTGCATTCGATTAATTTTCTTTCTATCTGGGTTGAATTAATTTTTTGCAAAATTGAAAATATTCGGTTCGATTTCTTTTTGGTCAATTCAACCCAATCACACTTGGCTTTTTAAAAAATTAAGAATATTAATAGTAATAAATATTTAAGAGATTTTAGTTATTAATATATCATGTATTGCTAATAATAATTAAAAAAACAATCTGATAATCCAACCCCATCCAAATATAGAGGGTTAAGTTGATTTGGATTTTGAACTTGGTTTACGTTCTTCATTCACCAACTCAACCAATTCGTGGTTGTTAGATAAACACGACTCTCCACAATGGAATGATATTGTCTGCTTTGAACATAAGCTCTCATGACTTTGCTTTGGGCTTCCCAGAAGGCATCGTACCTCTCCTACGAGGCCTTTTGGGGGAGCCCAAAGCAAAGCCATGTGAGACTTTCATCCAACCGTAGTTATTCACCTAACCCGAGTTTACCCAAAACTAGAAAATAATATTTAAACCCAAATTTATTTAGATACAAGTGTGTAAAGAAAAATATTTAGGGGAGAATCGAGAAATTCTAACAATTTGACTTAGGGAAAGAAATGGAAAATAAGGTCACTTTCTAAGCATTGTTTTGTTTGGATTTCCCTATTTTGACCAACACTCCTTTAGCTCCACCAACAATTTCACTTCTCTTCTTCCTCTATGGCCACACTTTGAACTTGTTTTGGTCAATTCTCATGCCCACAAATTCTACCTACAAATTGGAATCGTTCAAAGCTCGGCTCGATTCAATTAATATACATATAAAGCTATCCCGATAATGCATAATTTAAGGATTTAAAAGTATTGAATAATTTGATATGAGTATTTTTTTTTTTTTGGCTAAATTAATAAATATTGCTTAGTATTTTATTTAAAAAATATATTTTTTTTAAAGTAGTATTAACCTCCTTAACCTTAGTAAATTTTTTTTTAAAAAATATTTGGTAAAAAAGGTGTATTTTAATTTTTTTAAATTTAAAGATATTAATGTTATTTTTTTAATAGTATTGCGTTAAAAATATTAATGAAATTAAAAAATTTTAATTATAATTTTAAAATACTTTTGTAACTTTATGAAACTCAGTTTGAGTCAGTTTTATTTTGAAATAAAAATAAAGTATTAACGATTTTTCTTTCGAATTAATTTTAAAACTTATTTAAAAAATATATATGAAAGTATTATATTTATTTATTTTTTAATTAAGCATAAAAAAGAAAAAGAAAAAAAAATTATGAAAACGAATAAAATCCAAGAATTTAAAAGAATCTCCTTCCCCTTTCTCTCTCTTGAAATTTCGCCCTAGAAATCCCCAAATATTAAACCCTAATTTGATTAATGTCGGACGAAGGGGCAGGGGGTTTCCAGAGAGATGTATGGAAACTTCTGCGCAATGCCCTAACGCTTACCACATCGGGGACGACGGTGATCATCCAGAATATAAAACACCATTTTAAAATTAAATTAAAATAAAAAAAAGGGCTGGGCTTCTGGGTAATTTCCAAATTTGGGCCGGTCTTGAGTGCCTGTATTGGGCCGTTTATTCTTTTTGCTAATTCAGCCCATGTTTTCAAATGGGTTGGGCTGCGAGGCAAGCGTCTGTATGTTATAATATATATATATATAGTATTTCGTGCTATAGGATCTCACACTTCGAAATTATCTGCAAGTTTGAGATCTTACCTTTGTTGTTGTCGTATTATTTGCTCTCAGAAATCGGAGGAAAAATGGGCAGAAAATTCTTCGTCGGCGGCAACTGGAAATGTGTATGCTTTTTGTTTCCTTACTGTCCTTGGATCTTACTCTTTTGTTTATACTTTTTTCAATTTTTTGGTTGTTCGGTTCATTTTGTCATCAGAACATTTATCAGATAATCAAATCTTTTGTACGCATGGATTTTCCCATTTGTTGGATTTGAGCTATACTCGTTGGTTTTGAACTGAGATCCACATTTCTCGCTTGGTTCTTCGATGTACTAATTGTGTTAAACCGTGACTTTTCTGATCCGAGTGTGCTGATTTTAATTTTGAATTCTCTGATTAGTTGAAATGTTGAGGAGGTCTAGATTTGGTAATGGAGGTTAGGGTGACTGGCTTTTGGTTAGATGAATGGATATTATTGTTGATTGAATAATTTTTCAGAATGGAACAACCGAGGAGGTGAAGAAAATTGTCAGCATGTTGAATGATGCCCAAGTTCCATCGGGAGATGTTGTTGGTATGTTTAAAAATTTAGATTACTGGATGAACTTTGTGATCCTTATAGTAACAGCGATTCATGTTTGAAGAATAGGGGAAACTAAGGTCTATGCTTGTTATTTCTCCTTTGCAGATGTTGTTGTGAGTCCACCTTTTGTGTTTCTTCCCCTGGTTCAGAGTTCGTTGCGTTCCAATTTTCATGTTGCTGCTCAGAACTGTTGGGTTCGTAAGGGCGGTGCTTTCACTGGAGAAGTTAGGTAGGATTTAACAGATGATGGAATCTTATTGCGTTGAAATCTCTTGGCTACTTGTAGTTATATCTATTCATTTATTGTAATTTTGCTTCTATACCTGCTTGAAATACTGGAATTGAATGCTTGATATTTTTCTTTCTATACTATCAAAAGAAATATGACATTTGATTGATTTGAAATTGGTGTATTTTTCTACAGTGCTGAGATGCTTGTCAATTTGGGAATTCCATGGGTGATTATTGGCCATTCTGAAAGAAGAAGTCTTCTGAATGAGTCCAATGAGGTAACCCGACTATTACATAAATGAAAATTTGACAGGTTATGCATCCTTTATTTGTTTATTGCATCAATGATTTTGGTTTCAAGCTCTCTTTTCTCATACTTTTGACTGCAGTTTATTGGAGATAAAGTTGCATATGCCCTTGCTCAAGGCCTTAAAGTTATTGCTTGTGTTGGAGAGACTCTTGAGCAACGAGAGTCAGGATCAACATTGGAAGTTGTTTCTGCACAAACTAAAGCAATTGCAGGTACTTTCATCATGAAAGTAAAATTCAGTTTTACCCCTTTTGGACATTGAGCATCTTACGTTCTTCTGCATGTTTAGAATCTCTTGTTCTTTTCCCGGTTATCCCATATAATTAATAATTTACTTTTAATTGGTCTTGAATGAACTTGATTTTTCTTATGCTTAGTATACATCATATTATCCGTCCATCGTTCTTGTGCAAAATTGATGACCCTTCTGTTACATCGTAGATAAAATCCCCAGCTGGGACAATGTTGTTTTGGCTTATGAGCCGGTTTGGGCAATTGGAACAGGGAAAGTTGCAACCCCTGCTCAAGCTCAGGAAGTAAGTTTTGTTCATAGAGATTTGTAAATTTCACTTTAATTCAGGTCAATTAACCATAACATTATGGTTTCTTTTAAGGTTCATGCTGAACTGAGGAAATGGCTTCACAATAATGTTAGTGCTGAAGTTGCTGGATCAGCTAGAATTATATATGGAGGTAACCTTTTTGCCTCAATGAAAAAAATATTATGTATGCCTCATAACATGCTTTCCTATCTACTTCGCTGACCTGTGGAGCACTATTAATACAAATAATACACAATGATCGTTTCCAATAGATTTTTTATCCAAGTTAAGAACAAATTTTTTATTTCATCTATCATTTCTCCAATATTGAAGTGATAATCCGGTGAATAAGTGGAAACTATCCACTAGTAGTTTGATTATAATTATTCTCGAGACTTGAGAGAAAAAATTATCCACCTCAAAATATGAGATAAGTTTATCATTCCTCAACTCTTTCAGTAGATTTAAGTATTCGTTTTCGATTTGAGCTTGAAATATTCAGAATCCTTTCCAGACGCCATTGGAGGGGAATTTCTTTTAAGAACCAAATAAAACCTCATGCATTGGAGGGAATTGTTTCATACGATGGAACAATAGATGTCCTTTTTCTGTTCTGTGATTTGTGCTTGTTGACTTAGTCAGATTTGTTTGCGTATTCAGGTTCTGTAAACGGTGCAAACTGCAAAGAGTTGGCTGGACAGCCTGATTTGGACGGATTTTTGGTTGGTGGAGCTTCACTAAAGGTTGATATAACTTTTTCTTTCTTTGTTTGGTTTATGGTTACATCTTTGGTTGCTGACTTATCTTATGTTCCCTTAAAACTAGCCCGAGTTCGTGGACATTATCAAGTCTGCAGTTTGAAGAAAACCACGCCCGAACGTCTTAGTCAATGGCGAGACATAAATAATGGTTCTTCTGTTTTGTTAAACTAATTTGAGGTACTCAGTTATGTAAGAGAAGCCTTGTTTTCCTGCTTTTGAATTAATGAGTTTTGGCGTGGGTACTGGGAAACTCATTCATAATATTCCAGTGCTTGTAATAATTTTTGATCTAGATCCCACTGTGGCGGACACAGATGAGAAATAAAGTTTAAGGTGTTTCGGAAAATAAAGAAGGTTATGATCCATGCAATGCTTGTTTTCATTTTCAGAAAATTATTTAAAAGTACTTGAGGGGTTGTTGGTAGATATCTGCTTCAACTGCTACATCAATTCCTTCAGGTTAATTTAGGCTGAATGATTGGTCGGGGCATGTGCTATGTGTGCTATGTGTCACAATTGTACTCACAATTGTACTCTTGTGGCAATGGACGGCGTATACTTGAGCCTTCGTATCACATTTGCAAGCTAGGAAATACATTTCAAAACCATTTGAAAGAATCGAAGAAAAGAATGTTATGTGATTAAAGGCAAAGAAAGACTTATTGCTGGACATCCCTGATAGTATGTGGTAGGTATACACATGATTTTGGTGATCAGTCATAGAATAGCCATCTAAGATGAAAGCATGTAGCTACGGACAACGCGTATTGAACAAGCATGTTTGGGACATTCGACATATGATTATAGACAACCCGCCTTGAACTAAATTATGGACAAAATCAAGGCATATTATATTATTATTAATTAGCCGGTGAGAAATTCTATAAAATAAATTATATTTGGTATGCAAGAAAATAATATGGTATTTTTCTAATATTTGTTTACTAACAAATTTTAAACAATAAGTCAAAAGATTATATAATATATATTTATAAATTGTTGTCGAATTAAATATTAATGTATTGTTTTCAACGGCTAATTTTACTCGCTTAAAAATTGGAATTTATTTAAAAAAAAAAAGATTTCCTTTGATTAAATGATAATAAACCTGATTTCATCAGTCACGCTGAAATTTTAAATTTTAATTTTAAAAAATAAAATAAAAAACTGTGGCCACTGGCATCCGTCCGATCTACGGGGAAATGGAATAAATAAATAAATAAATAAAAGGCATTAAATAAAATCGTTCTTGTAAAAGTCGTGGTTTTTTGTGATCCTTGAAGCGCCCGTGGTTTTTTTTTTCTTTTGGTTTTTTGCTTTTTTTGCGAGCCGCTCCTTTCTTCAAATATCTGTGATTCTGCGTTTCTGCTTTTCGCTGTGATCGGATTTCTGGTTCTGGAATTCTCAGGAAAAGAAAATGGCAAGGAAATTCTTCGTCGGAGGCAACTGGAAATGCGTATGTTTCTTATTTGATTTCTTCTTGGTTTGTTTTAACTCTATTTTGTCTCTGTATTGTCGATGTTCGGCTGCTTGTTTGATTTGATTGTTACCGTATGTTCTATTAGATCTTTAATCTGTTGTTTGTTTGTTATTTCAAGCTATTTGGTTTAAATGTTTTTGGATTTTGTTTTTGATCTGATGAACTTATGGAAAACACTCATTTCTCTACTGGTTTCTCGATGTACTGACGACTTTTTGGATCCTGTGACTTTTCCGATCTGAGTGTGGTAGATATAATTGATGTGTTTATGCATTGAACTTTGGAATTGGAGATTTGGAGTACTGGATTGTGTTTGATAACTAATAATCTTGTTGATTTAATGAAAAATTTTACAGAATGGAACAACCGAGGAGGTGAAGAAAATTGTCGGCACGTTGAATGAAGCCGAAATTCCTTCTGAAGATGTCGTGGGTACGGATGTAAACTTGTTTAGTTTTCAGATTTATGACTGTCGATGTGTCTTGCAATATGGTTTACGAAGATCTTTCCAGTGATTGATTAGGTCTGTAAATGTTGTTATCCTGTGCAGAAGTTGTTGTGAGTCCACCTTTTGTGTTTCTTTCGCTGGTGAAGAATCTGTTGAGGTCTGAGATTCAAGTTGCGGCACAGAACTGTTGGGTTCGCAAGGGTGGTGCTTTTACTGGAGAAGTTAGGTATGATTTTACCTTGTGCGTTCTTCATATTGCACAGGAATATGTCTGGCTGGGCTTGTGCTAATATCTCCATTCATTTTGAGTAACTTCTTTGTCCAATTTTTGAAATTATTACCAAAAGTGACGGATGCAATGCTTTCCAAAATTGGAAATGTTTGACTCTTTTTAAGAACGATTACTGAATCTTGTTTGAAGAATGATGAAGTTTGAAGCTGGGCACTTTTCTGTTTATACTACAGATTGGTTAATTTTTCATGATTTCAGTTCATGCATGTTTTTCTAGGCTTTTTAATTTTTTTTATTGGAATGTATAGTTCTTTAAACTCTTACACGATAACAGTGCGCCATGCAACTAAGTTGATATCTTTTCCCTTGCAGTGCTGAGATGCTTGTGAATTTGGCAATTCCCTGGGTTATTATTGGGCATTCTGAAAGAAGGCTTATTTTGAACGAGTCCAATGAGGTAATCCCTGCTAGAATGGAGATTAATCCATGCTAGAATGGAGACTAGTGGCCACACCCCTATCTTTATTTTGTTAACTTTCTGTGGAAATAGATTATTTCAAATCAGAAAATATGTTGATTCTAAGACCATTCCCCCTTCATTTTGAATACAGTTTGTAGGAGACAAAGTTGCATATGCACTTTCTCAAGGCATTAAGGTTATTGCCTGTGTCGGTGAGACTCTTGAGCAGCGAGAATCGGGAGCAACATTGGAAGTTGTTGCAGCACAAACTAAGGCAATTGCAGGTACTTCTACTTTCATAGCTCTGAAATTGAAAGCAAATGTTTGATCGGGTTGGTGAGACTTCCCAGAACGTTGAGTTTTTTATCTTATGCTCATGCTGAGAAGCTTTCAATATTTTTTCGATTGATCCTGTACAAAATGGATGACACTGGTTGTTACGGTGCAGAGAAAATCTCTAACTGGGACAATGTTGTCTTGGCTTATGAGCCAGTTTGGGCTATTGGAACAGGGAAAGTTGCAAGCCCTGCTCAGGCCCAGGAAGTAAGCTTTCTTCTTAAACATTTATAAGTTTCAGTTAGATTCAGGTCAATTAACAATAAGATTGTGATTTTTCCAAAGGTCCATCATGAATTGAGGAAATGGTTTAGCGACAATGTTAGTGCTGATGTTGCTGGATCAATTAGAATCATATATGGAGGTATCCCCTTTGCTCCTGTCAGATTGTCCTGTTGACATGCATGCTGTATTACATTCATTCCAGTACTTGGTTGATGCTGTTTATTTCTGATCGAGCTCAAACTCTCAGATGGGGGGAGTACTTTTTATGGAACAACCAAATAGAAACCTTAATTTGATTAACATATATTCACCCTGTGTGCTTGTGTGATGCACATATGCGTTGTTAGGTCATGTAACTGTGGAACTAACTTGTTTGCATCATTAACTTGTCTTTTAGGTTCTGTAAATGGTGCAAACTGCAAAGAATTGGCAGCACAACCTGATTTGGATGGATTTTTGGTTGGAGGAGCTTCACTAAAGGTTGATATCCTCTCAAGTTCATTATCCATTATCTATTTTTTTTTCTTGTTTGGTGTTGTGTTCTTCAACTTCGGTTGCTGACTTGTCTTTATGTTTTATTGAACTAGCCCGAGTTTGTTGACATTATCAAGTCAGCTACAGTCAAGAAATGAAGGACTTGAGGAGGAGTCATTGGATGAGACAGGTCTGTCTCCTTTAATGTCTTTGCGGAAATCCTTGTTTTCTTGAGCAATAAAGTTGAGACTCAATGCTGTTGTATGATCATAGTTTTGTTTTCTCCCCTTTTTGGTGCATTTTGACATAAATTTGGCACTGTGAGGTCAAAATACTATGTTTATGATTGGATATTGAGGTGTCATCTCGATTCTGATTCAGACAGAACACAGAATATATTGATATGTGCGTTCAGATTTCTAATTGCTGATTCCTATTTCAAATTCGCAAATCTATCTTCATACTTTTTTTATAATGATTTTGATGTGGAACACCTTCTTAGAGGCTTCAAAGGCCATTTTGGACTATGATTAGGAGGTAGAATATATTGAAGCTATGAAATGGCCTAAGATTTGATGGATTTCTTCCCAACCCTCTCTACTGTCTCTCTTCTCTTCATCTCTTGGTTCTACTGCTCATCCATCCAAGTGAACCCCTCGCTTCGGTAGCCGCCCATTCTCCGTTGTTACTCCGATCGCCACTTTGTTCTCAATTGTTTTCCACCCCTTTTGAAAGACAAGACAAACTACTTTTAGCTAGGAACCTCTTATCTTTCCGCCTAACTCCTTGAAAACATTGTTTGACTTGCCTAGATCCACCCTTAAAAACATTGTTTGACTTGCCTAGATCCACCCTTGAAAACATTGTTTGACTTGCCTAGATCCACCCTATCTTAAGAACGTGACTATCCTAAGAAATAGACCCTGCACCGAAATAGAATGACCTAACAATAAAGTCTAACTTTTCCTTTCTTTCACTCCCCAAAACACATCTCTATCACCTAGGCCACCATGAAAGCCGGCTCGAAGGTTTTGGGTAATTTTTCGATCATTACTACCAAGTATAGGAAATGGGTATGTCTTATGAAGTGCCGGGAATGACCGATCTCAGGGACTAAAAATGACGTTTTTTTGTAAAATTAGAATTAAATCAAATACTAATTTTGAACCTCAAGAATCAAAAAATTATTATATGTTACCCATAGTTTTAATATGGCAGGAGAAAAGACTCATTTTCTTAGATTTTTTTTTATTAAATTTCTTCGAAATTTAAATGAGAATGTCTTACTAAGAATTTGAGTTCGGTTCCATGTGAAAAAATTATTCTTCCTTTATAATTTTTATTTCCTATTTTAATTATAAATAATCCTTTATAATTCCCTTCTCAATTAAAAAAAAATCCTTTTCAATTAAACTTTTAAATTAAGAATTTATTATTATTTTAAATTAACATAAAAAAGTGGTAAATTTGAAATATCAAATAATATACCAAATTTATTTTAATTATTAGTTTTGATTTTAAGATAATTTTTTAAAAAGGAATCCCAGCGCCTATATTCATGCAATTTTAATTTTAGAGGTTGACTAATATATTATTAAGAAAGTATTCCATCATTATGACAATTAATTAAAAAATCCTTATTATTAATAATTAATAATTAATTTATGGCACGTCATTTAAAGAATATTCAGTTGCCTATTGAGGTCACTTTCGTCACTCGTTACGTTAATCATACACTATTAAATTAATAAGCTTCATAAACTATATAATAAAACCTAAAATCATTACCAAAAATAATAATAATAATAAAATTAAAAGAAAAAAAAAAAAGAAAAAAACCCTTAACCGTCACTCATTTCAAATCAAAATATTTATTCACAAAAAATGATTGGAGCCACCAAAAAAACTGTACGGACAAATTAATTGTAAATTTGTCTTCAAGTCATCAGATTCACCACCGCCATTTGACCTTTGTCTTCCAGCTGCTGCTTGCTCGCCGGCGAGAGGGCCTTTGAGCCGCCGACACAGTGCCGGTCCCTTCAATTCTTTATTCATCTGCTCTGCTCCATTAAAATGGGGGGTTTTCGGCCACTTGATTGGGATACACGTGTGGCCCATTGCTCGAAAACGAGCTCCAATGATCGAGGCGTTCCTGCGTGTTCAATCCAAACGATTGAAAAGTCAAATGAGGAATGGTTATCCAATCCCTTACTCTGCCAAATTTTTGTTTGCTCGCGTGTTGATTACTCGGTGCCGATTTGTCGCCAGCAATCTTGTTTTCTTTCCCCCATTTGTGATTCTTTGAAGAGGCCGAAATCGAACGTCTCTCAGTCTGCAATAGGAGCCTTTCGTGGGCTTATCCTCTTAGTGTGATGACAGAAAAGAGGGGACCAACATACTTGTCATTAATACGAACTTCCTGTCCGTCAGGGACTGTGCAACCCTTCTTCCCCATTTCTGTATTTTAGCCAATTGAAGTGGGAAAATTTAGCAGGAACTTTTGGGTTTTGATTAATTCTCTTGAATTCAGTCTTCTTCTGCTTTTCCTGCTAACGAAACAATTCTTGAAACAAGAATCTTAATTCTGATACACTGAAAGGTGGCTAGCTATTTGGGATTCTTTTGGTTGTTTTCTTTTTTCTTTCTTTATATGGGTTTGCTGAGATTCTTCTTGGTTTCATTGGTAGAATATTGGTTTGAATCTTGTTCTCTTGTTCTTCCTCTTTTTGTTGGTATCAGCTTGAAAGCTCTGAAAGTTGGCGAGTCCTTTGATTGCTTCTGATGGGCATCTGCTTGAGTACCAAACCTGTAGTAGAAATTGATGGTGATACAGGTATAAGAAGGCCAGTTTTCCTTCTTTATGAAAATATGGTGGAAGTTTTTAGGCTCTGTTCATCATTTTGAAGTTTTTTGAGATTTATTATTGATCTAACTGAACCTGTTCGCTTTCTCCAATGGAATAATGTCCTTTATATGAAGTCCTGTTGAGCACTTTGATATTTGATCATATAATGGGCACGAGTTCTTTCTTTGATTGAAATGAAGTAGTTGAGACATCTATTCACGTGCATTTATGAGGGTTTTGAGTCAGGTGAATGGCTATTGGTTCATTACTGGTCATGCATTTGTTTGTGCAGGGGTGAAGAATTGTAAAGCTGATAGTGATAGCAGTAATGGAATGGACAATGGTAGTGCAAGTAGCAAAATCTCATTGGCTTCAGTACTGCCTGCCCCTCGGAGTGAGGTCGAAATCTGGCAATCCTCCCATTTGAAGAGCTTCTCTTTTTCAGAGCTCAAAGAGGCGACAAGGAACTTCTGTCCTGTTAATGTTCTGGGAGAACCTGCTTCTGGTTCAGTTTTCAAGGGCTGGATTGATGAGCATTCCTTAACTGCTACCAAGCCTGGAACGGGATTGGCTATTGCAGTCAAAAGGCTTAACCAAGATAGTTTTCGAGGTGATGGGGAGTGGTTGGTGAGTTACCTCTTTGAGATTAACTGCAGAGATGACTCGTTGTCGTAACAATTGTTTTCTTCTCCACATCGGTTTCTTTTAGCATCGATGGATTATCTTAATTTAACCATCTGCTATGGTAGAATAGTTATTTGTTAAACAAATTTGTCATCTATGCTGCACAGATCCACTCATGTCATGCCTTCTTTTATAGGCGGAAGTGAATTTTCTGGGCCAACTTGTTCATTCTCACCTTGTGAAGTTGGTTGGCTATTGCGTGGAGGACGAGCAACAACTAGTTGTGTATGAATTCATGCCTCGAGGAAGTTTGGACAACCATCTGTTCCTTCGTGAGTTTTCCCTATCTTTTGATGCGACGCATTATGAACATTTGAAATATTTTGTGATTTGACACTCGAGTTGTCATTGCAGGGGGGTCCTATTTTCAACCGCTTTCTTGGGGCCTCCGCTTGAAGGTTGCACTTGGTGCTGCAAAAGGCCTCGCCTTTCTCCACAGTGATGAAAGAAAAGTGATCTACCGTGACTTAAGGACTTCAAATATTTTGCTTGATTCTGTGAGTCAATGGTGAAAATAAAAGCTTCCTTGTGCCTATGTTAAAAAGGGCATCATGGAACTGGGATCTAACTCCTAAAGTTAAATATTTACTTGTTCGGAAGATAGTCGTCGAGCCACTTGCTTCATTTTCTTTTATTTTCAGGACTACAATGCCAAACTCTATGATCTTGGATTTTCCAAAGCCACGGGAGCAACAGGCCGTAAAAGCAATGTCTCTACCAGGATTTCGGGCACCTCATATGCAGCTCCGGAGTATCTTGCTGCAGGTAATATTCAACACAACAAGAAAACATTTCTGTCAGATTTTCACATTCGCCATGCTGTCATCAACTTTCAACTCATTGCTGTCAAGGATCCTTGATTCTGCTTTCTTTTTCCTGATAAATAACATTTTTGTATCATTACTAGTCTGAGAGACTTAAGGCTACTACGTTAAAACACGTCGAGTCAACTTAGTTTGTTGTATTCTTTCAACAGACGAAGGTTTATAGTATCTAACATTGACCACTATGTCCTTTCACTCACTGTAGGTCAGGCAACCACTTCAAGTGATGTTTATAGTTTTGGAGTCATTCTATTGGAAATGTTGTCTGGAAGGAGAGCAATGTACAAGAATCGAACATTTAGAGAACACAATCTCATAGAATGGGCGAAACCCTACCTTGCAAAGAAACGTAAGACTGCTCGAATAATCGATGACCGACTCGAAGGCCAATATTCACTGGATGCAGCCTATAAGTTATCTAGTCTGATATTGCAATGCCTGTCCGTTGAGCCCAAGTCTAGACCGAGCATGAATGAGGTTGTAAAAGAATTAGAACAGCTACAAGACTCCATATCCACTACGATCAATACAACACAAATCCGCATGGCTCCTAGGCATAGTGCTGATGATGCCAATACTCTTCCTAGTGCTCATGCCCAACCTTCGACTCCTGTTTCCCCTGTTTATTAGCAGGTGCAGGTGATTGTTTACTACAGATCTTAGGAAAATGGCAGAAACATATTATGGTTGAATGATTATACTTCTCTTGCTATTACCATCTCTTCATCTCAGCAATACTTGGTGAGTTTGTATATAGAAAGAATGGTTCATTTAAATTTTTTTTGTTTGATTATCAAAGATACTATACTCGGGAAGAATCTGATTATATGTCTAAGTTTAAACTCAGTTTACCTTTTGGCTTGAAGTTATGCAATTGCGAGCCTCATGTTGCTTCTGTAATGGAAGAGCATTCTCTTTCATGTATTTCTTTGTTGTGTTATGTTGGTGCCATTTGAAATAAAAGAACAAAATTGTGAGCTACATTGAAATTGCTTGAAGCGGGTTTATGGGGGCATTTGATATGTTGGGGTTGGCATGAAAAGTCCGAGAATATGCGGTGCTGCCTGTTTGGTGTGCACATGAATGAGTATTATGTCTGGCAATGAAGGATAATGTTTGATGGAAATCGAATCGAGAGAATTGAGAGAACACCGAAGGAAGAATCGGTTGTGTATGCCTTCAGGAGTTTGATGGGCGACAGCTTTCCTATTCGTCGAGACGACATATGTCACTCCATTAATCGCCTAAGGAAGCTTGAGAGGAACAAGTGCACACTCGAGGTAGCTATCTTCATCTCCCTCTATAAACTCCCTTTTCGTTTCCAGTTTTCTTGGATGTCATGAATTCTAATCTTGTATCGCAGTAGAGTTGGCTGTACTGAGTAGTTTTTTGTATGTCTATAAGGATGTAAACAAGAGCAGGACGCTGGGAAATAGTAATTCCAAGTAATTGCTTAAATCATATAGAAGCTGAAAAGTTGCACAAACAGTGAATTTGGATGCAATGTCTTCTCTTTAGTAATGAAACCTCTATTAGCTTTCATCACTACATAATGCATAAAAGAGGACATTGTTTTGTTCTTGATTACTCTGTTTCTTAGTGTGATATTATCTGTTTGTATTGATGAGTCACTGTGATGTTGCCATATCAGGCCTGCTTTATAAGCAAGAATTGCCTTGTCCCTTGAGAATTGCGTGCAACTTCTAAATTATGAACTTGCTTTAGTAGATAGTAGGACCCCTTTTGTTAACTTGGACAAGTCACAAGAAAAGGCACGAGAAAGAAATGTATAATTAAAGTTGTTCTCTGTTCTTGGCAGGTTATGGAATGAGTGATCAGGGAGAGTTGCTCTTCAACAATCTTGTGATTACATCTTTAGATAAGGGAGCAATAAGAATGCCCTGGCATATTTCTACATATAACATTCTTATGAAAGTAGAAGCCAATGAACACAATATTGAGGGTTGATGAAGATATTTGGTGGCATGGAACGAGCTAAAGTGGAACCAAATGAGGTGCCTTGCTGCACTGTAGTTGAAGCTTTTGCTGAGGCTATGGAAAAATCTACCACTGGAAATAGGCTCATTAAAATGGCAACAGAGACCTTTAATTGGGTGAACCAAACGCAATAATGGTTATGAAGCAAATGGGTTGACCCGAGCTTTTGCCCACTGAATCCAAAATTCGAACCGAACAGATTCGGTTCCAGGAAAATAACCCAGCCAACCCTTATGATTCAGGTTGGGTCGGTCCGAATTTTTGGATTTTTGGGTTCAATGTACACCCTACGATAACCTTTTGAATTCTAGCTTAGGTTGCTTGAAAGCTAGCTTGGTGGAAGACGCCATGAAAATACTAGAGATAGGATCAAATATAGCAATCAGCAGCAAGAGAGTTAGAAAGTCAACTCCATGGTTGAAAACCACTCTTTCAATGATCGAAATTTTGACAGAGAGGCGATGTTGAAAGTACTGAAAAGTTATTCAAAGAACTCAAGGAAGCGAAGAATACGAGTACACATTTGTTTACAACAATTTGATCAAGACTTGGTGTGAGATCCCACGTCGGTTGGAGAGAAGAACGAAGCATTCTTTATAAGGGTGTAAAAATCTCTCTCTAGCAAATGCATTTTAAAACCGTGAGACTTATTGCTATACGTAATAAGCTAAAATAGACAATATCTGCTAGCGGTGGGTTTGGACGGTTATATTAGGTGATTAAATGAAGGCCAAGATTCATAATCCAAATCCATGGAGGAGGATGATCATAGGATGATCCAAATCTTTCTGAGCAGTTTCAAAGTCAAAAGAGTTAGAACAGATCGTACCTAAGTTTTAATATTCAATGAGAAACTCGCCAAGTCAGCGACTCATGAATGTTATCAATGATCCATCCTTTACCTCTGCTAGATTCTCAGTACTCTGTCGGGCATCAGCAGTCTTCTCCCTAGCAGATAAGCCGTGGGTACCTCTTGGCCACTTGACTGACATGGATGCTTGACTTATCTGCAACCAGGCCCACAAAATTTAGACTTCCCAAGTCCAAGAGTGAAGTCAAATCTCAAAAGTAAGTATCCATGTCCATGTCCATGTCTATGTTTTGGAGTGTTCGGTTTCTGGATTTTGCAAACCCTGAGAAGAACAAAGGACAACCCATTTCACTCCACACAAAGCTTCTCTGTTTCCTTCTGCTGTAATTTTCAAATCATCACCTCCTCAAAATGAAGATCTTTCTCCTTTTCAAACTGGGTCATCATATTTAAGCTTTACAAAACCAGAGACCACAAAATGAAGTACAAAACGCAGCATTTACATACGATCACAGGAAAAAAAAAAACCTATGAAGACAGGGACAGGTATTATTTACTGTTGAAGAGAGATTTTTATTCAGCTTTTTTTCTTGTCTTTACTCCTAAAGGAAACTTTGATTCATGAGTGTAGGACATCCCAAGAGAGATTGAATGAAGATATCCCAGCCAAGGCCCCTTCTCGTGAATGTATTTGCAAAAGATGGTTAGTCAGGGAAGGCTCTCCTGCACAGGAAGGGCCTCGAGAAGGGAAGAAGAAGAGCAATAAAGGGAGCCATTAGCAGACATGTTGGCCCCTTCCCGTGACATTATTTCCTCAACTTGGTTGAAAAAAGAGATTTTTTTATGTATAAGAACGGTACAGTGCATGTTCTTTGGTATCTTTTATCTACCATGGATTGACTTAATGGTCAATAGTTTACATCCTAGTCAGTGCCTCATCCTTATGAATTAAATATTTCATATGTTATTTTCACATAACTTTTCATTTCAGAAGCCAACAAATACGTAGAAAAGTCCAGAAGAGGAAACAAAGCCATGGAAAATTTGTTTAATTCAGAATTTGGTTGGCCTGAAAACTTTGAATTAAATACGAAAGAAAGAGAAGTCAGCAACCGACTGTAGCTTTTGGATTATTGGAAGGGCAGGTTGGACAAGTGTAAACAGGGTGGAGAAGACCAAAAACATTTGATGGGTCACGAGGATGAATCATGATTTAGGTGAAAAGGGGTCGAGAAAGCTTTATTGAATTAGATTTTTGAGTTTCCATTGAAGGGAGCAAATAGAAAGCTTCCAAAGCTGTAATCGCCGAGCCTTTCACATGCTTTGCTTCCTTGGCTTGAGAGTGTGAAAAGAAACAGGGACCAGTCGGCCATTAACGCAGAGCTCCCCCCATCTCAAATCTTCCTTCCATTGAACCTTCTGAGAGTATTGGGAAAACAGAGCAATACTCTGTTTCAGACCTTGTTTCTTTTTGCTGATACGAGAAGAAAAATGTGAGTTTCTTCATTTTTTGTTCATTTCTGCATATGGGTTTGGCTTCTTTTATCTTGTCTCCTCATTTATTGCTGAAGATTTGACACCCATAGATGAAATCTTGTAGAACATTGATTTCTTATTTAGTTCTCTTCTCCTTCTTCCTCTTTTTGATTGTTCTTTACAGTGCTAAAGCTCTGAAAGTTGTGGTGTTTCTTTGCTTCTTATAATGGGTGTCTGCTTAAGTACCAGAATCAAAGCTGAAAACTCATGTAATACAGGTACTAGAACGCTTCCTTCTTGTCTAGTTGATGTTTGTAGAGTTTTAAATTTATCTTGTGAACATTGAGAAACGGATCATATGATTGAATTCCCAGCAACAAGATCTTTGCTTGAACTGAAAATATAAAGGAATGAGCTTTGCAAATGCTCATGTGAGGGTCTTGATTCGATTATACAATTGCTAGTTTGTTAGAGGTCATGCATTGAATTGTGCAGGGGTGAACTCTAATGCTGTGAGTACTGATGGAAACGATATCGGGAGTAGTATAACGAGCAAGATCTCGTTGTCGTCGATGCCACTGACTCCACGAACCGAAGGTGAAATCTTGCAGTCCTCCAATTTGAAGAGCTTCAGCTTCGCCGAGCTTAAGGTAGCCACGAGGAACTTTCGCCCGGATAGTGTGGTTGGAGAAGGAGGTTTTGGTTCAGTTTTCAAAGGTTGGATTGATGAGCATTCCTTTGCTGCTGCCAAGCCCGGCACAGGAATGGTTATTGCAGTCAAAAGGCTTAACCATGATGGTTTTCAAGGTCATAGAGAGTGGTTGGTGAGTTATTCTCCTCCAAACCACACGTAGAGATGGCTCATTCTAGCATATGATGGATGCTCTTAATATATAACTATCTTTTGGTCAGTTTATGCTGTGAAGATCTTGACTTATCGACTTATCTCGTGTTTTCTTTCTTCGTATAGGCTGAAGTGAATTTTCTAGGCCAGCTTTCTCATTGTCACCTTGTGAGGTTGGTTGGCTACTGCTTAGAAGACGAGCATCGTTTGCTCGTTTACGAATTCATGCCTCGAGGGAGCTTGGAAAATCATTTGTTTCGAAGTGAGTTTTTTGCATCAGATACCCTTTGAGATTCCCATTAGAACTTCGTGACAATTGCCTAATGTTGCAGGGGGATCCTATTTTCAACCTCTTTCATGGAGCCTGCGCTTGAAGGTTGCGCTTGGTGCTGCAAAAGGACTTGCCTTTCTCCACGGTGATGAACGAAAAGTGATCTACCGAGACTTCAAGACATCGAACATCTTGCTCGACTCGGTAAGTAATCGGTATAAACAAGCCTTTTCTGGTTTGTCATATGAATGTCAAGCAAGTAGAAGATAGCCTAAGCTTCATTTTCTTTAATGTCAAGCAAGTAGAAGATAGCCTAAGCTTCATTTTCTTTAATGTCAAGCAAGTAGAAGATAGCCTAAGCTTCATTTTCTTTAATGTCAAGCAAGTAGAAGATAGCCTAAGCTTCATTTTCTTCTGCATTTAGAAATACAATGCCAAACTCTCTGATTTTGGGTTGGCTAAAGATGGGCCAAGGGGCGATAAAAGCCACGTCTCGACTCGGGTGATGGGTACCTATGGATATGCAGCCCCAGAATATTTGGCCACAGGTATCGACATTATTTTTTACTCGTTTTGCATTATTTCATCTCTTACCGTGATTACCACTTTGCTTTTTCTCTCGCTCTAGGTCATCTAACTACTTGGAGTGATGTCTATAGCTTCGGAGTTGTTTTACTAGAAATACTATCTGGAAGAAGAGCAATAGACAAGAATCGGCCGGCTAGAGAACACAACCTTGTGGAATGGGCAAAACCTTACCTTGCAAACAAACGCAAGATTTTTCGAATAATCGACAGTCGTCTCGAGGGCCAATATTCATTGGATGGAGCCTACAAAGCATCTACACTAGCTCTAAGATGCCTATCCATTCAACCAAAACTTAGACCAAACATGAATGACATTGTAAAAGAACTCGAGCATCTACAAGATTCCATACTCCCTACCAGCAACAGGAACTCAACCAATAATCGTCGTGCTCGTAGGCATAGCGCCGATGATTCCCATAAGCCAAATAGCGTTCAAGCATACCCCCGACCTTCTGTTTCAACCCTCCACACATAAGATGGTGATCAAACAACTAGATTGAGATGGTTCATAACAAAATCGAGGAAGTTAGTAGATACATTCCAATCTACAGGAACTGTACAGTTTTTTTAGTCATTCCTCCGTGGCGCTTCTTGGATTGGTTTGTAATTCGTTTCGAATTCTGATTATTAGAGTATGATTTCTAGGGAAAGCTACTGAATCTAAATAAAAAAAACTAAAATCGTTTCAAATTCTCGTCGTTTCGTTGCACGGTTGAGATCGAACAATAACGGAACTTATCTCATTTTTACAACTTAGTTATATAACATGTCGAATTCATTATGATATTAATGTGGCTGATAAGCACAAAAATGGGGTAAGAGCTTATACTATTTTGAGGCCAACATTAATATTCATTAGATTTTTGAACATATTATAACCACAAATAATTTGTAAGGTTGGATATTTTGATTCCTTATATGTGATAAGCTAGAACAATAAGACAAAACAACCATTAAATTTAATTTTAATATTTGATATTTGACCAAAAAATAGACATCCACTATACCAAATGGGTGGGCATAATTTATTTTTATTTTATAATTTAGAATTAATTATTAAATAAATTGATGTGATTTTGCTATTTTTGGAATCTACCCCTTAGTGATATGACATAATAAGAATGTGTATCACAAATAATTTAGATTAAAGTATTTGCTTTTTAATAAATTAAGTGATATGACATCAACTTTAAAATGTCACATCCACCGGCATGTGGATAAATATATAATATAATATATTTATTTAATTTTATATGGAAGGGATTTTAAATTTTGTATTTAGTTAATTTGGAAAGTAATTAAATTTATATGGTTAAATTAATAAAAATGTCATTCAACTTTATAATATCTTCAAACTATTACCACTTTAATTCTAATTTTAAAAAAACATTCTAAAAATAATAACTTTCAAAAAGTATTAATACTAAGTAATACTAACAAATTTGAAGATAATTTATAAAGTGTCGATAGACAGTTTTCGTCTAGATATTGATGGTAAGAATTTTTTTAAACTTCTTTTTATAAAGATGAATGGTTTTAATGTTACTTTTTAAAATTCAATGAATATTTTTTAAAGTTAGTAATATATTTGAGAGTCATCGGCTCACCGTTCATATAAGTCCACTAAGACCCACATGGATCAGATGAGCAAAAGGCTCCTAGTGATACCTCTAACAATCGAGGTAATAAGATACACGTTATGGACAATAAACTTTGACATAACTTTACAAAAATAAGAAATTGTGAAAATACTAAACTAAAAAAATATATATCATAGCAAGATATTTAAAGAATTCATAGCTCACATTAAATCTATTGGCTTCACAGACAATCATATCCTTAACTCTCTCTACCTACTTCGCTTCATCTAGAAGTTCTCTAGACATCGACATGACTTACATCAACTCAAAATATAAGGGTTAGGGATGGATTTTTGTTAGGACTCAATCCGGTTCAAGTTGGTACGAGTTCAAGCTCAACCCACGTTTAGTTTACCATCATTAGATCCCACATCGTATGTGTACTCCTCCAGCCACGACGCACACATAAGTCCTCTGCGAGGGCATAAAAATTCAGTTGTCATTAGTAAATCTTTCAAGTTCTATTAAGAGGATATTTTGGAGATATATTAGTTAGAATATATCTCAGATATTTAGGGAGTTGTCAGTATAAATTTGATTAATCGTATATTTTATTTATTTACAAGATTTAGTTAGATATATTATTTTTTTATATTTTCAGATATTAGTTAATAGTTTGTATCTATTTAAACGTGGTAAACCTGAATGAAGATCATACACTTTTCCAATTCTATTTTCTATTTCTATCTCTTAACATGGTATCAGAGCATCGATCGTGGTGTTCTTAAATATCAAAATTTCCTTTATGGCGGAATCAGCCAAATCCAGCTTTAAAATTTCGAATGTTGATTTAACACATCCTTACTATATGCATCACTATGATCAGCCAGGATATTCACTTGTTCCAATCAAATTAAATGGAGCAAATTACCAATCTTGGAGTAAATTGAGGAACCGCCCCAAGATGCAAATTCAACCGAATTCAAACTCTGGAATCAGTGCAACAGTATGATAATATCTTGGTTAACTCATTCTGTTGAAGCAGATATCGCTAAAAGCATTATTCACGCCAAGATAGCTCATCAAGTGTGGGTTGATCTTCGAGATCAATTCTTACAAAAGAATGCTCCAGCAATTTTTCAAATACAAAACTCGATAGCAACGATGTCACAAGGAACCATGGCACTGTCAACATATTTCACCAAGCTCAAAGCACTCTGGGATGAACTGGAAGCGTACCGCACACCATTTACGTGTAATCAACGTCAAATACATATTGATCAACGCGAAGAAGACAAGTTGATGTAATTGCTCATGGGGCTCAACGAGTCTTATAAAACGGTGAGATCTAACATATTGATGATGTCTCCATTACCTAATGTGAGGCAAGCTTATTCATTACTTGTACAAGAAGAGATGCAGCGACAGGTAACTTCTGAACCTACTGAGAATTTCTCGATTGCATCAGCAGTGCAGAAGAAAACAACATATTCAAAATTCGCCAAGGACAAATCATGTGAACACTGCAATAAAAGTGGTCATACAATCAATGAGTGTCGAATTCTTAAGTTTCATTGTAAGTTTTGTGATAGAAGGGGACATACAGAAGATCGGTGTCGACAGAAAAATAATTCTACAAGGACAAGACAAGTCAATCAACACAATCATCGTGGATACCGATCATCTGCAAATATGGCCGATGTTTCACAGTTGAATACAGAAGAACAATCACCTAATTCCATTCCAAATTTTTCTTCTGAGCAATTACGACAGATAGCACAAGCCTTATCTGCAATCAATCAAAACCCTTCTAGTAATTCTGACAATCACATCAATGTTGCAGGTTTGTTTCTCATGTCTACATTATTTGTTAACTCTGCGAGTTCTAATTCATAGATTCTCGATAGTGGAGCTACGGATCATATAGTATCAAAATCTTCTGTTATGACTGATCCAAAGGCTGCCATCATGTCTACAATAAATTTGCCTAATGGAGAGACAGCACGTGTGTCACATACTGACAATATTTTCCTTAGCCCTAACCTTAAGTTAAACAACGTTTTATATGTGCCTTCATTCAATTTAAACCTAATGTCGATCAACAAACTTACCAATAACTTGAAATGTTATGTCACCTTCTATCCTGATTCTTGTGTTATGTAGGACTTGGCTACGGGGAAGATGATTGGCTCGGGTAAACAATTTGGAGGTCTCTATCATATTTCTTCATCTCCAATCAAATCTTTAGCTCATCAAATATCTCAGTCATCTAATTTGTGGCATTTACGTCTAGGTCATCCTTCTTTTTCTCGTTTTAAATTTCTAGCTGATCAATTGCATCTTAATAATGCGAGTTATTCTCATAATTGTAGTATCTGCCCGTTAGCAAAACAAACTAGGTTGTCTTTCCCAAGAAGTTCAATAACAACTCATTCTGCCTTTGATCTGATACATTGTGATGTTTGGGGACCACATAAAATTCCTACCCATTCTGGTTTGCGTTTTTTTCTCACTATTGTTGATGATTTTACTCGATGTACTTGGGTTTTTCTAATGCAACATAAGTCAGAAGTACATCATTTGTTAATGAACTTTGTTAAATTTGTTCAAACTCAATTTCATACTACTATCAAGATAGTTCGATCAGACAATGGGACTGAGTTCCTATCTTTGCAACCATTCTTTACTTCTTGTGGTATTGAATTTCAGCGCACTTGTGTCTATACTCCACAACAAAATGGAGTCGTAGAACGTAAGCATCGCCATATCCTAAATGTAGCTAGGTCTCTTCTTTTTCAGTCACAGGTTCCACTTAATTTTTGGGAAGAGTGCGTTTTAACGGCTGTTTATCTTATAAATAGAACGCCATCACCAGTGTTATCTAACAAGACACCCTTTGAAGCACTCTACAAACGATCACCTACATTTCATCATCTTAAAGTTTTTGGTTGTAAATGTTATGCAACTATAGTACATCCTAAGCAAAAATTTGAACCTCGGGCAATTTCTTGTGTTTTCGTAGGATATCCTTGTGGTCATAAAGGTTACAAATTGTATGACATGCAATCTCACAAATTCTTTATCAGTCGTGATGTTAAATTTTGTGAAGATGATTTTCCTTTTTCATCAGCTTCACAAACTTCGACATTAGCTCCTTCGACTCCTGTTGTTCCACTTCATGATCCATCCTACTTAAGCATCCATCCTCCACCTTCCATTCCTCCTTCACCTCCTATCCCTTCACCTACTACTTCGTCGTCTCCTCCACCCTCTCCAGATTTGCCCACTGATTCCAATCCTATCCCGCCTGATACATCAGCTCCACTCCGACGTTCTACTCGCACTAAACAGCCTCCAGCTTGGCATAAGGATTATGAGATGTCTTCTGGAGCCAATCATTTAACCTCTAGCTCAAGTCCCGACATTGGCACCAGGTATCCCCTTCATCATTACCTTTCATTCTCTCGTTTTTCTCCTACTCAACGTGCTTTTCTAGCTCTTATTACATCCCGGACAGAACCTAAAACCTATGACAAGGCAGTTGGCGACCCTTTATGGCAGCAGGCTATGAATGATGAAATTGCAGCTTTGGAACGTAATCATGCATGGTCTCTCGTTCCTCTACCACCTGGTCATAAAGCTATTGGTTGTCGCTGGGTGTACAAAATTAAATACAACTCTGATGGTTCTGTTGAACGTTATAAAGCTCGACTTGTAGCAAAGGGATACACTCAGGTTGAAGGTATTGATTACACAGAAACATTTTCCCCTACAGCAAAACTTACTACACTTCGTTGCTTACTCACTGTTGCTGCTGCTCGAAAATGGTTCACCCATCAGTTGGATGTTCAAAATGCCTTAATCCATGGTAATCTAGACGAGGAAGTTTATATGTCTTTACCACCAGATCTTCGCCGACAGGGGGAGAATACAGTATGTCGGCTCCATAAATCTCTTTATGGATTAAAACAGGCTTCTCGCAATTGGTTCTCCATATTTTCTACAACTATACAAAATGCAGGCTACACTCAGTCCAAAGCAGACTACTCTTCGTTTACCAAGAGTAAAGGTACTTCTTTCACTGCAGTTCTAATCTATGTTGATGATATTCTGTTGACAGGCAATGATCTCAAAGAAATGCAATATCTCAAGACTAGTTTACTCCAGAAATTTCTTATCAAAGATTTAGGAAATTTGAAATATTTTCTAGGCATTGAATTTTCTTGGTCTAAAAAAGGAATTTTTATGTCTCAAAGGAAGTATGCTCTAGACATCCTTCAAGACACAGGCCTTACACGAGCACGTCCAGACAAATTTCCTATGGAGCAAAATCTGAAACTTTCTTTAACTGAAGGAGAGAAATTGAACGATCCAAGTAAATACAGACGGTTGATTGGCAGATTAATATATTTGACTGTCACTAGGCCTGACATAGCTTATTCAGTTCGTATGCTTAGCCAATTTATGCATGAACCAAGAAAACCACATTGGGAGGCAGCTCTTTGAGTTCTGAGGTATATCAAAGGCACTCCTGGTCAAGGACTCCTACTGCCATCTGAAAACAATTTAAGATTACAAGCATATTGCGATTCTGACTGGGGTGGTTGTCGAACTTCCAGACGGTCTATTTCTGGGTTCTGCATTTTCGTTGGAAATTCAATTATTTCTTGGAAGTCTAAAAAGCAGACTAATGTGTCCAGATCATCAGCAGAAGCCGAGTATCGAGCTATGACAAATACTTGTTTAGAGTTAACTTGGTTAAGATACATTCTTCAAGACTTGAATGTTCCACTGTCCGAACCAGCATTATTATATTGTGATAATCAAGCAGCATTACATATAACAGTCAATCCAGTTTTTCACGAACGTACGAAACACATTGAAATAGATTGTCATATAGTTCGAGAAAAGTTACAAGCTGGAATCATCAAACCGTGTTATATTTCGACCAAAATGCAATTGACAGATGTTTTTACTCAAGCTCTGGGAAGACAGCAATTTGACCTTTTGAAGGACAAGTTGGGTGTGATCGACATACACTCTCCAACTTGAGGGGAGTATTAAGAGGATATTTTGGAGATATATTAGTTAAAATATATCTCAGATATTTAGGGAGTTGTTAGTATAAATTTGATTAATCGTATATTTTATTTATTTACAAGATTTAGCTAGATATATTATTATTTTCTATTTTCAGATATTAGTTAATAGTTTATATCTATTTAAACGTGGTAAACCTGAATGAAGATCATACAGTTTTTCCAATTCTATTTTCTATTTCTATCTCTTAACAAGTTCCTACTCCAGTACCTTTCTCACGGGTCGCAACTCAGTTCAGCAAAATACAGTCCTCGCATAATGGTACTCACCCGTCGGAACTCAGTACAGCACAATACAGTCGATGACTCCACACCCACGTCCTCCTTGCACATCAAAGTCGACAACTCCACCACACCCATATCCTCCTAGCACAGTCGCTCTCTTCGGTTAGCGCCTCTTCCTCGCTAGTTGCCACTCAGTTGTTCTTCATTCCTTCCTTCCACAGTCACTCTCTTTGGAGTTCGTGAGAATATTATCACATAAAAGGCAAGAAATTTGAATGAATGAAATAATGAAGGGATTTTTGGAGGTATGGCAAAAACAGAGAAAATGGAGGGCTGTTATGCAATTACCAAAGAATAAGCAAAGCTTGTTACCAAGTTCTCACCAACCCAGGTGTCCAATTTCTCCAATCTAACTTCCCAAAAGATTTGTTTCTCAAGCTCACCATATCCTTAAAATCAAAAACTTTCCTTAGATGACTATTTCTATGCCTTGTACTACTACTAGTAGTACTAGCAGCCTCGACTTCAGCCTCCTCCACAGTTTCTTCCTTTGTTTCCACGATGATGTTGTCGCTCGGTTGAGGAACTGTTTCATCTTGATGTGATTCACTGATGATGTTTCCAAGAATGTCGACAACCTCACTCATTTTTGGGCGATTTTTAGGCTGCTTCATCAGGCATTTGTTAGCCAGTGATGCAAGTTTCTGTGCTGACTTAATGTCACATTCTCCTTCGAGCCGTGGATCAATAATAAGATGGAACTTCTTAGGGTCAGACGCATATGGTTTAACCCATTCCAAAAGCTTCTGCTCGTTGCGTGGTAGGTTTCTCTCCACAGCTCGTCTTCCTGTAATGAGTTCATAGAGAACAACTCCGAAGCTCCACACGTCGCTCTTTGCAGTCAACCTGCCAGTTTGGACATACTCTGGAGCAGCATAGCCTACTGTACCCACAACCTTGAAAGACAAATACATTGTTATCAGAAGGAAACATCTTCTGTGATTCAGAGGAAATAGCTTTAAAGCAATAATGTAAGATATGCCTAAAGAGTGCAGCAAGAATAGGATTAGTTGATCTTGCAAAACAACCTACTAAAAGAAATAACTATATATGAGATCCCACGTTGGCTTGGAAGGAGAACGAAACACTTTTTATAAGGATGTAGAAACCTTTCCCTAACAGACACGTTTTAAAAACTTTGAGGGGAAGTCCAAAAGGGAAAACCCAAAGAGGACAATATCTACTAGCGGTGGGTTTGAGTCGTTACAAATGGTATCAGAGTCAAACATCGGGCGGTGCGCCAGCGAGCACGGTGAGCCTTGAAGCGGGGTGGACACCAGGTAGTGTGCCAACGAGGAGGTTGGGCCCTGAATAGTGTGGATTGTGAGATCTCGCATAGGTTGGGAGGAGAGCGAACCATTGTTTGTAAGGATGTGAAAACCTCTCCCTAACATATACATTTTAAAAACTTTGAGGAAAAGCCCAAAAAGGACAATATCTACTAGTGGTGGACTTGGGCCGTTACAAATGGTATCAGAGCCAGACACTGGGCGGTGTGTCAGCGAGGACGTTGAGCCCTGAAGGGGGTGGACACCAAGCAGTGTGCTAGCGAGTACGCTGGGCCATAAAGGGGGTGGAATGTGAGATCGCACATCGGTTGGGGAGGTGAACGAAACATTTTTTATAAAGATGTGAAAACTTCTCCCTAGCAGAAACGTTTTAAAAACCTTGAGGGGAAGTCCGAAAGGAAAATCCCAAAAAAAAAACAATATCGGTCAGCAGTACGCTTGGGTCAACCAGTTTCCAAGAACAGCACTAATTAAGAACTTCATGGAGACGTAATTCGCAGTGTTTTTGACGATTGTGAAAAATGATTTTAGTATTCTTCAGTATTTCCAAAAGTTATGATAAGTTCAGTTGCAAGAAACAGGATAAGAAGGTTAAACATACCGATGTTGACACATGACTGATTCCCTCCGGAGGACCCTGTCTGGCAAGTCCAAAATCCGAAAGCTTCGCATTAAATTCTTCATCTAGCAGGATATTTGATGCTTTTAAGTCGCGGAAAATTAGCTGCATCGAACAAAAGTAGATCCAAATCACTTAAATACAACGAAAGCCACAAGCAACTATCAAACACATGCTCTCCCACAAGACACAAAATCTGTATTTACTTCACATGGCAGGACAAGATAAAATCTGAAACATCATGGTAACAGTAGATTGTCTATTTCAGGGAACAGGCAGAACATGATTTTGTACCTGAAAATCCATTTCTTCATGTAGATATGCAAGACCACGAGCTGCATCCTGAGCAATTTTAAGCCTTGCCAACCATGACAATGGTGAAGATACTCGAACCAATAGATGATCCTCCAAGCTCCTCTTGCGCATAAGCTCATAAACCAAAAGCCTTTGCATTCCCCTTTCATCATCTTCTGCACAGTATCCAACTAATTTCACAAGATTTGGATGTTTCACCACACCTAAAAAGTTCACCTCGTTGATCCACTCTTTGTGCCCCTGAGTACTAGAATTTGTTTGAAAATTTGATCAGATTTGACTCGAAGGCACTTGTAAAACCATGAACAAGTATAATCCGCTTGAATCATTCCCAATTTGGGGGGTTTTACTGGAAAATTATACAGGATTGTCACAGTGATCGAACATCAGGACAAATCAAATAAAACAAAACCACCGAATATTCAAAACAAAAAGTAATACAACGAATTCGAACATTGCGTTTCAAGAATTTACAAGATTGAGGGGAAGCAATCAAGTCCAAGATACTAAACACCAGAGAATCCGAAGTTGTGATCATTCAATAACATTCATGAACACTAAGAAGAAGAAAAAGAAATAGAAGGCCATGCCTGGAAGCCGTTGCGATTGAGCTGTTTAACAGCAACCTCCATTTTCAAATCAGACTTGGAACTGGAGCCACCATTATCATCACCAGAAGCCCTAACAACTCCTTTAAACACACAACCAAAACCTCCTTCCCCAATCAACAATGCCCTGCTAAACCCTCGCGTGGCTGATCTCAACTCGGAAAAGGAAAAAACGCGCAGATCATTCCCTCTCCGGTGAGTCAAGAACTCATCGAACCCAATCGAGTCGGAAACATCCCTAGAAAAGTCAGAATCGAACTCGGACCGCCTGGTATCAAAAGTGCTAGAAGCCATACTTAGCGAACGAGCCCAGGAGACCTTGGAGACTCTAGAAACGACGGCGTCTTCATCATCCCTTCTCTCGCCATTGGTGAAGTGGAAGCACTTCATTGCTTCAAAACAAGTTGTGGAGTTGCAGAATCGGAATGTTGGAAGAGAAAAAAGGGTAGAGGAAGAAGACGATCAAGTCAAATGAGAGGTGAGAGGAAAAAATGAAAACCAAGTGGGATTGGTTGAGCGTTTTCATTTGAAAAATGGAAGAGCGTTAGGTAATCGAGCAAAGAAAACAAAGACCCATTTCCTTTTGGCCCATAGTTGTTATAGAGAGAGAAAGAGAGAGTCAGAGGATCACGAGGGGTTGCAGACCGAGTCGCAGACGCTGAAGGCCAAAACTGGATCGGGTAGCTCACTTGGAAGGAGGGTCCCTACGTTAGTTAAGGTCTCACTTACAAATTAGGATTTCATGAGGGTAGCCGTGTTGTCTATGACCGCATGCGCACAGTCATACAAACAAAAGATACAATACAATATGAAAGCAAATTAGGATTTCATTAGGGGTAGCAATGTAATTTAACCCCTTCTTCTGTATCGTGTTACAGTCATGCTTGTTCAGGGCGTGTTGCCCATGACTGCATGCCAGTGACACCTAAACCCTTTATTTTCTTTCACATTGTATTCTATCTTTTGTTTGTATGATTGTATGTCTGTTGGACCTAAATCCCTTTTAGGAGATGAGACTAGTCGTCATTTCTTCCTACCTGTAGTTATATGTTATCTAAGTCGTTGAGTCAACTTCTCCCTACCCAAGGTTATATATTATAAGTGTTATCTCTCTCTTGCTTGCTTATATAAAGTGTCTTTCTAAAATATCTCTGCCCTCGTTTTCTAAAACTTTCTTTTAAAACCGAAGCTAGAGCCTCGATCATACGTCGCTTGGTCGTAGGCGACGCAAGAACAAATTGGCTTAGCTCACTTGTCGTTGGAAAGTGAGTGTCGCACAATCGGTAGTCTATTGTCTTCAAAAGTGCGATTGTGTAAAGTCTTCGTTTTCTAAAACTTTCTTCTCAAAACGGAGTCAGGGACTTGAGCATACATCGCCCCCAGTAGACAAGACGATTTCAAATTGGTTTGACTCACTTAGTGTCAAGAGTGAGTACTGCACAATTGTCAGTCAAACGATTGTGACACACCGCCGACATGCCACCGGAGGCTGCGATCGCATCGGATTTCAATTTTGAAAAAAAAAAAAGAAAAAAAAGCTTAATCCTTATGTTTTGTAGTCATAATTAGAAAACATCGGTTGAACATTAATTAATTTGGGGGTTCATAATGAAGGAAGGTGGAGATCATACGCCTTTTCCGTCTCTTACAAGCAACTTCTATTACCTTACCTTCACCCAATCAACATCATTCATTATAAATAAACCCCACAATTGTCTCGCTTTCATATTGCTTTTTTATAATTTATGAGCCGAGTTGTTTGTTCAATCATTTCTTGGGCCTTAATATCCCCCACTTTTATAACCCGGCCCAGTTTGGAATGCCCAGCCCATTTGGACTCTATACTTGTTACCCGGCCCAGTCTAAGCCCAACCCAATTTGCTAACGTGGATAAAAGAGGATTTTGAAAATTTAGTTTCCTTTTTTTTTTCCCTTCAAAATTTAAAAACAAATTGTAATATTTAATATTTTAGTTTTGATATTCATCTATTTAAATATCTAATTTTAGTCCTTATATTTTAAATTAGACTTACAATAAGCTTCTTGTAAAAAAAAAATTGGAAATAAAGAAACTAAAATTCAACATTTTAAAATATATCAACTCTTTTAATATTTTTCCCCACAACATTGAAATATTGTGATTGGTTTCTTTTATTTATTATTATTATTTTTTTTTAATATATATATATATTAAAAATAATAATAACAAAGTCTATTCCTCTCAAAATTAATTTATGAATATAAATATTTAATAATTTAAGATGTTATTCTGAAGCAGCCGTCTTAGCTCAGCTGGTAGAGCGCATGGCTTTTAACCATGTGGTCGTGGGTTCGATTCCCACAGACGGCGATATCTATTTCACACGCTTTTTTTTAAAAGAACATTTATTTTTATAATCATTTACTTTTCAACCTTGAAGCAGTAATACAATTAATTTAAAATTTACAATAATTAAAACAAACGGAAAATAAAATACAGAAAATACATATAATTGGAAATAACTCTGTAACACTCAAATTGTGTCTGTAAAAGAAGACTGCGGGCCATAATCTTCATTCAGCCGCTTCAGCCATGTACGGTCACACAACCAGAAAACCGAACAAACCCCTGTCTAAATATTCTTCCAATAATACCCCCAACCCTTGCTCTAAATTACGCTCAGATCAGATTAGTTTTACAGCCAGACATTCAGACAACCACGACCCTACTACAACACTCCTCCCCGTTACCAACGGCACCTAAAAGTCGACGCCACAAAGGTTAAAAATGTAAATTAATAAAAGAAAGTAACTCGCGGTTAAACACGGAAGTTTTTTCCGGTGAAAGTTTGGCCGAACTGCCAATTGGCGGGCACGATGTTCCAAGACGTTGAGGTTCGCCGGTCACTGCCGGTCACTCTAAACGACAAAGCCTGGCCCACCAACACGGCGTTGGATTGCCAATTTTGCCCCCAGTTTCTCGTCATGCTCATCCACTCAGTTTTTGATCCTTTAACGCTAGCCCGCACGATATCCCCTGCACCCGCGACGTTGGTGATTAAAACCAGGTTGAAGTAACGGAAACCGTTGATCGTGAACCTGATTCCTCCCTGCTTCCGGCATGGCACTCTGCGTAATTAAATACAACATTAGAGAGAAAATTCAAACTAGTAAAATTATATAAATAGATTATGCTTATTTCCCGTTCAAATCCTACCAACTTACCGGCGGTAAGCGACGGGGACAATTCCGGCACGGTATTCGGCGATTTTAAGGAACATGGGCATGGCGAGGTCGAAGTGGCTCCGAGGAGGGTTACACCAGCCGCCATTGTCGTTGGGAAGAGCATAATTCGGCGGGCAGAAATTGGTAGCAGTAACCAAGATCGACGGGCTGCCGGAATGGCACCATTTTGGGTCATTAGCACACTTAATTTCAAAGCAAGCACCGCAGCTCTGCCCATTGTTGAACAGAGCCGTACTTAGCGCCGCCGTGTTGACTCCATACCCTTGGCTGTACAAATTCCCATACCCACAAGCTCCGCCTGAAAAAAACAGACCATAAATTAGTGTTGAACAGTGATTGAACAACAACCCACATCGGAAATAACTGAAAATGTAACGAGCATATTAGAACATACCCATGGTACCGGAAGCGTCAGAACCGCCGTAGAAGGTGGCATGAGCATTCTGCCAGGCGCCGCCGGTGTAAACGCCGGGGATTTTAGCGTCGACGACAAGGAAAAATGGGAGAAGAGAAGCAATGCAGAGAAAAATAATGGCGGCCATTATTTTTCTGTGAAAAAGGTGAAGCCTTGCAGAACAGAGAGGAAATGGAGATGTCGGAGAAAGGACAGGGATGGTGGAGTACTTATGGAGGTGGAGGACTGCCACCGTGGAAAATGAATTTAGGGAAATAATTTTTGTTTTTTATTATATTAAAGGCTAAATATTCTTGATAAGGAAATTGAGTACGATCTCGTACGAAAAAAAGAATTTTTTTTTTTTTTTTGGTTTATTAGAATTAAAGTAAAATAATTATTATATGCTATAAGCTTCTTTGCGTGAATCGGAATCAGAGGCGTGATGAGCGGCTGTGGTTGGATTTTAATTTTTAATCTAAGAATTTTTTTTTTTTTAAAAAGGCTTTTTTTACTGGGTGCGGGGTCCAGGTGGATCTGGATTTTGTACCTATAAGCCACCGAGAATCCGACGTGGACTGAGGTGGACCCGCAGATCTCCGCAATCGACGCTGCATTTAATTTTCGTACATTGGGGTTTGAAGTTTGACCGGCTCGGTGGACAAGAGCGCTTGGCAGTCTGTTTTACTTTTTTACTGTTTACTGTTTGTTTTTGTTGTGAACTTTAAGGTGAAAAAATTAAATGCCGGTTGAAATATAATTTTTGTTTGCTTTTTAGCTGAATAAATGGATTTTTTTATTTAAATAAAAAGAGCAAGGGTTGAATGGTCAATAGCCTCTTCTGGTCAGATCTCATATTAATTTCAAAGGTTTCATATTGACTTTTAAGGCTATACATGTGCCCTCTTTGAATTTTGTAATTTTCTAATATTTTTTATTTTTTAAAAAATAAGACATTTCATATTCGATAATATTAAGGAAAAACGTAATAAACAATTTGACAAATATAATTTTAAAAAATTAAATGTAATAACCACATAAGTTTATATATATATATTTACCCAATAGAGTCTTTTGGGTTAAATTGAAGGGTTTTGACCGTCAGTCAATGCGGTTGAAATTTTTTTAAAAGTGCAATTTGGCGGCACCGTCAAGCGCGTGATTACACGACAGGGTAGCGCGGTTGTGGGGTTTCTAATAATTTAAAGCGAGTTCTCAGTTGTCTTCACATGGTTGCTGTTTGCGCACCGGCGGGGAAGGAAAACTCAAATAAGGCAAATGCAAACATAATTGGCAATTTTAATTTAAAGTTAGAAAAAAAAAATAATAAATTATTTAAAATTTTAACAAAATTAAAATTATATTATATATATATATAATTAACGACCTTACTCCACTCTTCCTCAACGATTCTAAAATTTTTAAATTATTTGTAAAATACATCTGAGATCCATGATCCCACGTCATTTGAAAAGTGGAACAAAACATTCTTTACAAATATATATGCATATATATAATTGTCAACGTTTCTCAACTTCTCCTCAACGGTTCTAAATATTTTAAATTATTTATAAAATATATTATGAGATCTCACATCGGTAGAAAAGTGTGGGAGAGTGAAACAAAATATTGTTTACAAGAGTATGGAAACCTTTCCCTTCGAGACGCATTTTAAAATCTTGAGAGAAAACTCAAAAGGAAGAGTCGAAAGAGAACAATGTAGACGAACGTTATGAGTAGAATAGGAACCGAAGTGAAGATGTAGGGTCGGTGGGAGCAAATGCATGCGAAACTCGTACGACAAGTGGATAATGATTAACATTAATTAGAAGTTTGTGATATAAGGGTATAAAGCATGTGAAGGGTAATGATAGCATGTTGATCTAAAATGGTAAAATATTGGAAAGTCAAAAGGAAAGAAATGATATTTAATAGAGCGTTACGTATGAATAAGGTAGATGATTTGGAGAGTAGCCATATGGGGCACATGGTGATTCAACAGGGTTAGTTTGGTCATAAATAAATAAGATGAAGAATGTGATGAGTTGAAAAGAGTGTAGCGCCAATTGGGGTGTGGCCTAATTAAATTAACTCTCTTTTTTGTTAAGCAATGGGTTAATTAGCCATAATCATACCTTAATTAGCCATAATCATCATAATGTCTAATGCTCTGTAAATGGAGTGTACGGATTCAAAAAGACAACCAACTATTTTTTATGATATTTTTTTATGATGTTCACATTACCCGTGAGGCAGAGACCCGACCTGCTCCTGAATGGAGAGGAAATTTCTCATTTAGACGGAAATGGAAGTAGGGAGTAAACAATATTGTTTTAGGGACCGATGACGAGATTATGTTCTTTGTTCTGACCTATTAATATGTATATACATACTTTTTTTCCCTCCTATTAAAAAAAATTAATTAATTTTGATACTCTAATTATAATATTTAAATTAAATAGAATGTTAGTAATTTTTTTTAATTATTAAAGATTATGTTGTAATATTAAATTTTGAATTTTTAGAATTATATCAGTGGAAGATTATATATTTACTTATGAAATATATTGATTTTTTTTTTACCAATTTTTATTAAACATTATATTGAAAATAAAAACTTTAAAATAACTATAATTTTTTTTAAAAAATAATAAATAGAATAAATTATTCGTCGGATACTTAATCCTGTAAAAATAAATGGAGCATTTCACGAGAATATGAATGAAATAGATGACAGAAACGGGGACGGAGAATGATTCCCCTTCTCCATCCCCGCTCCGTGGACATCTCTACTAAATGCAGATGACAAGTTAAATATTTTTAAAATATAGTTTATAGTTTTTTTCAAACTTTTAAATAACATAACTTCAAGTATATGCGTTTGTGTGCTAACGTGAACATGTATCGATATCCTTTCGGGCTATTTGAGGTGAGTATTGAATGAGTAGATATTAGGAGAAAAAATAATTGTAGCAACCAAGCCAATCACAACTAACAAAGTCGAGAGTAGTGGATCAAAATGAACCGTTTTAAAAAAGGACAATAATGCATTTTGGTGAGCCATGGGTCCTCCAAAGCCAAAGTAACACAAATTAAGGGAAGATTTGCGGGGGAGAAGCACTTGAAGACCACAATGATGCATTTTGTTGAGGAAGTGGTATGATGTTGCCTGGTGGTCTCCTGTGGAGCGGCTGATTGATATTGTGGTTGGTTTGGGTGCATTGATGAGAGACCAAGAGACATTTGTAGAGCTTTTTATGTCAATTTTGGGCAAGCAAAACAGGCAGCTTTGTCTGCTGAGTGGGTATTATTAAAGGATACAAAGCAGCAAGGATGAGCAAAAAGGGGCATTGTCCATAATGGACACATCTTGTCTTGTTTTTCATGCTTTTACATCCTCTTTTTATTTGGTATAATCAAACATCAAACTTTTCTTCGGATTTTGACACGTCTTGGTCCGAGAATAGAGTACATTGCTTTTATAGTACACTAATGTTTGGTCTTGCATTTCTTGATTGATTAATATAAAGCACTTTGAATGTTTTCAATTTTTTCTAAAAACAGTAACAAGCTTTGTTTCTGTTTTTATCCAATCCAGACTCATCCTTCCTAAAATGGGAAGGGCGGTTGAGTTGATGACCTTTCTTATATGTTGATACCAAAGAATGTTCAAACGTTCCGCTTCGTTCTCTGTCATGAAGTTATGGGTGACTCTAGAGTCAAACATAGTGTTTTTGGTCCATCTATAGTTAACCAAACCTACACATAAGACCAAGTTTTACTGGCTATTCCGTCTCTTCCACTTTCTTATGGAGAGCATATTTCCACTTTCTTATGGAGAGCATATAAATATATCAGGACTCCATGTAAAGGTTTTCAATGCTTTTGACTAGAAGTGTTTCAACTTTGACCATCTCATATTTAGCTTAGGAGTTCGTTCCAAATTGTCTCAACTGAAGTTCAACAGAATTATAAGACAAATATCTGAGAATTAAAAGATTAAAAAAAAGGTTATTTTCGAGACGTATACTTCATTAATCTATCACAAAAAATTTCAATCGAAATTCAGCAAATAATACTGTAGGCCTAAAGAAGATTTTAAATAAAGAAAACTAACTAGAGATGGAATACAAGAGGATGGGTCTAACATGTTACCTTTTGTAGACATGAAAAACGATCCATCACCAATAATATTGCACATACAGCATAGACCCAACAGTGATTCTGTTCTATAAGGACAATTTAACAGACAAAAGTCAGTAACAAAAAACCAACAAAGATTCTAATCTCCCACTTCCCTGGTCTCCCTGTAGTATTCACGATGTTGTGTCCTGTCAGTTAGCAGCCTGTCCGTCCCTCTTTTCCTAAAAAACAGAGAAGAAAGAAAGGAAAAGAAGCTTTTTCTTCGTTCCCCACAGTTTAGTCATTTATAATCTGAAGTTCCAATCATGTAATGCGACAGCAATCTTTCGCAAGCTTATTTCAGCTGAAAAAACCTTAATCCGCACCAATAAAGTGCTTGCTGGGTTATCTTAGGTTGGTGCAGGATAAAAGAAGCCATTGAGAAAATGAGGAGCCTATCCAATCATCATCAAATGTACACAACATTGTCAATCTCTCAACTTCAAGCTCAAGCACCTAGCTATTTAAATGATCCCAATATAAGGTGTTAATTAAACAAGGATTACATCCTTAGTCTATCACTGTGGCCATGGAAGAATGTCGACAACAAAATGGAGATCGAAAATCTATCAAGACATATCGTTCAGATGCTAGAGTTTTCCTGCTCTGCAAAAATGAATTTGTTCAACATCATGAATGCTAAAAGAATCTGTGCCGCCAATTAGAAGCAAGCGTAAATGAGCTGGGCATCAAGTATATGTATAACTAAGTTCATTGTTCGAACTTCACCAAGTAATTTCATGATGCAAAATCGTTCTTCGCCAATCAAAAGTGTACCAAGCTGTATACGAGAATCCAAGCAAGCTGGAAAAAAAAAAAAAAAAAAAAGAGAGAAGGAAGTCAGCTGTCTAGACCAAGAGACGGATTGTAACAGCTCAAATCCACTCCTAGCAGATATTGTCTTCTTTGGGGTTTTTTTTTAGACTTCCCTTCAAAGTTTTTAAAATGCGTCTACTTGAGAAAGGTTTCCACACCCTTATAAAGAATGTTTCATTCCCCTTTCCACCTGATATGGGATCTCACAAAGGGAAAGCCAAAGAGAACAATATCTATTATTACACTGATGCAGAAAATTTTGAACTTGATAGCAACACAAGCCCTTCCTGGAGATGTGGACGGTTAATGGTGCGTTGTGTTACTTAATAAATCAATAGTAAAGCACAAAGATGTCGAATTACCAGAAAGAGAGTTATAGAAGCAAAAAGCCCCTCTTGGAGGAGAGCTCCATGACCTCCAAATTCTTCTTCATCAACTTTTAAAATCATTGCATAGTATCCATATACTATGCTGGTCGATATTGCCAAGAAACTGAAAAGGGACATTATCACTGTAAAGATAGCTTCCATTTACAAACAAAATTAAGAAATAATTACTGGATGAGCAGCATGATCAAAATCCCGCACCACATTTCTCAAAGAATACTCATCCTAAGCTACGATGATAACGGATATCGCCAGGTAAATAAACATAGAAATCAATAAAGAAAAATTGGTTACATTTACATACAACGTTAAGAAAGAACTACTGATGTGTAGCACAGTCAAGAACAAACGAAAGAAAGACTCCCATGGTTAATATTTAAATCACTTGGGATTGCATACAAAATCGTGAAAGGACAGAAGAATTTGCAGCATAATACTAAGCCAGCATCACATTTCTCCACGTACTGCTCCTATAGTCTCAAGAATTACTATTAAAAACTGTCAACGTTACATTCAGTTGATTCTAAAGGGCAAAAATACAAAACAATGAAATAAAGTCACATCAGGACTCCAGCTTATACTTGTTGTTAGAAATAACCCAAACCTCATCAGTAATGCCAAATTGTCTTGCATAAGTACCTTCAGAGAAATGGAGTACTCAGAAATTTGGAATGCACAACTTACATTAGAAACCATATGCCTCCAACCAAAGGTATGGCGCCCCACAGCAGCCCGAGTACAACGGCCACTGCTTGTCGAATCCAGTGCAAAACATCTCCTAGCTGATCCTATTGACAAAGTTGATAAACGGAAACTAAGAACGAGATTCAAAGGTCCGGTGCAAAATGCAATAAGGCAACACAATTCCTTCATTCAACACCACAATAGAACTCTTAATTCCTAATTCTGAATTCATCCTCGTCAGTAAAATGACGAACATAACCAGCAACACTAAAGACGTACGCATAAAGAACAAAGATTATAAATCTTACGAGACAATCAGAAACAACTGTAATTTGAATCCAATACATAAAATTCAAGTACCTTGTCCCAGGAGGCCTCTGGATCGAACAATTTAGCGAGCTTGAACGGGGCCAAGTGACCATTCTGGTGCTCTTGATGCTGGTGAAGATTGAACTTAACCGGATTCGCTTCTTTCATACCGGGCAATCCAATCAAACCACTTTTCGGATAACCAAATGATCTACAGTAAGTTGAGATCTAAATTCCGGCAAACGCGCAGATAAAATCCTCCAATAGGCACAGTACTCCTAGGGTTTTCAAGGAAGAATCAACTTCAAATTGCAGGATCCATTAGTAGTCAAACGCTTCTGCAAACGCAAGAACAATAATGTCTGGTTTCTTCAGCTTCGAGTTTATCACGAACAGGGTTCCTACTTTCGGGTTTGGATCCCGTGTGGAAGATCCGGTAGTTGATGCCCATGCCACGTAGACACTTGAATCTGGGCCGGCCCATTAAACATGTCGTTTTAAAATAGCTCAAATCTTAATCCAGTTAATGGGCCAGCCCAGCCCAGACCAGCCCAAATTGGTCTCCATATTTTTATTTTTAATAAAAAAAGAATTTCCGGATAGGAGAATTTATACTTAATTTTCATGGAGTCAGACCACGCATTACTTCTCGGATAAGAGTTGTCGTTGACATTGATGCTAAGTGGGCCAAGGCCCACGAGTGCTAACTAAACGACGACGTTTCGAGTTTTAGCTGCATTAACGAGCCTAGATTCCACCCCGGCACGCCCCCACACATTCCTTATCCGGGAGTTTAACGGAGTTAAGTAACGTGGATCCCACCTGGCACTGCCGTGTATTTTCGCCGTCAAAAGCTATCTTCTAAGAATATTCCCTCATCGCATCACATCACTCCCTTTTCTCTCTCCACAATTCACCTTTTTCTCTTGCGATGGGATAATACCCTCCAAAAGGCAGCCAATTCCATCCGAACATTTTGCCACGTAGGATATTACTATAGATTATTATTTAACTTTTTTTTATTTTTTTTTTAAATTTACAATCGAAATTTTAATAATCATTTAATTTTTTAATGGTGGCCGAAAAACTCAAATAAAATTTACGTCCCAATTCAACTCAAATAAGTTTGTTTTTTTTACTTAATATATATATATTATATTAATAATTAAAATTTTATATAGATCAAATATAAAACATTTCGTTGTATCATGAATTTTCTTTTGTATATTAATAAGTTATTGAACTATTTAAATATATGAACTTATAAATAAATTAATCACTTTTAAAATTTTATTAAATAATATAAATTTATTTGACAAAAATTGAAAAATTAAAGAGATGAAAACCTGATTAAATAAAATTTTTAAATTTGAGAGACTAAATGACACGTAAATTGGAGGGTTACGTTGGAATTTCACAAACGACAGGACATGACACTGTTTACATCCACGTGTCAGGTGTCAGGGCGTTTGAAGTACTCGTGGGTCGGTTTGGTTTGAAAAGACGGTAAGGGCTACCGGTAGGTTCGGTGACCGGGACCAATGAGAGTTGGGGTTTAAGCGAGATTGGGAGATTCTTCTTTTTTCTTTTTTTTTTTCTTTTTCAAGAGGGTTTTTGGTGATGGCCATCGGTACTTTAACGGAGAGTTGAAAGCAAAATCCACATTTTGAGCAACGTTTGTCCAGATTTTGATGGGATTGAACAAAAGAAGAAATCACGGAGAACGAATGTGGTAAGAAAACGGATCGACTTTTTCAATTTTCTTCTGCGTGTTTGTCCGAATTTCAAAACGTTCGAGGAAGAGATTTGAGATTCGATCGATGTTTGTGAGCATGCAATTTCGATTCATTGTATTCGATTTTGTTTCTTTCCCTTTTTTTTTTTCTTTTTTCTCCCGACGACTTTTGATTTTCAATTTTTTCCTCTCTTCAGAACTGAGGGTTTGGTTGTATTGCATGTTCTTCACGATCATTTCTTTTACAGGATCATGGATCTCTATGATAATTCTTCTAATACCTGTATTACCGATTCTTTCATTCGTTGATCATGATCACTCGTAATCTTGGGGTTTAGTTGTGGTTTGGAATTTTGAGGTTTCTTCTTTTCCCGTTCAGCCCTGCAAGAACCATTCACTTATCCGTCGGTAATTTAAGAATCGGATCTCTAGGGGTTTAGTACACAGTATGGTAATTCTTAGTACACACGAAATATTTAAATTCCCTGCAGCTGATCGTGTTATATAGAGTGGTTTTTACCTTACAGCTGTTCTCACTCCAGTGTTCCTTCTGAGCCTTTCATATTAATGAACTACATCTATTTGCTTGCAGGACCTTGTTCATTGGCCTAAATCTGGAGTGATTTGATTTGTGGAGATTGCAAAAATTTAGACCAAGTTTATATGTTTCTGCACTGTGAGATGGTTACTGAGCTATGGTTCTTCACAATAGTCTAGATTATGGTTTCAATGGATACCAGATGCCCTCAATGCCCCGGGCTACCAGATCAGCTAGGGTGCTTTTATAAATCTTCCACTGTTTTGTTGCATTTGTGTCTTATACCTGGTCTTTGATTCTGGGGCTCTTACTGTTTTTTCATGGTTCTTGTCTTTTAATTGGGGATAGAGGAAGGATGCTAGTAGAAGTAAAGTTGATGACAAGCAGATGTATGCATTTAACTTGCTGGCCTCTGTAGCCGGAAATTTGTTGCTTGAGAGGAATCCAACGACCTTATCTGATACGCAAACTTTAAAGGGTAATAGCATAGGTGTTTATTTGGAGCTGAAAGCTTTCCATTGATAGGAAACGTTCTTATTTCTGAGCTTTGCTTTGCAGGTCACGATCAAGATTGTAGTTTGAAGGAATATTTTTTTTCCCATGATAAGTATCCTTCAGGATTTTTTCCTGATGTGATTTCTTATGCTACAATGAACACTTCAACTACTAAGGGTGTTGCTGAAACTTTGACAAAACAGAAAGCCATTGAAATGAAAAATCTTGTTAATGATGTTGACTTTGCTACTCACACCAAGTCATGTGGTCACGATTTAGATGGTGGAAATAAGATTATGGTGAATGATAAGTCAGAGAAGGTGATGAGTGGCACTGATATGGCGATGTGCAGGTCTTCAGATCCAGTCGTATGTGACTGGAATCCACACATGTGGGTTGGTTCAGAAAATGGCTTCAAGGTACCCTCAAGCAAGGACCATGGTCCTCAGCACCCTTGTCCCACAAGCCAAGAAGTAGGTGTAAGAAATGATGACAACAGCTCCTTTGGGTGCATTTACCCAACTACTTCAAGAAATTCCTTCAGGAAAGCTCCTTGTATTAGGGGTCATAGAATAAGAAAAATATTGGCTTCAAAAAACTGGAATGTTGCTGCAAAGTATGGAGCTGAGAGACCCAAAACAGGTAATGTGCCTGCATCGTTGGAGAATTCAGTTAATACTGGTCATGTCGACTTGTTTATGACATCTATCTATTTTTTCGTATTTCATCTGTAGGTGGGTATAAAAGGAAATTTAATTTCAATAGGAGAAACTCCTACAAGAACCAAAGATCTCAAATGAATATCCCTTTCAAAAAGAGAAAACTCTTTGATGGTTGCTTTCGAGATTGCAATGGTAGAAGCATGGTTGAGAAAATTTCGGATTCAAATGAAATTGGAAGGGAATCTTCAGGTTTGTATCTGGAGATAATGGAGTGTTTCATATATGAGTCCGCTTTTATTATTTAGATTTCTTCTTCTCCTTATGGCTTAGTCGTTATAATTTTCAAACTGATCTTGCAGCCCATGGGAAATCATCTTTGGTTGCAGGGCATCAGAATTCTCGTGGTATATAACCTCTAGGACATGCTATATTTTGAAGTGAATAGTGTCTAAACATTTAAAAGAGAATCTTATGAAGATGTTTTTGTATGTTTTTAGTGAAGCTGAGGATAAAATCTTTCAGGGTACCCGAACTTTTCATTGAGATTCCTGAAACTGCAACTGTTAGTTCACTGAAGGTATGGTTGGAAACTCACTGCGTGATTCAGCATGTCTGATCAAGGAGATGATACATAAGTCATTTCTACAAATCCTACATTATAGTCTTGCTCATGAAGGAAACATATTTTCTCGTGGCATTTTACATTTGACATTATGTAAGTTGGAGCTTTTAAACCTCTGATTTTTTGGTCGATAATATGTCAGTTGCGCTATGCTCAGTTGGCTTCTCGTGATAGCTCTCAAGAATGAAGGCATAGTTCTTACAAAAAAATTTGAAGTGTACTTCATTCTGATAAATGACTTTTTAGAACTTCACTGCGTTTTACAAGGAGTTGAACATTTACCGTTAGAATCCCTAATTTTCTTCGAGGGAATAGTAATCATCAATTTCTGGGTAACATTTCTTCTGCCACGTATGTACACCCTGATTTAAAAGACTTTGAGCTGTAATTGAATTATTAGGATTTGCATAGTGCTTGTTTTTTTACCTTGTTTTCCATGCCTTTCTCAGTACTGCAATGAATTTACTGAATGATTACTAGTTTCATTGTTTGGAATTTGGTCTTTATCTTGCTTCCTTATTGTGTCTTTGTTCTGCAGAGGACGGTTATGGAGGCAGTGAGCACTACTATTGGTCGTGGTATACATGTCGGCGTACTCTTACGGGGGAAGAAAGTCAGGGATGATAATAAAACCTTAATTCAGACTGGAATTTCTCATGATAATCAGGATGAGTGTCTGGGATTTACACTAGAGCCTCATTCTTCAAAAGCCCCGTCGTCTTTCTGCCATGGGGAGCCTCCTCCTACGTTTCGTTGTAGTAGTACACTCGAGACCATAAATGGGTATTTCATTTCTTCATAAGATTTTCTTTCTCTAATAAAAAGCCAACAGTAATGATGAAGTGAACCATTCTTCCAGTTGTTAATGGCTAAATGCACATGTTCATCCTTTACTCATCATCCTATATAGTGCATTCTCATACTGACAAGGATGCAATATTTTCGTGATATTGTCGCTGCTGGTTAAGTCATATTCCCTCATTCGAGATTCAAATCCTCGTGTGTTAAACTAAATAAATATATAGATGTCTGTGATCTTTGACTTAGCTAGTTTATCCAAAGTAATACCTTTATACTCTTATGTTTTCATTCACTTTTAACAGATGCCCTCCCAATCCAATAGTAGATCGTGCAGGCAATAATAGTACATTGTTGTTTGAGGCTCATGCGGCCAAGTTGAGTAATTCAACCGACACTGCTTATGTGCCAGCGCCCTCTCTTGTCGATACTGCAGTTGAGGAAAGATCATCAGATTCTAAGGCACTGGTTACTCTACCAGCCATGGCTGTGGAGACACTAACTGTAGTTCCAGTTTGTCAAAAATCTAAACAATATGAGGTCGGCCATCGCAGAATGCGTAGACCCTTTTCTGTTGCTGAGGTGGAAGCTCTGGTTCATGCTGTTGAAACACTTGGCCCTGGAAGGTAATTTGTTGACGCCTCAACTATGAGTTAAAAAGTAACTAAGTTTCTTTATAATCATTGTAGTAAAATTGATGGACTCAAATTAAAGTGAAATTCATCTTTGTTCTAGAATTTTTATGCTGTATATGGGATCTTTATATTTCATTTACCTGTAGGTGGCGTGACGTTAAACTACGAGCGTTTGACAATGTTAAGCATCGTACTTATGTCGACTTGAAGGTGTGGTAACTGTTCTATATATCTGGTTATAGGACCTTGGAAAAGGGTTCTTGTTGATGACATTTTGTAGTTATTTACGTTTCATCAATTTTTTTAACGATATTATGAAAACGTCGATTCACTTCTTATGTTGATGTCGATGTCGAGCCATAGACATGTGAAAATGTTGAGTTGAAACGAGTTGTGGTGGTGCAGGACAAGTGGAAAACGTTAGTACACACAGCAAAAATATCCCCACGGCAAAGGAGAGGAGAACAAGTTCCTCAGCAGCTTCTTGACAGAGTCCTAACAGCCCACGCTTATTGGTCTCAACAGCAACACATCAAACATGACCCTCAAAAAACTTGCCTTCTCCTTCCGTAGCTTTCTTCTACAAAGCTTCCACCGACTTACTCCATGTAAATCTTTCTTTCCCTTTCGCCCTTTGCTGTTCCTCGTTTTTTACCTCCTAAATTTCTTACTGTTTTTCTAAAAAGTAATTCTGTAAAAAAATGTATTTACCAGGAAACAAAAGCTGTGTACTTTGCTTTGTTCTAGCTCAAAACAAAGGGTCGCCTCTACTACTGACTGTAGAGTATGGCTCTTGCTGTATATTATTTGACTGAATAAGAGCCTGTTAATACAAATTCATCTGTCTTCCTATTTGTTTGATCGTTCATTTTACTTAATCCTGTTGTTAATTATGATAGATCGTTGGTTAATTCTTTTTTGTTGTTATCATCAATTTCCATTATGCAGCAAAAAAATATATATATATATATATAAAAAATCTATATAATACTTCCTACCAGGTATATGCTATATAAGCTATTATGTTGCCCTTTGTTTATAGCTAACATTGCTCATCTCTGTCCAACCTTTTCTCAAAACGAGACTTGAACATATGTTACTTAGTTGTAGACGAGGTGAATCTAAATTGGAAAGAGTGAGTGTCACACAATCACAAAATCCACCGAAAAAAAAAAGTAAATTAGTTTATTAGCCTAATTTCAAATACTTATATATAATCAAAATTAAATTAATACGATAGGTACTAAATTCAATTATATGTTATTGACTCAAATTACAATTTCTATTAAAAGATGGACTCAAATTACAATTTCGATTAAAAGATTTAACACTACATATATTAAATTAAAATAAATGTGAATTTTTTAATACTATATTATAATAATGCTAGATAGCCTTTTTGTTTTAGCTTTGATTTGGTGGCATAGTGGGCCGTTTTAATAGAAAAAGGGGAATCCATTGGCATTTCCTGACTGAGGGTGGCGCTTGTGTCTTTCCACGAAACACGCTTTATTCTTCGTAATAGGAGAGGGACAACTAAACTAAGTTATAAAAAAAAATTTGGTTGATGAAATTATTAATAAATAATAGTAATATTTTATTTTTTAGTAGAACATATTAGGTGGAAAGATATGAACTATGCTTTAATACTGGAGAGAAACTTAATGTTGAATAATATTTTATTTTATCGATATGGTTTAAAAAATTGAATCAATTAAACTCTTAAATTATAGCAAGTGAATATATCATAAGCAGTGCAACGCTTGCTTGCTTGCATAATGAGTCAGAAAAGTGGAAGAGCTAGCTAACAATAAAAAAATTCACTTCGAAACTTGAATGGAAAAAATGGCATTTTGAACGTGAGGTTATTCTTATTTTATCCGAAGGGTTTGAATTAGTCCCCCAATTGTATTTCTCTTTGGATTAAAGAAAAGATGAGCTATCTATCTTTTTAGAGCTATCGTCCCACTAAAAAAACACTCTTGTGATAGAACCCGTTCCGGGTAAAAAAAAAAAAAATAGTGAAATCATAAATCCTACATCTAAGAAAGAAAGATGTTCACTTCTTAAAATATCACATATACGTATGCTTCTTAAGATATCCCATATATGTAAGCGGGAAGAGGGAAAGAGAGGAAGATGGCTAGATTTATCCTGACCAGATGGAAGAGAGATAGATGAGGCAACTACCTTTAATGCCCTACCGGGCCATTCTCGACCTAAATAGAAGTTATTTTTATTTAAATTAACATATAATTCTATAAATAAATAAAAAGGCCAAGAAACTTACATTTTTGTTCTCACATAACTAGCAGACAACTTTTTCTCCTAAAAAAAAGTCCGAAACTAATAGAATCAATTTAAGAACACAATACATATAATAAAAGCAAAACCATTTTAAAAAAGTGGAAAAATTCTTGGGGAGCACGCATGGGAACAGGGAAGAATGATGAGCAAAGGTCAAAATTTGGAAGGGTTGAGTTCAAAAGCAGCAGACACCCAGAATGGTCCAAACAAAGATCTTTACAACAAAATACATTTCAAACCTAAGAAATGTCGCTTTTCCTTTTCGCAGATCAGAACGCAACTGGATTCAATGCATTTCAGGCTCAACTTCAACTTTTTGCCTTTTGTCATGAATCATAATAATGATGTTCTTGACCTTTTTCTACCGTCAATTATTCCACATGGCTGGGTAGTTTTTAACTTAATACACATGAGATCCTATATCGGTTGGAGAGTAAAACGAAGCATTATTTATAAAGGTGTGAAAACATCTCCATAATAGATGGGTCTTAAAAACCTTGAAGGTAAACCCAAAAGGTAAAGTCCAAAGAGGATAATGTCTACTAGCGGTGGATTTGAGCCATTACAAATGGTATCTGAGCTAGACACGAGGCAATATACCAACAAGAAAGCTGAGTACCAAAAGGGGTGGACACAAGGCGGTGTGCCAGTAAGGACGTTAGGCTCCAAAGGGGGGTAGATCGAGGGGTCCCACATTTATTAGAGAAAAGAACGAGTTCCAGTAAGGATGGCTAGGCCACAAAGGGTATGGATTGTGAAAAACCTCTTCCTAGGAGACAACGTTTTAAAAACCTTAGGGAAAAATTCGAAAGGTAAAGCTCAAAGAAGACAATATTTACTAGCGGTGGGCTTGGTACGTTATAATAGGTCTCTACTTTTTCATAACTAATCCATCCAAACGAAGTTTTAAAACAAAATTAAAAATACTAATTACCAACATGATTTCCATGGTGCATTTTGACAAATCTATTCTACTAATGCAAGTCAAACGTCTTTGCAATTATATTGACATTTCAAAATTAACTGTAAAAGAAAAAACACTCCAAATTATATTACAGATAGGCCTATCAGAAGTATAAGTTAACTTAAAAGTTCTCTTAATACCAATGTGGAGTATTCTTCCAGTTATAAGAAAAATGGATTAGTCAATGTATACAAGGTTGAATGGAGTGGTTGCAGTTAAGCGTGGAGAAAAACAGCTCAATTATTAAAACATAAAGGTCTATTCATCTTCTACCCTTCCTAATCTCCTTAGTCAAACTTATTATATCTGATATTTAGTATCAATACGTACCTAAGATAAGAGATAATGGATTACCAAGCTAGAACTTATATGAGATCCCATATTGGTTGGAAAAGGGAACTAAACATTCCTTACAAGGGTGTGGAAGCCTCTCCTTAACAAACGCGTTTTAAAACCTTGATGAAAAGTGTATAACAAAAATCTCAAAAAGAACAATATCTACTAGCAGTAAGCTTGGACTGTTACAAATGGTATTAGAGTTAAGCACTAGACGGTGTGCCAACAAAGATGTTGGTTTCCAAGAGGGGTGGATTGTGAAATCCCATATCGGTTGGAGAGAGAAACGAAACATTTCTTATAAGGGTGTGGAAACTTCTGTGAGATCCCAAATCGGTTGAAGAGCGAAACAAAACATTCCTTATAAGAGTGTGAAAACCTCTCAGTAGCAAACGTGTTTTAAAACCTTGAGGAGAAGCCCAAAAGAAAAAGTTCAAAGAGAACAATATTTACTAGCAGTCAGCTTAGTCTCCGATAAAAAAGATCAAATTGGAAAAGAAAACAAAACGGCAGGGATTTGTATGTGTGTAGTGTATCTAAACTCTAGCTGGCCAAACTGGATTATGCCTGTTACGACAGTGACAGAAAGCGCCAAAAGCAAATCAACGAGTCCCCGGAAAGGGAAGGGAATAGACGGATCTATGGCATGTCATCTTAACAAATAGACCCGACCAATGCCTTATCCCTTTGCTTGCCAATCACTCCCAACACGATGATTTCCACTTTATAAACCTAAAAAATCACTGCCTCCACCAATGATTTACTCCTCTCCCTTTCCCTTCAGTATAAACTTCCTTCCCTTCTCTGTCGGTTGCTTTCCCTCTTCTGTCTCTCTGTTTGCAGCTCAATTTTGCTTCCACTTCATTATTCTAATCTTTTGATTCTGTTGACTTTCTGTTTTTCATAGCTGCTCGAGTTCCTCCTAATAGTTGAATTTTTCTTGTTAACTCCTGTTTCTATTTGGAGTAGATACCTATGGATCCAAACCTCAACGGTTTTCCAGATCATGAAGCAGATTACAACTCTGATTATCTGGCCCTCCTAACCCAATTACATGATCTCCCCAATCGTTCGATTGATGGGTATAGATTAAACGATTGGCCTTCTTTACCCACTTCATATCCATACCCTGAATTCAATAACCCATCTCCAGATCATGTTCCCTTCATCCAGAATTCCATTTTCCCGAGCAAGCCATACCCTAATCAGTTTTCTTCGCCGTCAAGTGAGAGGCCGAAAGGGGAGCCACATTCTGGGTCGGTGGGGTTGAACTCAGATGGAGGTGCACAAGGGGTGGCTTTGGGGTTAAGCCCTGGAGGTGACTCTTCCTCAGATGAGAGTGACTTCAAGGAAACCGTTCTCAAGTACATAAGCCAAATGCTTATGGAAGAGAATTTGGAGGAGATGCCCTGCATGTTTTATGATCCTATGGGACTTAAAGTTACGGAGAAATCGTTCTATGACGCTCTTAGTGAGAACTACCCTCCTTCACCTAACCAACCTCCTCTGGATTGCGAGAGCTCTGAGGATCAATGGGCTGTTGATCCTGTAGAACATACGCCCCCTGTACTTCGAAGACTTTTTCCCAGTAATGAGTATCAGTCGAATTTTGAGGTTACTTCTGGCAATCAAAGCAACCTGATTACTAATAGTCATGAGTTCGTCACTGAGCTGTTGGCTCAGAATATCTTTAGTGATAGCACATCCATCTTGCAATATCAAAAAGGGTTGGAGGAGGCAAAGAAGTTTCTTCCAGGAGGTGAACAGCTGAATATTGATCTTGGCAGCAGCATATTGACAGGAGTGGCTTCTAAGGTAATGGATACAACAGAGAAGGTGAAAAGGGAGAATTCACCGAATGGATCGAAGGGACGAAAGAATCGGGAACGTGAAGATGTAGACTTAGATTCAGAAGAAGGGAGGAGAAACAAGCATGCCACCATTTATGGGGATGAGGAAGAATTATCTGAGATGTTTGATAAGGTTTTACTTCATGATTGTGGAGGAAATGAGACCTCTGCAAATGGGAAATTGCAGTATAATGGACAACTTCATGGATCTATTGCTGGGAAAACTCGGGAAAAGAAACAGGAGAAGAGAAAAGACTCGGTGGATTTGAGAAATCTTCTGATATTATGCGCACAAGCTGTGTCTTCTGATGATCGTAGGATTGCTAATGAACTACTTAAGCAGATTAGGCAGCATTCTACAACCAATGGGGATGGTTTCCAAAGAATGGCTCATTTTTTTGCTAACGCTCTTGAGGCTCGCATGGTTGGCACTGGTACAGGAAGCAGAATCCACTATGAATCACTAATTCAAAGCAAGATTTCAGCAGCTGATATGTTAAAAGCTTACCAAGCACACTTATCATCTTGCCCTTTTAAGAAACTCTCGCTTTTTTTCATGGTTAAAATGATTTTGAAGGTTGCTGATAAGGCTAAAAGTCTTCATATTATTGATTTTGGCATTTGCTATGGCTTCCTGTGGCCGATGTTAATTCAGTTTCTTTCAGAATTACCTGATGGTCCACCTAAACTACGCATTACTGGTATTGATCACCCTCTACCAGGATTTCGTCCAGCTGAAAAGATTGATGAGTCAGGACGTCGTTTGGCAAAATACTGCAAGCGCTTTAACGTTCCTTTTCAATATCAAGCCATAGCATCAGATAACTGGGAAACTATCCGAATCGAGGATTTCAAGCTCGATAGCAGTGACGTGCTAGTTGTGAACTGTTTCTACAGGTTTAACAACCTACTTGACGAAACTGTCGAAGAAACTAGTCCAAGGGATATTGTTCTACGTCTAGTAAGGGAGATGAATCCAAACCTCTTTGTACATTCTATCACTAATGGATCCTATCATGCGCCATTCTTCATAACGCGCTTTCGAGAGGCACTCTTCCACTTCTCTGCACTGTATGATTCCTTAGACGTTAATTTACCTCGTGAAAGTGAAGAGAGGATGATGATAGAGAGAGAGTATCTCGGGCGCCAAATCATGAACGTAGTAGCATGTGAGGGTGCTCAGAGGGTTGAGAGGCCTGAAACCTATAAGCAATGGCAGGTTCGGTGTATTAGGGCAGGTTTCAGGCAGCTTCCTTTGGACAAGGAGATGATGAACAAGTTTAGGAGCAAGTTAACAACCCATTACCACAAAGATTTTGTACTGGATGAAGATAATGGCTGGATACTTCAAGGGTGGAAAGGCCGTATTGTCTATGCTTCTTGTTGTTGGGTGCCAGCATCATAGGTATACTCCTTGCTGTAACTTGGGACACAAGAATGAGACTCCAGAGTCAAGACGAGAGGCGCATTCAATACGTTCCCTCTCAGATGACAGAGATTGAAGCAGAACTAGTGTGAGATATTTGTACTTCTCTCTGCTATGGGAAGTTTGAAGGTATCTGTTCGAAGGCCAAGTTCTGAACAAGAGGCTGCTTGTATCAGTCTCTCTCTTGTTAGTTCTATGGAAAGCAATACCTTGTCATTCTGAGAGGGACTAGAATAATGATGTCATGAACTGTGGGAACTAAACATGTATGATCAGGAGAACTGTTGTATCTTGTCTATGAAAATGGTAGATCTGTAATTTTGAGTCTATTGGCTTATCCTGGAAGGCTACATTACTGAGTGTACTAAGATTGAATTGACATGAGAATACAGTGCTTGGGAAAGTTCTATGGTTTGGTTTTAGAATAAAAACTGAAGAAATTTTGGTTTTTTCGGTTTGGAACTCTCCAAAACCAAAAGCATCAGTTTGGCCATCGATTTCAACCAAAATCGAACCGAACCAAGCCGTGCACACCCCAGGATTGTACACTTGTCAACATATGCTCGAACATTTTTTAGACTTATACCAAATATTCGTTCTTATTATGTTTGAATCTTAATTTTCTTTCAAGTCGTCATTAGTATTTAGATCACTATCTATCACATATCTCTATCATTCCTTTCTTACTATCTATTATACCTCTATCATTCCTTTCTCATTTGATCTAATCTTTAATATCTCCCCATTGTTTAACGGAGACTATTGGGAGATGGGATGACAGACTAAAGCTTATAAAAAAGAAACAAGTTAAATTAAAAAAAAAAAACAATTATCCATTCAATATAATATTGATTGAATTCTCGAGCTTTCCGGAGTTCTTGTAACTAAAAATGAAATCAAATTACCTAATTCAGCTTATTAAAAAACACAAAAAAAAATATATATATATATATATTATTTTCAACATTGCTACTCAAAATTTGAAAATAATTTTCAAAAACAAATTTCCAAATCTGTTTGCATGCATTATAGACTTGGATCGATAAGAAAAAGAAATAATAAGAAAAAAAATAATTATCATCTTAAATAAGACGATATTTCTATTTCCTATTGTTTGAAAATGTTGTAAAAAAATAAATAGAAAAAGCCGAAGTTCCTGATAGACTTCCCATTGTTTAAATGATCCAACGGTTGAGAAAACATCCATATGTTCCTTACCAACGCGTTCTCAACTTCAAACGTTATCGGCAGTTTAATAAATAGCTTCAAATAAATTTCATAAATAGTTTCTAATAAATATCAAAAGCCATGTTTGACATTATTTTCAAATGGTATTTTTTAAAATTATATCATACTCAATTTGTTTTTGTTATATATATATATATATATATATATATATATATATATATATATATGATATTGTAATATAATAATAAAACAATTTATTACAAAAAAAATATAAATTAATTAATAATCATTTAAATTCAACTTGATATTTAGTTCACAACTACAAAAAAATTCATAGTCCATAAATATATTATCAAACACATTTTAAATAATAGTTAAAATTTAAATCAAATTTCTAAATCCACTTCCAAAACATAAACTACAACTTTGTTTTCATTACATCCCCTATTTCAAATATCTATTTTCAAATCACCCACCAAACATACCCTAAACTTTCACACTTTTAAAAAATGTGTTTGGACTGAATAGTTTCAAAGTACTTATTGTTAAACTACCAAGCTGAAAGCAATCAAACACATCCTCATATTCTACAATTGAATTGCACTCATTTGATGGGTGTTATAAAATTTTCAAGAACTTCAGGAAACGAATTACTACGTAGTTTTCGGTTTTCTCCTGATCCTGCAAATGCTTCTCATCTTTTCACAAAAAAAGAAACAAGCTATCTATCAACCACCACCACAAACAAGCTATCTCTTCAGACAAGTATTTGTGTCCCTATCAAACTTGGAAGTGTCCATGAAAGATAAACTACTAGAGTAGATTAGGCTTCAATCCTTATCAGCCCCCAGCTAATGTTCAATAGCAACATAACAGGCGAACCAGAAAACATTAATTTAACTGACATTGCGTCCAAGGATGTAGCAAATATAGGCAGGTTAAAACATAACCAATTTCATGAGACTAGGATATCAAAGGGCCATCATATTGCTAAATGATCATTTATCAATTGTAGCTTGTAATGGCCGATTCATATCCATACATGATAGGGCCTCTAAACTGCGTGTTACAAGGATAGATTAACCTGAAACAGGACTAGACCCAGCTGAGATGAATATGCTTTAATGTCTAATTTAGAATGATTGGATCACATCCCAGAAATGGGAGACTGCGGATTTTGGTTTGAGTATGAATGGAAATGGGGAGTTTGCTGTGAACTATATGTTTCAGTCTCCCAGCCCAAAGATCTACTTGATGTGATAATCCATAAAAAAAAATAAAAACAGAACTACGAGCAGTGACATATACATAAAGCATCTTCTAACAGAGTCCAAGCCTAGAAATCTCGCATAGCCCTATCTGTGATCTGAAAGATATAATGAAAGAGGATTTTCATAATGATGGAGAGGAAGAGTCAGAGACACTATATCCTGTCATATCCCTGCGTTGAGGGCGCTAAGGGAAAAGGAAATATCCAACATTTGCAGATTTCATCGAGAAAATCACATCTATTTCCAACTTATATATTATATACAAGTACGTCTGTTTTTTTGTTCTTCTCTTCTTTCCAGAAAACAAAATGGTAGAAATAGTCACTAGTAACACTCAATTCACATGAAACTAAAAAGTAAACAGATGATAAAACCAACAATAGACAAACCAAACATAGATGAAGCAGAGCACTAAAATTATTTCTAATATTTGAGCGCAGACACCTCAAAAAGAAATCAAATGAATTCTGATCTATTTCATAAAATACCATCATCACAGAAGATCCACTCTCATTGCTTGCTAAATAAAATTGCAGGATCTATTTTCCATTCGCAGTACAACTGAAGAGTCCAGAAATCTAGTTTTTAGAAAATCAGACAGTATTCCAAGTATTGGGCGTCATTCTTGATCCAAGTACAGGAATGTATGAATTTAGGAACACCAATGAGTTGATATATGGGTACATCTAATTTTTTAAGATAAGATACGTTAAATGGAACCTTCAATTAATTGTTCAGGTAACGTTTAACAGTCCTATTTAACTACAAAATATGGTAAGAAGTCGAAACAATTTCCCAAGAGCATAGGAACTGGATTCTCCACCCATCTAAAGACTCTACTATACAAGGTTATCCCCTCTTATTTGGAGTCTTAGAGGGCCTAAGGACATTCCAGTCCAGATTTTCACCCTTTGGTTTCTTGAAGAATCCTTTACCATTATTAAATGATGACTGCTGATTGTCCCGACCACTTTTTGGAAACTTAGTTGGATGTCGTCCTTCAGACACTACTTCAGATTGTTTCCTTTTAAGGTCCCCATTAGTCTCACAATTTTTTTCATCATTGTTTGAGAACACTGCTTCATTTCGTGAAGATCCATTTTCTCTGGGGAACAAAAACGTTTGTTGAAGATGAAAGGGCAAAAGAAAGGGAAGATAAAAAGGACAGCGGTACTTCAAGTGACTTTCTTTTGTGAATGAAAGATTTATTCAACCCCGCCCCCAGAAAAAAAAAAAAAAGTAAAATAAAAAAATAAAAAAAGGGGGAATAAGCAACATAAAAGCTCCATTACATTTCAGTGAGTTTTTAAAGCACAATTTTTTAAAAAATAATAATAATAGCTAAAGAGATTCTTGCATATTAAATTCATATCATCGAAATAGTTCCATATAAAATTAAAATAATAAAATAACAAAAATATATTTTTTCATATATTGTTGATGTTATTTATACTTTTATTCTCTAGGTGGCACGGCCAATTTTTCCTCATTCTTTCTTTTTTTTTTTTTTTTTCTTTTTTTTTTTCTCTNTTTTTTTTTTTTCTCACATTCACTCTCCTAAAAGATGCCTAAATGCAGATACTAATGACAACTAATTTGCAGAAACCAGAACAGTAGTTAGATAACATCCTGTAGGCAAATAATAATTTTCCAGGGAAAGAGGGAAACAGATCAAAACAATATAACCACTAACCTTGATGAAACGTTTTCACTGTGATTCCCAGATGAAGAGTCGAGAGTTTCTCGCTGACCTAAGCTAGCTACTTCTTCATTGAGTTTCTATCATGACGAAGCTTTGATGTGAGAGACAAAAGCAAATGAAAAATACAGAAGGCTAAAGTCAACAGACAAATTGTAGGGCACTGAAAACATATACTCACATCAATTGAAGGATTAAAGCTTTGAAATGACAATCGACCTTGCAGAGCCCCAGGATGAGGATCTCCTTCAACTAAAACCACACTACACCATGAAAAAGGAAACCAGTTTCTTGAAAAAAGATATAGAAGAGACAAGTTTACAAAAATGGCACTATTATGGTCATAAGCAGAGATTGATTTGTAACGTAACGATGTCACACTAGAAGCACATATAAAAGGTTGTTATTCTATTCTAGATTTTCTGCATGCAAGGCAGGTACGAATTTAATTTGTACTATAGCGAACTACTTCCATCCAAGGCATATGTATTTCAAACTCAGAAAGCAAAACTCTAGCAATAATGATAAAGAGAAACAAAGAAAACCAAAACAGAATTCATCAAGGTTCGTTGCTCCGGAAGAACAATACTTTAGATTTGTGTACAATTTGTTAAATTGATCATGAAAAAACAAACATTAACAATCAGAAAAGGCGGTGAAACAACCATAAATAATAACTAACAAACAAAACAATTGAAAAGACAAGTAGCCTACCACTTTCTGATAATATTACTCGAGGGAAATAAATTCTCCTCTGGTTTTACTTCTTCCTCTTTTTTAGGTTGCTCCTCTTTCTGAGCCGCCCTTTGCATGAACTGACAATTAAAAACAATAATTCACATTACGCCATGGTTTATTCACAATTTAAATCGGTTCTCACTCACGGATATAAATAACAATAACAATAATAATTGGTTCTTCACAAGTACAGCGTTGCAAGAACCAGAATCAAAACAAAGAAACCTAAAACATAATTCGGCAGTCCCTGAGAAAATTGATCGAAAACACAGAAAATTCAAGCCCTAATGAAGCATGAGAATGGAGTAAATCTAATGAAGCTTAGTTTACCTTCAAGTTTCTTAACGTATTGGAAATCTCGCGCTTGGCCATAATAGCTAGGGCAAATGAAAGCTCAAACCACGAACTTCACTCTCTAATCTCTTTTCTGTCTCTTTCGCTCTCGCGTTTACGTAGCGCGCGCAATCTTGAAGCTCTCTTCAATCTGCGCCTTCGGGCAGGGAACGAGGGTTTCCCTGAGGATCAACTTCAACTTGTTGATTACCCAATATAACCTCAAATCGACACCAAATTACAGATATGCCATTGGCCTTTTCAAACCGGTGGGCTGCTATGGGAGTTTGCGCCCATCTAATAATATCCAAAAAAATAATAATAATAATCGTTGTTCTGATTTAATTACTTTTACACTTATTTTATTTTAAATTTTCCTTAATGATTTATCTTTAATCCATTCCCTCTGGTATTTAATCAATAATTTGCATTTTTTTAAAAAAAAAATTAAGTTTGATGTCCATTAAATTTATAAAATTTATAAAATATTTAATAAACTAATTTTTATATTTTATATTTTAAAGGTATGAGTTTAGAGTAACAGAAAATTCTAACACACATAATTGAATATTTAGAAATCTATTAAATTATAAGTTGAAGGACTAAAATGTAATTTCAAGTTGATATAATTAGAATAAAATACGAGTTACATTTTCTAATTATGATTATAGGATTATATTTTATTTCTATATTCATGAATGCACGGGCCAACTTATGCGCACCTCGAATTAAGAATACAGAGGAAAATTTGAAATACAGTCCTATTAAATCAGGAATTAGTGATTAAATGCTTAATTAACCTCAATAAGCACCACTAACCCCAATCCAACTGAATATCAGCTTCTCAAATATTTGTCATGAAAATCATGAACGGCTAAATCTATCTATCCATTAGCAAAGATGAACAAAAAGGAAAAAATATCTTAATGTACAAAAAAGCACTACAGCCGAAGTTATGTGGGGACAACTTGTGGCTCTAAAGGTGTAGAACCATCCTCCTCAACTGCTTGAACTGGGGGCGTTTCCACACGTTTCTCGTCTGCGTCTACGAAACCTTGCTTGAATCTATCATAGTTTGTTACCTCGCATGGTTTAAATGGTCGTTCGCCCAAGACACGAACTAAGTCTTCTTGATGAAGAACTTCCTTTTCAAGCAACAATTCTGCTATTTGAGCCACTTGCTCTTTGTGCTCCTCTATCAGCTGGACCGTGCGCTCGTATGCCTTCCCAACCCATTCTCGTACCTCAGTGTCGATTATTGCAGCAGTCTTGCTACTGTAGGGTTTGGACATTTCAAAAGCGTCTTCTCTTGGAGGAAAAGAAAGTAGACCCACTTTGTCACTAAATCCGTAGACTGCTACTTGAGCATAGGTCATCTTTGTGACTTTCTCCAAGTCATTTTGAGCTCCAGTTGAAATTTTACCTATTAAAACCTGTATTATCATACAAAATAGCCTTCTTCAACAGCACAGCCAAGCAAGCCACAATGGAAACAAATTTCAAGAATTGCTAGCTCTAAGAACACACTTTGATTTAAAGATTTCTGGACATTCCTGCCATTAACAATGTGTAACAGAATTCCAAACCAACGAGTTACTATTTATAGATGTGACAAATGAGGTCCATAAGGTGCCCTTTGGTTTTATCGATCTATCCCTTACTACATTTTTTTTTGTTTTGAAAATTGAAATGCCGACCAAATTCATTAGTTTTCGACACCATTCAACTGCTTTCCAGATCTCTCTATATCACTTTTCAATCCAAACCAAACTCATTCATGAGGATTTATTAGGAGGGAATCCGACATTTGCTAATTAAGGAGATGTCATGGATTTATAAGTAAAAAATACATCTCCATAGGATATGAGGCCTTTTGGGGAAACCAAAAGCAAAGCCTTGAGAGCTTGTGCTCAAAGTGGACAATATTCTATCATTGTGGGGAGTCGTGATTTCTAACATGATATCAAAGTCATGTCCTTAACCTAGTCATGTCAATAGAATCCTCAAATGTCGAACAAAGAAGTTGTGAGCCTCAAAGGTGTAGTCAAAAGTGACTTTAAGTATTGAACAAATGGTGTACTTTGTTCGAGAGCTCCAAAGAAAAGAGACTAGCCTCGATTAAGGGGAGAGACTATTCGAGGGCTCCATAGGCCTCAGGAGAGGCTCTACAGTATACTTTATTCGAGGGGAGGATTGTTGGGAGGGAGTCGCAAATTGACTAATTAAGTGAATGATCATGGAAAAACCAAAAGCAAATGCAAAGCCACGAGAGCTTATACTCAAAGTAGACAATATTATACAATCGTGGAGATTCATGGTTACTAACATTTAATGCCACATTTTCAAACAACTTACTGAATAAGAATTGTGTCAGGGAGTTAAGTAAAGATGTCAGTGGACTAAAACTATAAGGACTATATATAACTACCTGTTCAGCAGCACGTCCCCCGAGGGTCATGCAAGTCATATCAAAAAGTTGCTCCTTGGTCATGAGAAGATTTTCGTTGGGAACATACTGTGCAAACCCTAAAGCTGCTGTACCACGAGGAACAATTGTTACTTTCAACAAAGGTTCTGCATGCTCCAAGAACCAGCCAGTAACAGCATGGCCTGATTCATGATAGGCAACAGTTCGGCGCTCCAACTTGCTTATCACCTACTCAGTAAGCAAAAGTATTTTATATTACAAAGTAGACAATATTATCCAGGAATATGCTGAAGCCTAATCAAAAAGAGAGCAAACCACGAAGTGATGGATGTGAATTAGTTACCTTGTTCTTCTTTTCCAAACCACCTATTACTCTATCAATAGCTGATTCAAAATCTTTCATCTTGACCTGTGTGCCTTCATTCCTTGCAGCAATCAAAGCAGCTTCATTACAGACGTTTGCAATGTCTGCTCCAGCAAATCCAGGAGTTAATGCAGCCAGCCTTTGTGAGTAATATGTTGGTTCATGGTCAAGTTTGATCTTCTTTAAATAGATCTGAAAGATTTGCTCACGCCCATGGATATCAGGTCTGTCGATTGTAATTTGACGATCAAATCGACCAGGTCTCAGTAAAGCTTTGTCTAAGATATCAGGTCTATTAGTTCCAGCAAGTACAACAACACCAGACGTCGTTCCAAACCCATCCATCTCAACCAATAATTGATTTAGAGTACTTTCACGCTCGTCATTAGAACCCGAGAAACCTCCACGTCCTCTTGCACGACCGATTGCATCAATCTCATCAATAAAAATTATACTAGGAGCACATTGTCTGGCTTCTTGAAACAAGTTTCTAACCCTTGATGGTCCAACGCCAACAAACATCTCCATGAAATCTGAACCCGATATAGACAGGAAAGGCACACCTGATTCTCCAGCAGTTGCTTTTGCCAGTAAGGTCTTTCCAGTGCCGGGCGGTCCGACCAAAAGAGCACCCTTTGGAATTTTAGCCCCCAATTCCTCATACTTTCTAGGATTCTTCAGGAAGTGCACAAACTCCATTATTTCTTGTTTTGCCTCATCACAGCCAGCAACATCTTTGAAGTAGATCTGAAGAAGATTGGAAATAAAAAATTGGAAAATGTGTGGATTAACACAACAGTAACATCAAAGAGGGAACCTATGTGGATCCCCAAATTCTTCAAAGAAGAATGTAAATTTCTATACCTTATTCTTAGCATGCTTATCCACTTTAGTGATATGAGCTTTACCTATATTGAATATCCCTCGACCGCTCCTCCCACCACCTCCACCTCCAACACCTATTCCTCCTTGCATTCGGCGCCCCATATAAAAGAGGGACCCTAAAAGCAAGAGTGTTGGGGCAAATCTGATCAATTCTTGATACCAGACCATTTCAGAGACATATGTAACAGGTACAAAATCATGTGGGTCTACATTCAATGCCTCTTGAGCTTCCTCCAACTTCTCCTCAAATGACTCAATACTTCCAATATTGAAGAAGCATTTATATTGACCTCCATTTCCTATAGTGGCAGCACCACTTGAAGAACCTTGGAGGACTTCGCTTGTTTGGTTACTTGGAGAACTCCTCACAAATACTTTTGCAACTGATTTATTAGAAACAACAATATGGTCTACCAGACCGGGTTCGAGATACTTGTTTTTGAACTCCTGGAAACTTATCTGCAGGGGAAAAATCCACGTAATTAATGAATCATGAATCAAGATGCCAAATAAAAATAAAAAGTAAAAACCATTTCCCTATCATTCAAAAACCCAAAGTACATTATCGAAAAAAAAAATGTGTTTAATAACAAGGTGCAATAGAATGTAAAAGGATAAACCAGACTTCCTTTTCCGATAAAACAAAACCATGACAATAAAAATACCTGTTGTTGTTCACGAGGACCGAAAGAAAATGAGGAAAACAGAAGACCAATAACTATTAGAGGTGTGACTAAGTTCTGAAACTGCTTGATGAAGGCTTCCTGAAAACTCCCTTGATCATCGGTGTTCGAGTCGCCTAAAATGAAGAAAAAATAAATAAAATTGCTGAAAACTTCTGAACGAAAACCTTGCAGCATGAAAACCAGTAAGTGACCAACTACAATGTTCCAACATTTATTGCAAATGCTGTATGCAAGTGAACTCGACAATATTTCTACTTTTTTATTGGCATTCTCCACCAAAAAATAAACGGAACAAAAATCATGAAGTTCTTATCCAAATTATTGATTGATTAGCCAAAATACATGGTACAAAAATCAGCTAACAAGCTGAGTTGCTCGATCCAAAATAAGCCTAGTACAATGGCCAGGGAAGCAATTTCCAGACCATTAGAGAATCAGTTCTTGACTGACCGGATTTGGAGCTACTAAAGACTGTCTAATTGATATGAATATTAATCTCATTCCAGGATCAGTACCAGCTGCCCACTCTAACAAAAATGTAAATATATGCTCAAATTGTAACCACAAAAAGAATTAACACTGGTTCTAACAAATTGTGGCCCACGGTTCGAAATAAAACACGGGCCTCTAACAAAGAGAAACTAGTAAGACGGATGCAGAGATAAAAAAGAGTACCCAAAATAAAGCATGCTTAAGCACAAACACAAATCTTCCAATGTAACAGCCCAAGCCTACCGTTAGAAAATATTGTCCGCTTTGGTCCGTTATGTATCGCAGTCAGCCTCACGGTTTTAAAACACGTCTACTAAGGAGAGGTTTCCACACTCTTATAAGAAATGTTTCGTTCTCCTCTCCAACCGATGTGGGATCTCACATCCAATTGCCACTACACAGACCACTCAAATTCTTTAACGTAAGATTATGATCAAGAACATGGTAACCATACCATGAGGGACGGATAAACAAAAGAAGTCGAACAGAACCTCAAATTCAAATAATCTTCAAATTAAGACATCGGAAATAAACCAGGCAACTTTGAATCTCGCGAAACCCATGATCCCAGTCTAGAATCAACAAAAAGAGGGAAATGCAGAAAAATAGTCTTCATTGCACCTAAAACAAGAAAAAAAATTACCTTTAGACTCAGATTTTTGCCCGTTCCCTTTTGGAATTTCTTTCTTTCCTTTGGGATAAAAGTTCTCGTAATCTGCAAAAATGTAGCAAAAGAATCACATTTAACCTAGAATTCACGCCACAATAAAACAAAATGTATGTACAATAAGGCATCGTTTACTCGAGAAAGCACAAAATTGTTACAACAGCCGTAAAACTGATCGCAAAAATCAATATGGCTTAATCAGAAGAACGGCTAAAGAAACCTTACTTTTCTTCTTCGGGGCTTCGCTCGAGAAGAAACGCTGGAGTTTCGGATTCGCGAAGACAAAATTCAAGTCGGACAAACTTGCCTTGGGAACGGATTTGGACCGAGCCCCAACAAACGCAATATAGCCTCTCAAAAACCCTAAGATCCCATCTCTCTCCCCAGGGCAGGAATCGGCAGCCAAAATCGGTTCATTGATGTTCTTAATCGCCGCCCGTCCTCCACCATACACCAAATTCTACAATCGAAAGGAAACAAAACAAACTTCACAACTTTCCCCAAAAACAACATCATAAAAAACCATAAACACAAACACACACACACACACAGATAAACGCTTACTCGAGCACGAGAAGAGCGCGGCAGAGAACGGCTGAGCCTGGAAAATATCATACTTCGAAGGAAATCTCGAAGGAAAACGAACGGGATTTTTATAAATACGTCAATAATCAAAGTGCGAAGAAGAAGAAGAAGAAGATCAACAGGTTGTAACCATTCGCCAAATGAATGCGGGAAATGGATTATGGATTAATGAAAACTAGAATGTCGAAATTGTCGGATTATCCGACGAATTGAGGATGGCGGGCGGTAGAGGAAAATGGCGGTCTGGTCGACAATCCAATGGGGAAATTTTGAGAAAGAGATATTTTAGGAATAGTGTTTGGACTTTGGAGGAATTATACGTCAAAGAAGCGTCAGGTGGGTGGAGACGAGCCAAGGTGTCTACGCCCCGTTCGCTTTGGTTCGCCTGCCAAACAAGACGCGAAGCCCACAGAATTATTTATTTATTTATTTATTTATTTATCTCTATATCTTCTATTATTTTCACCCGGGTTTAAAAAAAAAAAACACACCTGTCGTCATGAAAAATAAATTTATTTGATGAGATAAAATAAATAAATAAAAGCTAAATTATTTTTTTAAAATACCCTTTAGTTGGTCTACGTACTCATTTAGGAAATAATCATGAGTTTATAATTAAGAAATACTCTTTATGAGACCTTTTGGAAAGCACAAATCAATGTCATGAAGCTTATGTTCAAAATGGACAATATCATACTATTGTAGAGGGTCGTGTTCGTCTAACATGGTATCAAAGTAATGCCCTAAACTTAGTCGTACCAATAGATTGGTAAATCCTCAAATATCGAACAAAGGACTCCTAGGAATACTCTCAAAGTGGACAATATCATACTATTGTGGAGGATCGTGTTTCTCTAACCTATTTAACTTAAAAAGTTTATAAAAAAATTTGTAGTTAAAGAATTAATATTTGTTGGAAATGGCGACTGTGGCGGTGGCGGTGGCGGTGGCGCTGGGCTTTGGAAATTACTTGGCCCATTTAAATCGTTTCCATCTTTTTTTCTGGGCTTTTGTCCCATCGGCCCACGAAATTTGATCGCCCAGAGTTCAAAGTATAAATTCCACGTAAGCATATAGTTTTTTATTTAATTTAAACTCAAATAATGTAGATATGACGTCATTTATATAGTCAAACATATGTATTAATTAATATAAAACTTAATTAATTTTATTCTCCTTTAATTAGTTCAGAAAATGATTTAAATAATGTGGATAAGAATAATAAAAAATGCCAAAAATAAAAAATAAAAAATTGGGATGAAATTATATAAGATTGGGGAATGCAATAATGCAAAATATGAATGGAAAGGTGACTTTAGCAGACTTGTCTTTAGATTTAGACCACAAGATTAGCTGCCGATTAGTACCTGCTTAATCATGATTACCATATTTGATTAACCCCTAAAGCACTTTTTTTATTTATTTATTATTATTATTTTTTTTTTGGTGTCAATTTTCCTGTTAATATCAGCATCACCAACCAACTAAAAATATCCATTTATTGGTTCCATTAATTGTATTATCTTTCTCTATCGACTACCAACCATTTTATCTGTGGCCAATTTTGGATAATCAACACATTGTAAAATATTGCTTTTAATTAATCAAGATGTGATTGCTCAACCATAAATAATTATACCTTTTTTTTTTTTAATTATTTCACATCTCAAGAGCTAATAAATTCATTTAATTCATCTTTAAATTCTACCACAAATTTTGATATAATATAATGTATTTAAAATTTATTATTTTGTTTAATAATATTATATTTATTCTCAACCCACTTTTTTACTTAGGTTGGACTCCATATTTAAGGTTAGGAATCTCATTTAGCCCGACCCGGTTTACTTGAAAAGGACTTGTGTTGAAAATAAGATTTTTAAAAAAATCTAATGTTGTAGAGAGTGATATCCGCATCATTTTTATGGTGAATCGATCAAGTTAATGTGAGATTCAACCATGTTTGAAGAGAAAAATGAAGCATTTCTTCTAAGAGTATAGAAACCTCTCCCTATTGTACGCATTTTAAAACTTGGGGAAGCTCATAAGTGAAAGCTCATAAGTGAAAGCTCAAAGAGAACAATATATGTTAATGGTGGACTTGGGCCATTATAAATGGTATCAAAGTCAGACATGGGACGATGTGCCAACGACAATGTTTGGTCCCTCAAGGAGAGTGGATTGTGAGATCTCACATTCGTTGGTGAGGGAAATGAAACATTTTTTATAATAGTTTTAAAACCTTAAGGGAAACCCTATAACGGAAAGCTAAAAAAAGACAATATCCACTAGTGGTGGGTTTGGGTTGTTACAAATGATATCAGAGTTACACACTCGGTAATACTAGTGAGGACATTGAATCCCCCAATGGGTGGATTGTGAGATCCCACGTTAATTGGAGGGGGAACAAAACATTTCTTATGAGTCAGACACTCGGCTCTATGCGAACGAGGACACTAGATCTTCCAAGGAGTAGATTGTGAGATTCCACATTGGTTAAGGATAAGAATAAGAACGAAGCATTCCTTATAAACATTCCTGATACGATCTTCCCAACCATCGATGAACCCAAGCCCTAATTAACTATAAACATATTTAAAAGGGGTTTTATACAATGGTGGAAGTTGGGTGAGTCTAATGATTTATGGACATGGGTTAAGTTCACTTTTTATGGACACAACCCTTCCTTTCTTTTCTCCCTCAAAACCTTTACCGTTTTGTTGATGCTGTTCTTCACGAGCCTCTATATTTCTCTAGGGTTCTTCATAAATCTTCTTCTTCTTCATCATCTATGAACTCGATTTCTACGCACGGAAGCCGAACCCATAGCCATGGAGGTCCGATCGATAGCAGCCATTATTTGTTGACGCAGCACCATCAAGATTCACAAGGCTTTTCATCTTTAAATTTCTCTCTTCATTGAAGAAAGAAGAACAAAGGCTTCTCCTTTGGGAATCTTGATGATGCTGCATCGTCAATTACATGGCTTATAAATGAAATCCAGAATTTGGGTTCAGATTTTGAGGCCATTTCTGAATCTGGGTAGCTTTTAGATTTTCATTTGTAATTGTCTTTGTTTTTCGACTGTTTTTGGACAAACATATTGAATGGACCACTCGTTTTGTACTATGTTTTACTGTCTACTGCTTTTTTCCACCCTAATTTACTATCATTCCACCTTGGAATATGTGCTTGAAATACTTCCAAAAATTTAAAATTTTGATTGTTTTTTCAATGAATTTCATTGTTTTTGTTGTTATTGTCTTGGATTGAATCAGTTTTGCTAGATTTTGTGGACATGAACAGCGGCAGAAGGCAGCTGAGTTGAAAAGACAGCGTCTCGACAGTATTAATAACATAAAGAAGAAGAACACTACGTTGAGACATTGATTATGTCGTAAGATCCCTTCCTTTAGCTGATTGCACGCATGTCTTATGTTGGATGAGGAAACTTTGTATTCGTCTCGAAAGTATCGGGTATTGTCAAGAAATTGCAATGATTTCTGTAAATATGCTCGTTTTAATCTTCGGATTTGGAAGTTAATAGTTTTTGTCTGTCGGTTTAGGGTTAAGATTGTGGAATTAGTTTAGGACTCTCTGTAATGTAACAACTCATATTGTTTTCTTTGAGCTTTCTCTTTCAAACTTCTCCTCAAGGTTTTTAAAACGTGTTTGTTTGTACATATTTATAAAAAATGTTTTTGGATTTTCGCTGAAGTGTCTGATCAGGAGAGGTTTATATACCCTTATAAAGAATGTTTTTGGGCTTTCCCTTTTGAGCTTCCGTTTTAAAAATGGGTATGGTATAGAGAAGTTTTCACACTCTTATAAACAATGTTTCGCTTATAAAAGATCTCAAATTCTACCCTCCTTTAGAGTCTAGCATCCTCATTGATACTCGTTCCCTTCTCCAATCGATGTGAGACCTCTCAATCCACCCTTTTAGCCTAGTGTCTTTGCTGGCACACCACCTCGTGTCCACCCCCTTTGGGGCTCAGCCTCCTTGTTGAAACATCTCCCGATATCTAGCTCCGATACTATTTGTAACCGATCAAGCTTACCGTTAATAGATATAGTCTTTTTTGGGTTTTCCCTTGCGAGTTTCCCCTCAAGATTTTTAAAACGTGTCTAGTAAGGAGGGGTTTTCACACATTTATAAAGAATATTTTGTTCTCCTCGCTAATCGATGTGGAATCTCACATATAATCTCCTGGTTTTATTATTCACTACCGAAGAGTAGATGTAATTCGAGTTTAGGGCAAATCAATATAGATTTGGCACTTATTTTTTACGATTCTAACTTATTTGACTTGCTAGGGAAAATTATTTTACCAATTAAATTTGCCTCCCTATTGATTTTTGTGGTTTGAATCGAAAGGGTGCAGCAATACGAACAAAAGAGGCAAGCTTTTGTGAGAGAGACAAGTCAATCAGGTGCGCATAGGTTATTTGTAGCTCTATGTGATATTCAAATAATGCATTATTAGGACATTATACATATGTACTTATATTTCTACTTATATGCACTAATTAATTAGCCCATCACAAACGAAATGAAACCTAACCCTAATTAGGTAAAATAACGATGATTTTCTCTCGTGTTTTGGGTCCTATCGAGGACTTCTTATTATGATTCTATGTTAATGTCCAACTCTTATTGGATAATTTGATGTACTGACTCTTGTCGTGTGTGTAAAAGTTAATGTTTTGGTATATCTTTCAGGTCATATTGAGCCGTGTTAATAATTTAATATTTATCATGGTAGACTATTTGTACGTATCAAGATAATTGATATGTTAAGGGATAATATGGTCCGGTAATTTATGTTTGTGTCATAGAAATGATAGACGTGATTAGTTCATATTGTGGGTTGACGTTGTCTAATAAGAATATGTTCGTGAGTTTTTAGAGATAAAAGATGATCGCAAAATCGACTTTACTTCATAAAATTAAATATATACTTGAACAAGGGAAGCATTCCTCTCGAACGGAGTAGCGTAGATTTATTTTATTTCTTAATTAGTAAATCATCATCCTTAAATTATAAAAGAAAACATATATTAAATAAAATATTTTCCAAGGTTTAGATGAACATCATTAAATCATTAACCTTATCTATGAAACAATGATGTCATTAAATACCCTAAATTTGAGGACTTGGTCTTCTAACCCATATGCTTGTGCCCTCCACATGATAGCATGTGGGACAGGGACACCCCTAAAGGATCTGAAAGCCTCACATGATTTCAAGCCCGTAAAATTTGTAGGAGAAGTCAGTCACCAACGTATACTCATACTTCTGGCCTCACTTAAGAAAGAAGGTTTTAAAAAACGAGACAAAGAGATTTTAGAAACTTTGAAATGTTATAAACTATAAGTGAAAAAGACAATATAACGACTTAGATAACATATAACTTTGGATAAAAAGAATTAATGACTAGTCGCATCCTCCTATAGTACATTCTAAGGCATTTTAGATCTACCAAACCTAGATTTTGTCGAAACGTCAAAACTATATATCATGAAAGTCATAAACAACACTTCTTAAACGAGCATGACTATGACACTAGTGTCCTCCACATGATAACAAGTGGGACACCCAAAACGTTCCGAAATTTGTAGGGTACCCCAAAATTAAAAAGAAAGAAAAAAAAAAAGCCCTAGGGAAAGGTGAATTCGTACACCAGCTTAAAAACATGCCATGTGCTTCTTGTTTTTTGACCAATCAAATCCTCGTACGGCTCCCCCCCACCATCTTATAATTGCCGCTTAATTAATCATTAATATTCTTCATTATCAACTAATTCCCTCTCCATTTTTCACTTAATTTTAATAAAACATAATCCAGCAGTAATTTGAGGATTTTAATCATTTCAAATTGAAACGACGTCGTCCTCCTCCTCCTCCTCCTCCAATGACAGCTAGAAACAAAAATCATTAAATAATATGATGGAGAAATTAATTATTTATGGTGCCTCCACTTTTTAAAATATGCTGTGCGTGACACTATTATTATTAATTATTATTACTATTCAATGCTCCAACATTTCTACCTCACCATATAGCTTTTGACCAGTCAAACTTTTAATTTATTTCACTATTTTCTTTCTTATTGTATAAAATATGTATAATTAAAGTTTTTATTTTATTTTATTTTTTTTATAATACATATTTTTTAAAGCTAAAGTCAAATTTTGAAAATTAAAAATATATATATACGTTCTTAATTATTTTTATTAGTATCTAATGATGATTATATCCTATTGGATAACATAATTAAATGCGGATTATGAAGCAGCATATAACAGAAATCAAATTGGGTCACATGCTTATATAGTTAATAATCAACATTAATGCCTTAATTATTATATTTTAACTAGACTTTGGATTTAATTTCTAACTCTCTTATATAACCGTTAATTAAATTCCTGTAGCTGCATGTGCTTGAGATTCTCTACTGTGTCGTTGTTGTTATTGTAATACTCTCGTAAGCTCCAATTTTATGATTTTGATACCATCATTATACTTTTTTCGCCCAATTTTGTACCTTCGCCCACCACTCGCAGATATTGTCATTTTTTAATTTTTCGTTTTTAAAACGCGTCTGTTAGGGAGAGGTTTCCACGCTTTTATAAAAAAATGTTTTGTTCTCCTCTCCAACCTATATGAGATCTTACAATTCACTCCCTTTCGGGTCCTAACACTCGTTCTTCTCTCCAATCGATGTGGGATCTCACAGTGAGATTCTCAACAACACGGCCCATATGCTTCTACATTGATCTGGAACTTCGATGGATTGTGATTGAACCCTTTATTAGGTCAAAATGACATTTCGAGAGTTTTCGATTAGAATTATACAAATAATAGGCATTGTAATACCCTAGTAAGCTCCAATTTTATGATTTTGACACGAACTTTTTTACCTGATTTTATACGGTCGAATCTTAGGTAAGTGTAACAATCCAATTTCTCTACTAGCAAATATTGCCCTTTTTGGGTTTTTCCTTTGAAACTTTCCCTCAAAGTTTATAAAACGTGTCGGTTAGAGAGAGGTTTCCACACCTTTATAAAGAATATTTTATTCCCCTTCGGATCCCAGCGTCCTCGCTGACACTCGTTTCTCTCTCCAAACGATATGGGATCTCACAATGAGATTCTCAACAATACGTCCTGTGCACTTCCACATCGAACTAGAACTTCGATGAAACATGCTTGAACTCTTTGTTAGGTCAAAACGACTTTTCGAGAGTTCCCAATTAGCATTATACCAAGTCAACATATCCCAATATGCAATGTAATACTATGGGTAAGCTCCAATTTTATGATTTTGACACGATCATTACACTTATTTCATCCAATTTTGTAGCTCCATCGAACCTTAAGTGAGGTTCTCAACAACACGACCCATGCGCTTCTCGATAGAATATTACTATTTTACAATTTTCACAATTTATATATAAATAAAATAAAATAAAAAAAATAAATAAAAGGGTAAATTAGGTAATAAAAAAAAATAATTAGGGAAAGTGAAGTAGGTGGACACAGATTCCGAGAAGAAGAGAAGAGAAGGGCAGCGGTGCGGAATCAGCAGTTACCTCAGAGTGAGTGAATTTTGTGTTTATGTGTGTTAAATACAGAATCGTACACCCACGTCGATCACTCCAAGGTTTTAAATATTAATTTCCTTTTAATTAAAATATTACCCATTCCCCCACATATTATTCCAATTTTAAAATATCTCCTTTTCTAAATAATTATTAATTACAAAATTAAAAATAAAATAAACACTTCTATAATTATTTTCTTTTTCAATAAAAATTATATTTATCTTTAACAAAATCCCCTTCAAAAAAAAAAAAAAAAAATCTTTATTAAACAATTTTGCTTGACATTAAATTATTGTTATATCTTAATTTAATAATTTTGAAAGAATTTATTTATTTTAAAAATTTTACCATTTTATCAAGGGTAATTTCGTCATTTTATTCTTTGTCTCATCAGCTCGATCTTAAAGAAATTCATGTAACTTAATCCTTAGAGTTAAAACGAAACCAATTTTGGGTGTTTCGTATTAGTGAATTACGAGTTTAACCTATTTTTAAAAAAATTAAAAATAAAAGTAAAATAGATTTTTTTTTTTTTTTTTTTTTAAAAAAGGATAAAAATATATATATGAGAATGAGGTCCAATTGTTTGAACCCTACCAACCTCACACTCTTCACTACACCCATAGAGGCTGTGGATCTCCATTTTTGAGACAAATAAAACTACAAATTTTTATTTATTTATTTATTTATTTTTGGAAGTATAATTTTGAGAAACCAAAACCACCCCACCATTTGATTTTCCGCCATTAATGGAAGAAAAATGGAAGCTTTCCAGAAAGGAATCTTCTTCTTCTTCTTCTTCTTCTTCTAAGTCCTTCTTCTCCAGAACCTCTTCCTCCAAGCTGCCATTGCTTAGAAGCTTATCCCACAAGCACACTCCCTCCGCCGCCGCCTCCTCCACCAAGTCCCCCTCCGATCTCGGCCGCAGCTCCTCCCAAAAAAACCCCTCCTCCTCCTCCATTGGCCATAAATGCAGCAGCTTGGCTAAAGAACAAAAGGCCAGATTTTACATCATGCGCCGATGTGTCGCAATGCTTGTCTGTTGGCATAAACATGGCGATCCATGAACAAAGTAAGCATTTTAGTCTCCAAAGATCTTGGATTTTGTTCTTTTTTTTTCTTTTTTCTTTTTTTGTTCGATTCAAAAATGTAATTAGATTTGTGGGTTAATGTCGATCTAGCTCCAAATTTTGCTTAATACCCTGTAATAATAGAGATAGAATAGTTCTTAAAAAAAAAAATTAATTATTTATCTGTTATTAAGCCATGGTGTTCTATTGTTCATCTATTTACTTGGTTTCCCATCTGGTTTTTTGATAGGAAGGTGCCAAAAATGTACATTTTAGTGGGGATTCTCTTTCAATGGGTGGATTCACTTTTTCCCTCCTCCCCTTTTTTCCTACAAAATTACACACCCAATAACCCTACTCGACCAATTATTCTTTGAGCACGTTGTTCTAATGTGGCTGACGGGTTTGAATGTAGAAAAGAAAACCCGTATTTATTAGAGATCAATAAATGTTGGAGTATTGAGGTTGTAGCATGTCGCTCTGATGTGGCTGATGGTTTTGAATAGTTGAGTGTAGAAAAAATTCGAAAACTCGTCCAGGCTGATAAATGTTGGAGTATTGAGGTTGTAGCATGTCGCTCTGATGTGGCTGATGGTTTTGAATAGTTGAGTGTAGAAAAAATTCGAAAACTCGTCCAGGCTGATAAATGTTGGAGTATTGAGGTTGTAGCATGTCGCCCTGATGTGGCTGATGATTTTGAATAGTTGAGTGTAGAAAAAACCCGAAAACTCATCCAGGCTATAAATGTTGGAGTATTGAGGTTGTAGCATGTCGAGTGTAGAAAAAACCCGAAAACTCATCCAGGCTATAAATGTTGGAGTATTGAGGTTGTAGCATGTCGCTCTGATGTGGCTGATGGTTTTGAATAGTTGAGTGTAGAAAAAATTCGAAAACTCGTCCAGGCTGATAAATGTTGGAGTATTGAGGTTGTAGCATGTCGCCCTGATGTGGCTGATGATTTTGAATAGTTGAGTGTAGAAAAAACCCGAAAACTCATCCAGGCTATAAATGTTGGAGTATTGAGGTTGTAGCATGTCGTTTTATTGTGGCTAACGGTTTTCTATAGTTGAATATTAAAAAAACTTGAAAACAGGCATTTATTAGAGACATAAATATCATGTCGTTCTAATGTGGCTGACGATTTTGAATAGTTAAATGTAGAAAAGAAAATCTGAAAAGATGTATTTATTAAAGAGGGTTGTGTTTTTGTGTCTAATAATTTGAAAGATGCAAAACAAAATTGTTTGTTTTTCTCTTGTTTAGTGCATTTCTGTGGGGTTTGGGGTGGTTGTTTATTATGCTACTACTCTTTTGGAGACGACCTAGATTCTATAACCCCAATGGTATTGCCACCCTATTTTCTCGGGCGAGCTTTCTCTCGTGTAAACAAGCGTAAGAGCGAGCGAGCGAGCGGGCGAGTGAAGCCTTCAATTTAGGAGCTTCATCTCTTATCTCTCACCCAACCCTTTTCGTCTTTTTTTTTGTACTCAAGACGTAACGCTTGCATGTGAGAGACAGACAAATGTCAAATTCAGCAAACGGAAGCAAGAAAGAGATAGTGAAATCAAGGAGACGCATCACTCATGAGTAAGGGAATCAAAATACGACTCTAGAATGATATCAGTCTTTAAGTGCAAAGTATCCCGGTCGAAGCCAAATATTTGGGATAGTCGGACTCTATACATTTTACCACTTACAATTCGGAATGAATTCCAATGGGAAAAACAAAGGAAGATCATTTCTTTTTTTTTTTTCTCGAAAGAGGATAAGGGGATGCGACCTATCCACAGAGTAAAGGGAGGGTTTGCTACAGTGATTCGAAACTCCCTTTTGTCCAATGGTTAGGACATCATCTTTTCATGTCGAAGACACGGATTCAATTTCCATAAGCTTTGTTAGATATTTAGTTTGTAATTTATGAGATTTCTTAACGAGTTCATAGACTTTCAAAATCATGTCTATATTTTAGTTCGTGTGCAAACAAAATCTCTTGTTTGTACAAGACGAATCATGGCTTTACGACTCGATCTCGGAAGGAGGAATGAAACAAAATCTTACCACAGTAATCAACACAGAAAATGACAGCGAAGAACAATAATTTTGCAGGATCTTTCCCGGGATCGAAGTTACCAACGACGTTTTGGTTGTCAACTTTGTGGCTCCGTTGGACGTCGTTCGTTCGATGGTGCGTCAAGGAGAGGATAGGAGATGAGATGGTGGTGGAGCACAGCTACAAAAATGGCCCTCCATGTCCATATATTGTATAGAAATCAGAAGCATTTGGGCCATTTTTCAGGCTGAAGTTCTTGGCTAATCACAGGCGACTTTTTTACATTGTAATGATTTATAAATTAACCCTAAGCTGTTAAATCTCTAATCCACCCGAAATCTCCCTCACTTGTGTGCTTGACAATTTTAAAAATGATTATACATGTATTGTATTCAAACACGAGAGCATCAACAAGGACATAGCATCCTCACTAGCACCTCTTCTTGGTGTCTGACTTGAGGAATCTGACATACCGTTCGGTGTCTGGCTCTAATAACATTTGTAATGACCCAAATCCATTGCTAACATATATTGTTCTCCTTGTTCTTTTCCTTCTAGTTTTTTTCTCCAAGTTTTAAAACGCGTCTGTTACTTTGCGGGATCTCACATTATCAAACATGAAAATAGAGAAAACTTGTACGCGGATATTGTGTTTGTTACACACACTACAATACTTAAGTTAGAGAGTAAAGAAGTGTAACATGTTGAGGATTGTTAGGAGTCTCACGTTGGCTAATTAAGAGGAAGACCATCGGTTTATAAGTTAAGGAACACTATCTCCATCAGTTTATGTTCAAGGTGGATAATATCATACCATTGTAGAGGTTCGTGATTTCTAACATGGTATAGAGTCGTGCTCATAATGTAGCCTCATCAATAGAATCTTCAAGTTGAGCCGAGCCTCAATAGTGTAAGTATTAATGCTTTTCCATCGTGGGATGTTTCAATTCACGTTCGGTTGGTGAATTAAAATCAATCCCGGCCAACCAAACACTGCCTAGAAGGATCTCAAGTTTAGCCCAATAAACAGAAAAGGACATTCAACCTAACTCTAGGCTTGGAGCCAAGAACAACAAGATCAATGGCAATTGAATGCTACCAAACCAAAAGGCTTATTTACGTGGCTCTCAAGTTTTACACATGAAAAAACAATCACTATCTGATACCCTTTCATGGCACCATCACTATCTGACACCCTTTCATGGCGATAGGGAGTGCTTAATGATTACGAGACATTTTGGAGACATAAGAGCTTATTTTGTTATTCTTGAAATAGACAATATCATACTATTGTGGAGAGTCGTGATTTCTATAACATGATATCAAAGTTATCTTAACTTAATCGTGTCAATAGAATTTTCAAATGTCGAACAAATAAGTTGTTAGCCTTAAAGAGATGGTCAAAAGTGACTAAGACTGAATATTCGCTGAATACGACATATTCGAAAGTGGCTAAATCAGTCAGAACGTAGATTCACGGCTATCTTGTGAGTAGAGGAAAAGAAAAGAATGACAAAATCCGAGGAAAGTGAAGCAAGGATTATAGCCACTGTCACAAAGGTACCTAGGGTACAAGGAACACCAACCCAATCGAGATGAAAAAAAGGGGATTCCCAAGTGTCAAACTTATGTTCGAAATGGACAATATCATATCATATCATTGTGTAAGTCAAACTTAGTCTTGAAGGTCATTTTTCTCGTTCAAGTTCACGTTCACACGTGAGGGAGAACGAACGAGATTATTGGGCATGTGTTGTATTAGCCTAAAAAGAAAGAAGAAAATTTGTGAAAGAGAAAGTAAATGTAGGTTTCATAACAGACTGGAGCTTACCAGGATATTCCAACTTGCAGCAGAGCAACAGCATGTAAAGATCTGCCATTTTCAAAGCAAGAAGAACAAAAAAACAGCCAAAATCCGATGGGGTATGGAGATAATGGGTGGGGAAGATCTCCAAAACAATCCTTGCCTTTTGGTTCAGTAAACAAAACACAGTTGCCCACCTCTCTCATAATTCCACATGCTAAATTTCTCCCATCTCTTCAATTATTGCTTGCCAGCCAGCTCCATAACACCTCCATCCCTTCCCTAAATTATCAACTCATATTTGGTTCAAGCTTCAAGGAACCATTCCCCATTTCAGCAGCTGCCATAACAATTAGTTCAATCTTCTTCTCTCAACTCAGAAGCAGCTCAGAATCTAAGGGAAAGTTTCAGTCTGTGTAACCCATTTGGATAAATGTTAAAAGGGATCCTAAGTGTAACCGTTTAACCCACCACTAGCAGACAACTCTCTGCAACCAATGTGGGATCTCACAGATCTCACAATCCACTCCCTTCTCAGTGTTCTCGCTGGCACACAACACGGTGTTTGGCTTTGATACCATTTGTATCCGCCCAAGCACACCGCTAACAAATATTTGTCCACTTTGGCCCGTTACGTATCGCTGCTAGTCTTGCGGTTTTCACACCCTTGTTTCGTTCTCCTTTCCAAACAATGTTTGGTCTCACAGTTTCATAGTGTATACATAAAAACAACATCTCCATCACCTGTAGTTTGTTTAGCAGAGTAAGAACCAACAAATTAAGTTCGTACAATATCATATCAGCTCATTGTGAGCAAAAGTTCTCACAACTAGTACGAACCTTTTTGGATGAATCCAAGAAGGATACAAACGAAGAAGTTTGTAGCTTTTGAATAGAATCTGAAACCTATAGTGGCTTCAAATTGACATTGAATTGGAGTAGCAAGAAGTAGTACCATTAGACCACTCTGAAACTATAAAGAAGTATATTGTTTCTGGGAGGAATCCTGAACCAAGAATATGGAATTGGCTCTAAAGTGACTTCAAATTGATATAGCAGTGAAGCTGCAGGATGATCTAGTACCTCTATATCACTGAGAAACTAAGAAGAAGCTTGTTGGTTCTGGGTAGAATTCAAAGAACAAAGTTATGCAAGTTCTAAAAGGAGTTTGAAATTGATATTGGAGTGAAGGTGGGAGCTAATGGGAGCAAGATGATCAAGTTTCAGAAACAGAACAGAAGGCATTCGTTGTTTTGCCAAATCAAGAGCTGTATATACATAATCTAGTTTGATTTCTAAAGATATTGTTCAATAAATGTAATGAACAGATCAAAAAGAATAATGCATAGCAGAGTAATTGTATTTATGGAATTGGGAAGAATCACCATCGGCCATTTTCAGTATGATTCTCCAGCCAAGTTCTGTTTGGCCTTCGCAAGTATCTGCTGAAGACTGAAGAGCTCGAACGGCTATGGCTTCTACTAACAGATTCCGTTTCATTCGAAGCCAAAGAAGAAGATGAATTCGACGACCTTAATCTTCCGAAAAAAGAAAAGATGTTACGGAATGTTCGTCCGATTCCTCGGTTTTCCCTTCCCCTGCTTCTTCTCGAAGCCCACGAGACCCTTCTCGGAACTCCGTTGGCATTGAATCCACCGTCCATTTCGGTGTAGACCGCTGGTGGATCTCTCTCGCCGGTCAGTCTACCGCCGGTGAATCGGCCAACGGCGAATCCACCGCCAGGGAGTCTCCAGATTGTTAACCCTACGGTCTCTTCGTCGACAACGCGATCTGAAACCCCGCCGGCTGGAGATACGCGTTCCGATGGCAGTTCGTGTCGGCAGACCGGACAGGAATTTCTCATCGAAAGCCAAGGGATTATGCAATCGGAGTGATATATGTGCTTACAGGGCATTTCTCGGGCTTCGGTTCCTATTACAAACGCCTCTTTACAAACTGCACAGTGCGAATCTGAATCCACGTGACTTTCCAAAATCTCAATCGTCGGCATTGATTCCACCGCTGCTTTCGAAGCCGGCGGATTTTCAGATCTGCCAAACCCGTTGATCTCCAGTTGAGCCAACTGCTCCAACAACCGATCAAATCCAGTCCCCATCAGAAACTCCGACATCGTCGCCGGAACCGGACGAAGACCAGACCCAGCACCATCGTCATAGTAAATATCGAAGCTATTATTCTCCCCACCACCGCCGCCCTCATCGCCGCCGTCAGCAGAACCACGAAGAACAACAACAGGGTTAAAAGTCGACCGATCCCCAAGTCTACGGCGACTTCGCCGGGTGCTCAAGCGAGGAGACTGAAACGGATCTTGATCCAAAGTGTGAATCGCAGACGGCGAGAATCGACGGTGGAGATTCGCCGCCGGGAGAGAAGACGCGGTTTCGATTGCTTCAACAAATCCACCGTCACAGTAAGGACAAGAGATGGTGTCTTGAACCCAAGCACGAACGAATCGGTTGCACCGGTAACACCAATACGACGCCGTACCGGAAGCCATCGCCTCAGATCTGACTGAAACAAGAAAAAAAGTGTACAAACTCGCGTTCGTCGAAATGAGGAAGAAGAAGTCGGGAGCTTTAAGACGCATCAAATTTGAGTACAAACAAGGCACGCGGCTCCACACGAGCGTGACAACGCGCTCTCAAGCTAATGAACTGGAAACGCTACGTGGCGTTAAATTATTGGCCAACATTTAGTGATGCGTGGGACCCATCTTCCCTCCAATACGGATAAAGTTTAAAAGGAAAAACAACAAAAAAGTTCTCTTTTGGTAAATTAGGGGAGCGCGAGTGGGTCCGAGGCGCGTGAAACTGGAGTGGGACCCACCGAATTCGAGACGTTGACTAAAAGGACGGTCGTTTTGGGCCAGGTCGGGTCGGGCCCATCACCACAAGACGCCGAGTTTGAATTTTGAAACAGTAGCTTGTGCCACGTGGGAACTAAGAAGATTCTACAACGAGGCGACTTTGAATTGAACGAGTTTTCTTTGTTTTTTAAATTTAAAAAAAAAAAACGACACGTCGTTTGAGAGCGACCGCAGAAGACAAGAGGAGAACGACATGGAGGAAATTGGAGAATATTTTAATTTAGTTGGTGATGAATTTCTCGCCCAACGTGTTGGTCTAATTAAATTAAATGGTACTACTAATCTTAATTTAAAGTAATTAATCTAGAAAATAATACCATAGGATGACATAATCTATGATTTACATTAGGATAACGTGGGATTTTATATTTATTAAATGGGTTTAATTTTAGAATAAGGTTAGTTGGGAAAATTATTTGATTTTTTCTTGGTAGCCCACTAATTTTTGTCTTCTCTTTCAACGGTCATAGTGGTGCGGCGGCCGTCCTGGATATCCACCGCATACGGCGGTGAACTCAGTTGAGGATCCACAACATACCCAAAATGGGCCTTATCCAACGTTTGGCTTCTCGCTTTGAAGCTTTGAGAATGGGTGGGCCTATGAAAGCGTAATTCAAGCCCATTTAATCCGAATGAAATTAAGAGGTTGTTATTGGGCCTGTCTTAATGGGCTTTATGTTGGATGTTAATGGATTACGGGTCATTTGGTGGGCTTTGTTTTATGGGTCGGATTATTCTCTACCGTAAAATTTGTATTTGAAATTTAGGAATATGTCCTTAATATATTAGAAATGAAAACTCGATTTTATTGAAATTGGATTGGAATTTAAATAGCCAAAACATAAAATAAAATAATAAATAGCACTATTATATTAAACTAAATTAAAATTCAACCTTTATAAATAATTAAAAACAAATTTATATACGTGTGAAATAATAGGATTGTAATTAAAAAAATATATTGAATTAAGATAAGATAAATAAGATTTAAACTAATTACGGCAGATTTAACCAAATTTACCAAACCATTTTATATTAATAATGTTATATTTTTTTATAAAAAATATTTTAATTATTAGTAAACTTAATATGTATATATATATATATATACACTACATAAAATTTTTAAATAAACATTATTACCCTCTATCTTTATAAATAATATTCAAAAAAATTATTACCGTCACGAAAATCATTTATGCGATACTTTATAAATTATCTTGAAATTTTTTAATGTTACTTTGAAAGTTTTTTTTTAGTATTTTTGAAATATGGTATTTTTTATTTTAATTTTTAAAGTATAAGAGTATTTTGATATTAAAAAAAATAAAAGATATTCTCAATTTTTTTTAAAAAAAAATTAAAAGTATTTAATGCAAGATATTTAGGGGTATTGATAAAAACTGTCTAAGATTTTTTTTTTTTAAATAATCTATTAATATCCAAAATTAATGAAAAAATATTATTGAAAATTTTTTAAATTTAAGAATATTATATTAAATTTTTTAAAAGTTTATGGATATATTTAAATTTAACTTTAAAATTTAAATTTTGTACCAATATTTTATTACCCTTCCCTCCCTAGTTTTATTTGCAATCACCCCATCTTTGGTAATTATCCTACTATATTTACAAAAGTTATTTTTTAAATCTATTTTTTATTAACTATATTTGAAAATCACAAAAATTAGATAGCTATTGTGTTATTTTTATAGTTTTTGATTAGTATGACCATCACATTTTAAATTCTTTGTTTTTAGTTTATTAATTACAAAATTAATAGATTTAAATATTTACTTGAGAGTTTTTTCTTTTTATATATTACACATTTTCAATATTTATTATATATTTGAATAGTTTTTGCATAATAAAGAAATGATTGAAATATTTGAAAACTTACCAATTTTTTTTTTTGTTATTTTTATAATTTAACATAAATTAATTAATAAAAAATGTTTACCATCATTTTGAGAATTTAAATTTTTAAATTTATAGTGTCGTGTGAACAGACACTAAAAAATATAAAATAATAAACAAATGGTAATTATATATTTACTCCCCAAATTTACTTATTCCTCAAAATCCCATTCTTTACCCTATTTTTACATTGTTACCATGTTTACTTTTACCATACTTTGCATATTCCAATTTTAGGCCTTATCTTATTAATTAGTTCAATAATAGCAAAACCTTCCATATATTCCAACATATGCAACAAATAGTAAAAAAAAATCTAGTGCTTCTATAATATTATAAGCTTTTTGCTTTTAAATAAATAAATAAAAAACACAAATGTCTAATCGTTATCATCTTTTGCAAATTAATTTTTTTTTGTAAAGTTTGAATTTAATGAATTAAGATGAAAATATTATCTTTTTATGTAAATATTATTTCTAATTATAGCTAATTCTTGAGTGGTTAATATTCAATAATTTTTTTAATAAAAAAGAATTATAATTTCTTTTAGAATTATAAAATTTTTATTTAAAAAATAAATTATCTCTAATTTTTAAAATAATAACTAAAAATAGATAATTATTTAAAATAGAGAATTTAAACCCATAAAATTGAGTAATTGAGTAATGACACGTCAGAAAATCAAACTACAATTAAATTAATTAAAAATTTATATTTTGAAGTATATTATAAGAAGTATATAATCGAATGTAAGATTGTGAGTAAACATGCTTTTATTTTATTTTTTTTTTTTGTAATTTTAATGTTATTATTTTTTAGGTAGGGCTTGGTCAATCTTCTAAATTAAAATTTTTGTTAATTTTTATTTTCAGATATTTAGACTAAAATACCGACACAAAATAATATATATATATATATATATATATATATATATATATAAAAAGATTTTTACCATTATATTTAATCTCAACTTTGTAATAAAACCCTAAAAGGGTTCTCGTTTGGAGCAATAGCCGCCGGACTGATCTCAGCTGTCCCCGCCTTCTTCTCTATATCTCAAATCCTTTGCTTGATCTCATTTCACCACCGGGAACCTAATTTTTTTCGTTTCTTTCTTTCACTTTGATTTTGTCTACCTGTTCTTCCCATCGCTCTTCTTGCCATTTGTAGTTCGATATATTTGCTACTGTTTATTACATGAAAATTATGTCGGGGAATTCTCTGTCTTGGTAGAATTTAGGGTGTAGTGGGAACTAAATGATTTTTAGGACACTTTTTTGGGGCTTGGAATTGGTGGTTGGGTTGTAAAGGTTCCGGATAGGGAATTGGTGGAACGGATGGAAATTTTGGTTTTGATCAGTTTAGAATGACTCCTTTTGAGCTGTAAATAGTGGTTTCTTGTTGTAGGATTTTTTTTTTTTTTTTTTTTAGGCGTAGCTTTTTGTTGTTGCGGTGAGGCAGTGATCAGATAGGGTTAGAAGGGTAAGACCGATGTTTGGTGGCAACGATGGATCGTTTGGTGATGAATTAGAGACGGAGATAGGGTTATTGCTTCGTGAACAGCGTCGGCAAGAGACCGATGATCGAGAGCGGGAGCTGAATTTGTATAGAAGTGGATCAGCTCCACCGACTGTTGAAGGCTCTTTAAGTGCGGTGGGTGGTCTGTTTGGTGGGGTTCCTGGTTCTGCTAATGCCTTTGCGGAGTTATCGGGTTCGAATAATGGTAATGGTTTTGTGTCAGAGGAGCTGCTTAGGTCTGATCCAGCTTACTCATCATACTATTACTCGAATGTGAACCTTAATCCTCGGCTTCCGCCTCCATTGATTTCGAAGGAGGATTGGAAGTCTGCGCAGAGATTGAAAGGGGCTAATTTGGGGTTGGGAGGCATCGGAGAGACGAGGCGATCAAATGTTGGGACGGATAGTGCCGCCAGATCCTTGTTTTCTATGCCTCCTGGGTTTAATGCTAGGAAACAAGCATCTGAGGTCGAGTTGGATAAAGGGCGTGGCGCTACCGAGTGGGGTGGTGACGGTTTGATTGGTTTGCCTGGTTTAGGACTTGGAACCAAACAGAAGAGTCTAGCTGAAATCTTTCAGGTAAATTTCTTCCTTTTACCAGATTCTCTTATTTGATTGTCTTTTTTGCCTTGCTGCTTCAGAATTGTTGTCATTTGAGCATTGAAATCCATTACATGGATTAACAAGCATTTCAGTAAACTAGAAGTCTTGAGGTTATGTTCTAAAATCTGTAACTCGATAATATTCGGGTATTAGTTATTGGTCTGTTCTATTGACTTGATTTTGAATGTTTGATTTTTATTGGTTTGATGATTTTATTCTTATTGACTGTTTCTACTAATTTTGGCCGACTGAATTTGTTTTGAAGTGGTGATATATAAAATTTAATTGATGTTGGCTTTCTAATATATAACAAGTTTTTCTTCCCCGAAATCTGTATAACTCCCTTGCTTGTTATTCTTTCTGCCGCACTAAACTCACGTTTCTTGAGTTTGGGCATTATTAGTATGTTTGTTGCATGGTACTGTTGTGTGTGGTTGTTGTTTACAAAATAATTGAACTTTAAGAAGTCTCAATTATGGATGCGTCTTTTTTCCAATGAGTTTATCTCTAAATGTTTGTGCAGGATGACATGGGTCGCACAACTCCTGTTACTGGGCTGCCATCCCGTCCGACCAGCCGCAATGCCTTTGAGGAAAATGTTGAGACAATGAGTGCCACTGATGAGTTGGCCAATTTGCGACATGACTTGATGGTTTCTGAAGTTATGCGATCTGGTGCAAATGGTCAGAGCTCTGGAGCACCTTCTTCATACACTTATGCCGCAGCCGTGGGTGGTTCATTGTCAAGAAGCAATACGCCCGATCCCCAGCTTGTTGCAAGGGCGCCTAGTCCTTGTCTTACCCCCATTGGAGGCGGGAGAGTTGGAACTGCTGAAAAGAGGAACATTGCAAGCCCAAAATCATTTAATGGCGTCTCATCTGGAATCAACGAGTCTTCAGAACTTGTATCAGCTTTATCTGGTATGAACTTGGCATCAGATGATGCCATAAATGAAGAGGGTCATTTGCTATCTCAAATAAAACAAGATAGTAATAACCAACAGGGCTATGCATATGGCATGCAAGGAGGTCAGAATCATATTAAACAACAGTCATATGCGAAGAAGAACGAGTCCGGGGGTGCACCCAGGTCTTCATTCTCAGACTTGAATGACAACAATGGAGGGGGACCCAACTTCTCCAGAGATAGGCATGCTGAACTGCAACACTCTTCTGTTCCTCCTGCTAGCTTGTTTTTGAAAGGTGGTCAGCATGCTTCATCTCATAACAATGGAGCTCAGTATCAGCATATAGATGGCACAAATTTGACATATCAGAACTTTGGCCTGAGTGGGTACTCGATTAGTCCACCTTTGGCATCTATGATGCCCGGTCAACTCGGCACTGCTAATTTACCAACATTGTTTGAAAATGTTGCCTCAGCTTCAGCTTTGGGAGCCTCTGGTTTGGAGTCACGGGTTCTTGGGGGAGGGTTAGCTTCTGCAAACTTGGCTTCTTCTGCTGCAGATTCACATATTCTTGGTAAATTGGGAGGTCAAATGAGTGGCAATGCTCTTCAGGCATCCTTTGTCGATCCCATTTATCTTCAATACTTGAGGACGCCTGAATATGCTTCAGCACAACTCGGTGCTTTAAATGATCCTTCTCTTGATAGAAATTATCTGGGAAATTCATATATGAACCAGCTAGAACTGCAGAAAGCCTACGGGGCTCTTCTATCACCTCAAAAATCACAATATAGTGTCCCATTCAGTGGTAAATCTGGTGTTTCAAATCATCATGGTTATTTTGGAAATCCAGCTTTTGGAGTTCACATGTCTTATCCTGGAAGTCCTATGGCAAATCCTGTCCTTTCTAACTCCCCTGTAGGACCTGGTAGTCCTGTCAGGCACAATGACATTCATTTGCGCTATCCTTCTGGTACAAGGAACTTAGGTGGCGTTATGAGTCCTTGGCATCTGGAGGTTGGAAATATCAACGAAAGCTTCTCATCCTCTCTCTTAGAGGAGTTCAAGAGCAATAAGACAAAATGTTTTGAACTTTCTGAAATTGCCGGTCATGTGTTCGAATTTAGGTATGTTATATTACTTGTAGAGCTATTATTATATGTGGTTTATTACCACAATCCTATCTTATAGTAGTTTCTTCATTCTTCCTTAAATTCTTTTATATATTTTTATTTTCTTATGAGCAGTGGGGATCAATATGGAAGCCGATTCATTCAACAAAAACTCGAAACAGCTACTGTTGATGAGAAAAATATGATTTATCAGGAAATTATGCCTCAAGCTCTTGCTCTGATGACTGATGTCTTTGGCAATTATGTGATTCAAAAAGTAATTAGTCCTCTCTGAACGATATTTGTTATTGTTTTCTGGTTCTAGTGCCTTTCTTTGCTTCTATATGCTCATCACGGGAGTACGTATGCAGTTCTTTGAGCATGGACTTGCAGTACAGAGAAGAGAATTGGCCAATAAGCTTTTTGGTCACATACTTACGCTGAGCCTTCAGATGTATGGTTGTCGGGTGATCCAGAAGGTACTGCTTATCTTAAGCTGGACTCACATATTATCTTCTGAACCCAATATCCTCTTTAAAACAATTTCATTCTACTTCAGTGCATTATCAATTGGATGCCTTACTAAAGAGTAGCTAAATTATTCTCCTCAAAAAGAAAATACATGAATAAAGCCCTGTTGAAGTTCAACTATTGCCCCTTCATAATGTGACTAACTGATGTTTGTAATACTCATTCTAATCATGTGATGAGATTGCATGATTTACTCATGGATGTCACATAAATATATGTATACTCAATTAATCAGGCAATTGAAGTAGTAGATCTGGACCAAAAGATTAAAATGGTCAAAGAGCTTGATGGACATATCATGCGCTGTGTACGCGATCAGAATGGTAACCATGTTATACAAAAGTGTATAGAATGTGTACCCGAAGAAGCAATCCATTTTATAGTTTCAACATTTTTTGATCAAGTTGTGACACTTTCAACTCACCCGTATGGGTGTCGTGTGATACAGGTGCTTTAAATTCTCTATTTCCTAAACTAAGATGAGCTAAATTTACACCTATTATCAATACTGACATGTTTTCCTTCTAACAGAGAGTTCTTGAGCACTGCAAGGATGAAAATACTCAGAGTAAAGTTATGGAGGAAATTCTAGGATCTGTTAGCATGTTGGCACAAGATCAGTATGGAAATTATGTCGTTCAGGTTCATGCTTCTAGCCAAACTCTTTTACGAAGTGTTATAGTTCACTTTAGTTTTAGATAGATTGTGATACTGTGCAATTTAAACTCTTTGATTTCATCTTTTGGAGTTCTTCACGAGGTGCAAAAAAGCTAAGTATTCTGAAAAAAAACAAGCCTGAAAAAAAGTGAGATATTTGATATTCTCTTGTTATTTGATTCTTCTCATCAGCATGTATTGGAGCATGGAAAACCTCATGAGCGTTCTGCAATTATTAAGGAATTGGCTGGTAAAATAGTTCAAATGAGTCAGCAGAAGTTTGCCTCTAACGTCGTCGAGAAATGCTTAACCTTTGGCGGTCCAACGGAGCGCCAGCTACTTGTCAGCGAAATGCTTGGCACTACGGATGAAAATGAGCCTCTTCAGGTTTGTGAACAATTATCTCCCATGCACTGCTTTAATTTCTCACAAATGCATACAAATGGCCCTGTCCAATTGATAGAAATGTGTATGCGAATTCCTACCAATCGTACATCTCCACACGACCTGATACTTCTCGCTATCATTGCTATTCCTAGCTTCTTATCTGTTATTGAATCTTATTCAGGCAATGATGAAAGATCAATTTGCAAACTATGTCGTCCAAAAAGTGCTCGAGACTTGTGATGACCAACAGCGTGAGTTGATTCTCTCTCGAATCAAAGTTCATCTCAATGCCCTGAAGAAATATACTTACGGGAAGCACATCGTTGCTCGTGTAGAGAAACTTGTCGCTGCTGGGGGTATATACCATTTGTTTTCACCAATCTCGAATGAATGCTATAATATTTCTGTCACTTAACAACACAGATCTAAGTCTTCTGTTTAATCTGTTGCAGAAAGGAGAATTGCAGCTCAGTCTTCTCCACACCCTTCTTTGGTGACCTAGGAAAGAAACCATGTACAGCTAACTGAAGCGATCGACGAACATGCGAGCTTCATCGTCTCTTTCCACTGTTTTCCGTTTTATCATCTAGAGCAGTAGCTCAACCTCAACCTCAACCTCTCTGTGAAGACAGGTATGAGCTGATTGACAATAAAGCAAGTTGTTTGTTTGTACTTTGGAAGGAAGCCTGTACATTTGTAGTTTTAAGCTGCTTTATACGTAGAAATCGATCAATTTCGTGGCACCCGATTGCCCCGGACGAGATAAAAGATGGCTGCCTGCCTATACTTAGTTTCTTTTTTCCTTTTCCTTAAGGGGATGTAAATGACTTTAAAAAATGTTGAGGTAGTTTTTCTTTTTTCTATATATTTTAGCGTGACTGTACAAAATGTTGCCATGTGAAGAAGAGCTGTTTATGTTTAGATTATTTGAGGCCATACTTTTCTTCTCATCTTTTTCTTCTCATCTTTTTCTTCTATCAGTTATTTCCGTTTCCTTCATCTCCTCATCCACTTTTAAAATTTTGGCCTATCAGTTTTAGGTTAGTGTCTATTTGGTCGTCGTAAAAAGAGATACTCTTAAGTTCTCGAGATTTGAAACATTGTTATAAATGGTTTTGTTCAACGAAAAAGTGACTCGAAACACATCAAGAAAATATTTAGTGAAATTGCGTAAAAGTAACAAACAATTGTTTTTGAAGAATTTAGATTCTCATTTTCTCGTACAACCATTTGGTTAATTGGATGTCTATGTAACGTGAGGGCATATGGTATAATGGATCAAGCCTACTCTTGATAGATATCGTTGTCTGCTTATCGTCGTCAGACTCACGTTTTAAAATGTGTTTGCTAGAGAGATGTGAAATGTCCTTGCTGACACACCGACAACGTGTTTGCTAGAGAGATGTGAATTGTCCTTGATGAGCACCGACGTCTAGCTCTTATACCTTTTGTAACAGTCAAAGCTTATAACTAACCGATATTGTCGGCTTTGGCTTGTTATATATCGTTTAACGTGCTAAAGCAAACCATATCAATTAGCAGTGATCTTGATAAACAATATCAAAGTTAGTGGTCTTGGCTTACTACAAAATCATGGGATAGTGTCTGTTGAAGTAAGGCTAAGTAGACAATATCATAGTAAGGCTAAGTAGACAAGGCTAAGTAGACAATATCGTAGTAAGGCTAAGTAGACAAGGCTAAGTAGACAATATCGTACAGTGTAAGATACTGGAGATACTGGTTGAAGTAAGGCTAAGTTGACAATACATTCTAGCGGTGAATTTGAACGGTTACACATAATTTCAACTTTAATGTTCGTTTTCCAAGCTCACAAATCAATGTTGACTACAACGCTGCTAGGGATGCATGTTTCTATTCATGCTATCCGCTTATCCATCATCTTGGAGATGTAAATGAAATTAAATTACAATATTACCCTTTATCCTTTAAATTAGCTTTTAGCTTTTAAGTAGAAAATTAGTTAAAACGTTAGGCTTATCCTAGCTGAGGTCATAGACTTTCCAAATTTAGAATGGTTGAATTATTCATAGTTCGAGGTAGATGATTAAAAATCAAACAACATTTAATCGAGTTAATCTGGATGGATCATTCCAATTCCAACGAGAAAATTTAGGATGCCCTAACTCAGCAAATTAAACTGAATTTATGGAAAATTAAACAAGCAAGAATAAGATCAACAGCTGTTGATAACATCAGTCCTCTTCTTGTTCAACCTTCTGGCCGAATCCCCTGGGTCCAGTTTTGGCCTTCACCTTCACCTTCTTCTTCTTCCCGCTCTTCTTGTTAGCCGCCTCCTCTTTCTCAAACTTTTCCTTCTCCCTCTTCTGCAAGAAATCCGTCACAGCAATGTAGATTACCTGAAACTCGAAATACACTTCCCAATGTAAAAACCCTAACCAAGCCGATAAAATCAACAGCTATTCGAACAAAATTATTCACTGGAGAAATTCAACTTCGAAATTCGAATCCGAGCACTGATTTTACCCCGATTGTGAGAACAGATAGACCGACGAATGCGACAAACAGAAGAACAGAGATTATGGTGGATACGCCGTCGTCACCAGTCGATGCTATCTCCTGTGATTTCTCCACCAGCGCGGCGGATTCCGAGGCCAAGGTTTCTTCAGAAATGGCATGGAGCCTACGGATTGAGCCTCGTCTTGGACGATTTTGGAGGAGAACGAGAGCTGCCGGTCGGCGAGAGAGATTGAAGGATGAAGCAAAGGATGCAGATGAGGAACGGAGAGAAGGAAGCTTGTAGGAGTTTGGATTGGAAGAGGAGAGGGATATCGGTAGCGATAGGGAAGTGGATGTGGTGGTAGCCATGGCCGCGCTTCGCTTTCTCTCACTGCTTCAGTGGCAGACGCATCCTCGCTGTCCAGATCCACAAGATCGTTTCGTCCCCGTCATTGTAAGGACTACAAACTGGTATTTTCACTTCCAGAAATAAATTTAAATAAATAAATAAATAATTTCCCTGATGGGCCTATATGAATTTGGGCCCGATGGGCTCATTTCCACTTACAGGCCCATTAACTTCCTCTCGTACGTGGATTTACAGTGACGAGACTAGTGCTCTTCAACCAATGCAAAGCAGTACGCGATCAGCTGCCATTATGATCTCAACCGTTGAATCGTCGACGGTCGTAGATATCCAAATGCCACGTGTCGGAAATCTGGATAACGAGTAGAATTAGATAATGAAATGAAAGCGAAATTCTGGAGTATCAAGAAATATCTCGCCGAATTTTCTTGTGAGAGACCGTGCTCCCAGTTTTCCGCAATTTTTCTCTGATTTTCCTGCCTCGCGAACACATTCTTCAATTGAAAAATGTAATCCATCGATCGAATAAGCTACTACGCGATATGGTTGGCTGATTGATTACTGACATTTTGATCCTAATTTTGGTGCAAGGGGGGGGAAGAATCTGAATCGACGAATTTGTTATGGAGCAAAAGAAGAGGGAGTACCACGCTAATGGTGGTAGTGGTTGTATGAATGGCGATGAAAGAGTACTTCTGTGGGAGGAGGGACTGCCTGATGCTGATAGATTAACTCCTCTTTCTCAATCGCTGATTCCGCAGGAACTCGCTTCGGCGTTCAGGATTTTGATGGAACCGCGTCGGAGTAAATCGGATGTTTATTCGGCGTCGAAGACGACGATATTGAATATTCGCGATGGACAATTGGAAGGTTATAGAAGTTTTGAGTTTAATGACGGTAGGACGCGAGGTGAAGACGCTTTGATGGTTGAATCGGACGAGGCGGTTGATCCAGATGAGTTGGGATCTGATTCGCGAAATTTGAGGAAGGTTGATTTTGTTGGAGAGGCGAATTTGGTGCCTCGAGCGGAGAATTTGATCGAGGATGCGACGTTGGCTCGAACCTTGAAGCGGCCGAGGCTCGCTTGGACTCCGCAATTACACAAGCGATTCGTTGATGTGGTTTCTCATTTAGGGCTCAAAGACGCTGCTCCCAAAGCTATTATGCGATTGATGAATGTCGATGGATTAACTCGCGAGAACGTTGCCAGTCATTTACAGAAGTATCGTCTTTACTTGAAGAGGACACAGATATCCTCAACGACCGACGAGGCTCTCGTTCCAATGCCGGTGCCGCAGAACTCACATGATTCTTCTCCCAGCGCAGATTCACATGGAAACACATATTTACCGGCAACTTTCCCGATGATTTATATGCCGTCTCCGATGATGCCTATGATGCTTTATGGTATGGGAGCTCATCATGGTCACGGTCTTAACGATACCGGCATGCCAATGACGAACATGTGCGCAGTGCCGACCCGCTCGTGTAGCACGCAAGAGCAGCATGATTAATGGAAATGACATCTAACAAGTAGGATATAACTGCGCCTTGCTTCCAATGTGTTCCTAATCCGAAATTCAAATGATAAATGAAGTTGGGGACAATTTCATCTTCTTGAATGGAGCATTCTTACGCTTTCTCCTCTCTGTGTGCTCGACAGGATTCAAAGTGGAGTGATTTGAATCTTGAATGGAAAACTTGAATCAATTTGATTATTTGGGTTATGTGTAATGAACTACAACCCCTACACTCTGCTTAATTATATTGAAATTAGTGGGTTATTTACTCTACTGTAAATGTCAGATGATCGACTTCTTCTCATCTTCATTCATCATCTGAGTTCCTTGATTAGCTAGCATAGCAAAAAAATCATGGAGTTTCAAGTTGCTGAATTCCTTTCAGATATCATAAAAAATAACATTCAATGCCACCAAATCCTTCCCTACCATTCACTCACACTCACATGCTATCGAATTCTTGTAATAGCCCAAATTTACTGCTTACCAATATTGTTCTTTTGAACTTTATCTCGAAGAAGTATGGAGAGAGAGTTATCTACCCCTCTATAAGCAATATTCAGTTTTCTTTTCAATTGACGTAGGATCTAACAATACACTCCACCCTTCAGAGACGAGAATAGACCCCAATCAAGACAATCCACCAGCGGGAGGTTATGTGGGTAATTTTGTTGAACCCACATGCGGCGTAGAAACCTATGAGCTTCGCAGCAAAATGTGTCGAACGGATTAGTCCATTGATGATTAATCTGAGTGTGGAGTCGATAAGCTCAACGTACTCATCGGAAAAGGAAAGAAATCCACGGCGGATGGCCGGAAATCTGTTCAGAGCCCTGAGAAATGCAGCGGCGGCGCCAAAAGTGGGATATAAGAATGTATGGCAAATGAGTAATTTCGTGTAGAAACCTATTTAATCCAACGCCAAAAAGTGAGGGCCACAAGCAACAAAACCAAATCCGAAAGCCAAATGTCACAATTGAAGCCTCAAGTAAAATGAGAAGAAAAACAAACCGAGAGAGAAAAGGAATCGACGATTAGTTCACGAACATGCTCGAATTGGCTACAACGCAAATTATTTCCGACGCCTTCTCAAGATCTGCTTCTCATCCTTCTATTTTCTTTTCGCGAAATCAAGCAAAATCTTCAATATCCTTCCGCCGGTTCTTCAGCTACCCGTTGTTGGTGCCGCCGAGCTTTGAATCGAGTTACTTGACGTATAGGAGGAGGAACTGCTTAACCCTGGTGAGAGCGAGTCGCAGAGAGTCGCCGTACGAAGTGCTTGGTGTTTCTCCGACTGCAACTCCAAATGAAATCAAGAGGGCTTATCGGAAACTGGCTCTCAAGTATCATCCCGATGTCAACAAAGAGGTAACGGAGTAAATTTTGCCCTCTATTTTGAGTTACTTTTCTGCGTTTTTCTTGTTCTGGGTAGCTTTAGTGTTCTGGTAGGATTTGGATTATCTTTCTTGATAAACGAATCGAAGTTGGGAATTGCAAGAGAAAGATTCAAGTCACTGCGATAGGAATTACTGAAAAAGAAGAACGAAGAACAAAAAAAGTGAATTAGTTGTGGAATTTGATAGTTTCTGGGACATGTTCCAATGAACTTTCTATCATAGGAAACTAAAACCTTGTTACCCCATGAGTTTTGAGAGGGAAATTAGAGCACGAAGGCTCAAATTAGGATGTTCTAAGTTTATTTTGGCTCTGTTTCACTTATGAAATTGGGGATTCTTTTGAGATTGCTCTTTCAATGTTCTAGATATGAAATCTGAGTGAAATTTTCATGTTTGTTCTATGTAGCCTAATGCACAGGAGAAATTTATGCGTATAAAGCATGCATACAACACATTGCTGAATTCTGAATCTAGAAGGAAATATGATCATGGGAATCATGGATCTGACTTCTCATATTCGTCAAACGACTTTAGGCGAAGTAGAAACACCGAAGATGAAGAAACGTTTTACGGACTTGGTAATCTCATTAGGCTTTTAGTGCATAATCATTCAAATTCTTGCCTGCTTTGCTAGACCTTATTGCCTTTACACAAGTACCTGAATCATGAGAAGGGTTCGGCTCACCATTTTATGATAGTATAACTAAGTTGTGCATGGTGTCTTTAAAAGCTTGCAGACTGTCCTCTATTTTACTAACCAGCCACATGTTTCTATTCTTCAGCACAGCATCTAGGATAATATCTATCTATCTTATGCAGCTAGAAAAGGCCATTTTTCTATGTGAGACTGTTTTTGTATACCAATTGTTATGTGAGATCCCACATTGGTTAGAGAGGAGAACAAAGAATTCCTTATAAGGGTGTGGAAACCTCTATCTAATAGACACATTTAAAAAAGTGAGGCTGACGGCGTTACGTAACAGGCCAAAGCAAACAATATCTGTTAATGGTAGACTTGGGCTGTTACATGTCATTAAGCAAAACTTAAAGTGTATGCTGTCCGTTGCTAGTCTAATTGATACTTTTTACACCTTTTGCGAGAATTTAGATTGCATAGTCGTGCTTATCGCTCGGCTTCCTTTATACATCATGCATAACATATGAACTCTTGCTTGAGTAGTGTGTATCTGTTGAAATGATTTAGTGATCCTTTGAGTTCTGTTCATTTCTTCTATTTAAGATCACTTCCGTTATGCTGCAGGTAATTTTTTCAGGGATGTTCAAATAACACTAGGTAGATTTGTTCTCTCTGACAGAGGATTAATACAGACGCTAATTATCATCTGCTTAATTTCAGAACTACCTAAACATCTTATATTTTCTCCTTTGTATTGCCTATAAAGTAAGTCGGTCTTGGTAGCTAAAAGCTGTTTTTTTTCATTACAGGTGACTTCTTTAAGGATCTTCAAGAAGAATTTCGAAACTGGGAGGCGAGTGCTTCTTCGCAAGGGACGCCGAAGAGCCTATGGGAAGAACTGGCGGTAAGATGCCGACGTAGATAGAAATTTCAGTAACATATTAGAAGGATCTATTAAACCAACTGGTCAGAAAAAGAAAAATGCTATGAATTGCAAAATGAACCCTTTGTATTTACATATTTCAGGAAATTGGGGAGGAATTTGTAGAGTTTCTAGAGAAAGAACTCAACATAACTGATGATTCAGAAGTTGAATCGAACGACAACAACAAAGCATCTCAGAAGACGGATTCTTTCAGAACTTCGAACACAGATGAAACAAGAAACAATGTTCGAAATCAAGGCAACAAGAGTAGTAGTAGTATCGAGGAGAATATCGACGAGATAGAAGCCACTCTTTTGAAGTTGAAGAAGGAATTAGGCTTATAGCTTATAGCATGGAAATGTAGAATGCAGTCTTTCAGCCACCTTTCTGTCAAGAACACATCAAAACAATTGGGTATCATTCTGGAAGGAGGTAACACACACTTGGCAGTATATGTTCTTTACCAATTCTCTTCTGTGATGGCATTGAAATGGCATATATTTTGGTTTAGATTGGCAACATTTGGCAACTATTTTAAATAGTTCCTATTTAAAAAAAATCAATTCTACCATAAACAATTTACATTGCTGGAGCAAAAGCAAATCAATATTATTTGTTTCATCAAAAATCATTTGTAATATATATCAGTACGAGTAAAAGTGAATACCGGAAGCTTTTGTTGTCGCATCTGGCTGTTAGGACTCGGTTTTTAGCAGATGAATCTGCACAGCCTTCAGGAACAGTGATGTTAACCTGTTGCGTTGCTCTTCCCCCATTGAATCTTTAAAATTGAAAATAATAATAATAATTAATGTAAATTAAAGTTCAAAAGAAAAAATTGATAAATACACGAATGTAAAAGTCACCTACCACCTACTACCTTGTTAATCAACCACCTCCGCCTTGTTAAGTTCAAGGGGAGGAGTTGATTGCAACACTAAACACAGTACACGACTGACTAATCCAATTAAAAGTAATAGGGTATGATTGTAACAAATCTCATCGTTCACGAAGCCGATTCTAACATGTAACGAACAAAAAGGAGTGGATTGCAACACTTAACACAGTACATAATTGACTAATCAAATTAAAAGATCAAGGGTATGATCGTAACAATTCTCATCGTTCATGAGTGGTTTGTGCAAAATTTTCAAAAAAGAATAATTAGTTTAAATTAAATATCATTTAACTAATGATCAAGACAACTTTGAATGTAAGAGTTACTTACCCAGAGAAGTTTGAAACTGAAAAACATCCTCATTTGCATCTCCAAGAGCAGCTTCTTTTAAATACTTCTCAGCCAGTTTAACTCTCATCACATTCTCCTGTTCCTTGATGAGCATGTTGCCATATTCCAGAAGCTTTTCTAGTGTCATTTTTGGTTGGTCAAAAGTTGGGGGACCTTCCTTTGAGTTAACAAGACTTTTTCCGATTCTCTCAACCCCAACGCCGGCAGCCCACTTTCTAACTTCGTCATCATAAACTCGAGCTCTCAAAGCACCAAAGAAGTCTGCAAAAACAGTTCCAAAACTTCTAAATCATGCTACACGTCTGTAAAAGAAGATCATTTTCAATCAACTCAACTGAACTACTCCATTAAGAATTTATACTGTGATTGGTTTATGCTGGCAAATATTCTTCTTCCATTGAGAAATGCTTGGTTACAGCTACCCTAAGTTTGTGAAGCTTACCGATCGATTGCCCCGGGAAGGTGCCAACGAGTTTGACAATGTCCTCTTTAGGCACACCGTCAGTCCTAAATATTCCAGTGCAAATACCAATACAATCTTCATGAGTTGGAGCCCAATAGAACTTCTCCATACGACCGTCACGAATGAGGGGGGCGTATAATGTTGAGAAGTCATTACCAGTTACTATGATGGGAACTCTGGGATTTTCTTCTTTGTTATACAAGCCTGGAAGCTGCACATTTGTTGGGTTGTCAGCAATGTTCATAAGAGTAGCATTTACCATCTGATTGTTCACTGTGTACTGGGTAGTCCCACCAAACCTTCCAGCTCCAGCATCAAGATCATTGATTAAAAGGCAACACATTTTCCCTTTCTTGATGAGATCAGCAGCCTCTCTATATCTTTGCCTGATCAATTTTGCAGGTTCTCCTGCATTCCCACTTTCTAATTCCCCAGCACTCATCATAATAGGGCTGAAATTTCATCATAACTAAACAAAATTAAGACCCTAACAGTTTCAGAGAATAAGAAATGTGTATATTATACTTGAACCCTCCAAAGAACTAACTTAGAACTAGCTGGATCTTGAACTCACTTGATTCCCATCTTGGCAAATACAAGTTCACACTGGAAAGACTTTCCTTGACCTTTACCTCCCCAAATACCAAGAATGAGAGGAACCTAAATGTATCCAAGAAGATTGGCAAGTTAGCAATGGAAGACAAACCAGAACTATATCATGTGTCAACCGTATTTTTAACCTTAATGTTTGGCAGGCTTATGAAGTTCTTGACGATGTGAACCACAAGTTTGTCCATGAACGCTGGAGCTATGTAAAATCCATCCACATTATTGTCGAGGTTGTATCTGAAAGATTGTGATACTATAAGTAAACTAGAACAAGAATCTCCAACTCAACTGCAAAATTCTATATTAACACATACTGCCGAAGTCCAGCGCTGATGTATTCATATGAACTCATGATAGCATTGTGAGTTCCTGTCCCCATGGGAGCTTGAAAAAGAGGATCTGCCAATCCCTTCCCTCTGGCAATGTCTTGCTGGTCATCAGATGTATCGAAAGCAAGGCCTCGCCATTTGTCCTTCTCGGTCTGCTTCTCCTCATCATACTCGGCAACAATCTTGAAGTTTCCAATCACCATATTTGAGGTGGTGGTGAATCTGGAACTGAAATTCTTCATCCTTCTGCCCAAAAACGCAGAGTTTGGAACTAAACCTCCATAGTTACTGTTGTTTAACTGCATAGGATTAATGATAGGATGGTGAGGATCATTTTACTTTCATTCTTTTATACAAGTTATAATGACAATAAAATCCTCCATATTTTGCAACATGTGAAGCTTTAAGTTACAATGACATTCATGATTGAAAGATGAAACCCATAGAGAAAAGAATATATTATTCAACAAATTGAGTCTATTCTCCATCAAACAACCCAAAAGATGTACTGAAGCAAAATGCGGGAAGAAACAGTACCAATGTTCTATTAACAGCTCCAATGGTTGCGACCGTGGTAGCCATGGATTAAGGGCTTATGGGTGTGAAGCAGTGCAGTTCTAGCTGTTGCCTTGTACCCTCCTCTCGAAATAGATGAACAATCAAGTGTGCCACCTCGAGCTATATGAAATTGCCAGTTCGATCTCTTCAATACAGAGTCCAATGAACTCTTGAGAGTCTTGAAACTGGTATTCTCAACTACACAAGTGTTCAGTAAATATATTAACAAAACATGATTCTCAAATCTGCTTAATCTAAAGCGACCGTTGAGAAAAACCCAGAGCTTTTATATTTTTTCTTGTACGTAACACTTACACCACAAACTTTCTCCATACAGTATGGTCCATACCCATGAAGCTAAAGCCCAAAAAATAATTCAAGAGATATCTAAAAAGACTTGTACGAAATAGAACAAAAAGCCTGGTTTCTATTCATAATAAATATGAACAAAAATCGGGGGACAAGCACTCCTCATCTCTTCGTGATATTTCAAATGGACCAACTTCCAACAAACTGATAAAGGGGCCCTTCGAAATGCGTTTAGTTTTTCAACGGACACATTTAGATAGTTACTGATGTATGAAGCAAATACGAGTTAGTTAATATAATTATATTTATAGTTAGTTAATTTTGCTACAACTTCTTCTTTATAAAGAACAATTTCATGGATGTACGTAATTTACAAATGGGTAGAAAATTCCATGAGAATTACAAAAAACATTTTCCAATTGGTTAAAAGTAAGCATAGTATATGGAGCAAGGATATCAGACAGTTTAGCTAAAATTTTAATTTCAGTAAACTACTTCGTCCATTAGTAATTAGGATTTGATTGTATTTCCATCACCTTTGTAAAGCTATAAACAGCCATATTGAGACTGTGTTAAAGAACTTCTTGAAACTTCCAATCAACGAAATTATGAGTGTTTTCTCTCGATTGAGAGTTTGTTAGTGTTCTTGATTTCTCATCCTTACCACTAAAACCTGGTGTATCAGTCAAAATTTTAGCTCAAAGCCAAGTGAATGAAAGTAACCAGCAAAGATGTAGGAGAAACGACAAATATGTAGTCTACTAATTGTTCCAAGAAATTCTCAATTCCTGTAGAATCAGTTCTTGTTTTCATGCAGATGACAGTTCAATAGTCAGGATATGTTGAAGATAACAAGAAACTTGTAAGAAGAAAGAACCCCAGCAAACCAAACCCCCTCAACAGATAAGGAAAATAAACAGGAAATCAAACAGAAAAAAGAGGATGAATTGAAGATAGATTACTTGGAACATCAAAAGGCTATACGATATGGCACTTGAACCGAAGGTTGTGGAACAAAATGACAACCCTTTGTCCACTTGTGCGAAGTGGGTCGTGAGAATTATGAAAACACAAGCCGGTGTGATCATCGGCCCATAATTTTGTACATACCTGGTTGGATCACCGACGCCAGCGGCCAATACTCCACAATGATCGCAAGAATTATGAGGCCTCATGATTGGGCAGTATGTCCGGGGCAGCTGCCTATTTTACTATCTACCTCAATAGCAAATTTAGTATAGATAAATTTCAACATCAAGATGAACAAACTCAATCAGCATAGTAATTCCTTTATGCTTATTACCCTATCATTAATAGATATAAAAGTGGTATACAATGATAAGACATTAGTGATATCAACAACATAAAATAGGAACAAGAAAACGAAATACTTTAATAGGTGCATGAAAAGTTATAAATATATTACATTCACATTTGCATATATTGCTACCAGTGTAAGTTTCGATCCGATCGACTTAGATTGCTAAGAATCATGACCCTCAACAATGGTATGATATTGTCCACTTTGAGCACAAACTCTCATGGCTTTGCTTTTGGGCTTCCCCAAAAGGCCTCGTATCAATGGAGATATATTTCTTACTTAAGAAACTCATGATCATCTTCTAAATTAGCCAACGTGGGACTCCCTCCCAACAGTCCTCAGCAATCCTCCCCTCGAATAAAGTACATCATAGAGCCTCCCTTGATGTCTATGTAGCCCTCAAACAGCCTCCCCTTAGTCGAGACTCGACTCCTTTCTTTGGAGCACTTGAACAAAGTACACCCTTTGTTCGACACATGAGTCACTTTTGACTATACCTTCGAGTCTAGCAATTTCTTTCTCCGACACTTGAGGATTCTACTGACATGGCTAGGTCAAGGGCATGGCTCTATACCATGTTAAGAATCATGGCTCTCCACAATGGTATGATATTGTCCACTTTGAGCATAAACTCTCATGGTTTTGCTTTGGGGAGGATTTTTTTAGTTCAATAATACGTACAGGGTAGGATTTGACGATCTCTCGATCAAATGCACAAATTTAATGTCAATTGTGTTAGGCTCAAGGTACGTAATACTGTTCTTATCCTTGTTGTTTTTTTTTTTTTTTAATTGAAAGGGGAGGGACATTCAGTTCCAGGTCAGCGTTGAAGGGTTTAAACTTTCCACCCTGATCTTCAGGAATGGAGAAACAAATTGGTTGAAAGCCTAAAAACGTTTAGAAGAATTGCTAAATAAAGATGGTAGGTTATGGCAGAAAACGTTAAAGCGTACCTAATGATCGTTACATATTACCCTCCGATCCTCTTCACAACATTATGAAATGAAATTTGGTTTCAGGATTTCTTACCATTCACATTCATAATCAACAATCTCCTTTCCCGCTTCCCAAGAACAAGTCTCCATTACTTTCCTCTCTTCGTCTTCTTCTTTTTGCCCTAACTTTCTCCTTCAATGAATGCAAATCAAACTTTCGTGGTTGATTTTCCCAGAGCAGCAATGGAGAAAGAACATAAATCCAGATTGCCTAAACCTCCGACCAGGTTACAGAAGCAGGCGCCGGCGAGTCTTCATCTCGATCAACTAACGAGTGTCTCGATGTCTTCTGGTAGTGCTGATATTTCTTCGAAGGCGGTTCTTCCTCTGCTATCGCCGCTCCCTTCATCGCCACAGCCTTTTCCTGAAACTGAGGGAAATAGAAGAGCAGCAAACGGAAATACCGTAGACGGCGGCTATGGCGATCAAAGAGGTATATGTTTTGCACCTCCTGGTGGCTGGCAACATCCAGCGGTGGCGACGACATTCGCCGATCCATCTACTCTGTTTACGTTCTTTCAATCGCAGTGCATCGTGAACAGTAAGACGCCGTGAGAGATGAAAGTTCGATTGAGTTCTCGCGATTATTCTCAACATAAATCCATGAACAGTATGCGTATCGCCACTTGGATTAAGGACGCCATGAATGTGTTTTTGATGATTTGTAACGCGGGAAACCTCTCTCACTTCTTTCTTCTCCTAATACAACTGACCGCTTCGCTTTCCACTTCCATCTTTATTCAATTCATATCATTATTCATTCGTTTGTTATAATTTATTTTCTACTTCCAAGTCTCGATCTTGAATCTCTCTTCCGCATCAAAAAATTATGTTCAAGATACACTCATCAAATCGATCGGTACTTCATGTCATAATCTTCAAATTTTGTGTCAAATTTCTCCATGTAACTCTAAAATTAAGATCTACAGAGGGACAATAGCATTATTAATTATAGAATCATTATGAAGCTTATGAAAGAGACAAAGATTAGGCAAAGTTATCAAACAATTTGGTTGTTCTCAAAATCACCTCGATTGAACAATAGTCCTATAATCTTTCATCAACATTTCAATCCAAAGTTAGTACATCTCATCAAAAACTTCACCCATTAAGTGCGGAATAGACATGAACTTCCAAATGCGATACATGCTCTATAAACCCATCTTAAGAAGGACGAGCCCCAACAGCTTTTGAAAATATTTGAATAGAAATGGTTCCAAAAACGAAAAGATTTTGAATACCAAAATAAGTTCACTATAAATTCCATTAGAACAGCAATGCATTGATTCATTATCAGAAGGAAAAAGATGAAGTGGAGAGAAAAGGGGGTTGAAGTTACAAATAAATTCCATTAGAGCAATGAAAAATTTGGTCGAAAATCCTCAAGTTGCCATATGATATGCATTGAAGGCCGAAAGAGCTCTCATTCGTTATATACAAAACGCTAATAATATTCATCAAAATGATAATAAGGAATCAACATGTCATTTTCCCTCCTGCGTTCACAAAACAAATATTAACTGAAGACAACTAAACACCCAATGAACCAACTTCCTGGAATTCTTTTGAAACGCTGCTGCTACCGATAACCGCCCGATGAAGGTGCACCTACATTAAAAATCAGAAGTCGAATTCCCCAGTCGCCTGCAAAGAAACGAGCTTCCATGAAAACCAAGGTTGGTTAATATCTATAACTCGTAGTTTTGGGAGGGGGGGAATTCACCTTGTTGAAGAGAATGTCCTTATTGTTAATATGCATGATTCCATCCTTTAGTGTACATTTCCACCTACTCTTGGTCCGAGTAACCTTTCACATAAAATTAATCCAATGGTGCATTAAATTCTGAGAGAATTTCAAAACCAAATGCTCAAGCATATGCTGAACCCGCACCTACCAACCAGGACTAAAGTACCTTATCAAACTGAGCTAAAACTAAATGCTGTGTGCTCAATTCCTCTCCTTGATCCACATCATCCAAGTCGTCGTCGTCGTCATCCTCATTCAATGAAGGCTCACTATCCTCCTCCTCCTCGCCAACATCATCCTGAACGACAACGGCAGGGGTGCCAGCTGGTGGGTCTGTCAAGAAGAAATAACAGGCCACATGTTAACATTAGGAACCTTAGCTTTCATCCTTGTTCTGATGTTTTTTATTCTTTCAAATGTTCAATTCCGATCCTTGAATTACATATAATCAATCGCTAAATTTTGGAAAAACATCATAAAAGTTAATATAAACAACACATATCATTAATGTCAGATAACAAGTTTTAAAAAGGGCAACTTAAAGATTTCCATTAAATGCAATGCAAAAGTTTAACAAGAAAAACCATAACAAATTGATGAAAACTTAGAGAGACCATGCCAAAGTATTTAGAAGTGGAAGTTCATAACAGAAATTGAACTTAAACCTTTCCTTTAGTATCTTTTTCCAATGACAATAAAAAAAATAAAAAAAAAAACAAAAATTTTCGTCCTTTCCATAAACAATCACTATCATCAAGACGTCCTTTACAAAATTTACCATTAGGTGCTGGTGTATTTGCAATGTTGTAGTCTTCATTAAAGACACCCTGGTAATTGTAGATCTGCAAAAGATGTCAGAAATGTTGAATAAGTTTTATGGAAAGATAAAAAAAAAATAAACTCAGTGGAAGGAGAGCAATAGGAACAACATTTTCATTAATTATGATTGAAGGATTTCAATCTCAAAGAAAAGTATCTCATCTCATTGATTAAAAAAATCAACCCAAGAAGGATGAACACAACAGATATCAGAGGAATCAAACAATTGTAGGCAGCATATCCAATATAGCGAGCAAAGAAATCCCGTGTGTTACAAGTAATTAATTGTGACAAGAAAGGGAAATAACTTCTAATTTGATTTGGCCACACAGTGAACTAAAACTTGAATAAAAATATCAACCCAGGAAACACACAGGATGAACACAACAGATATCAGAAGAATCGAACAATTGTAGGCAGCATATCCAATATAGCGAGCAAATAAATCCCATGTTACAAGTAATTAATTATGACAAGAAAGGGAAATAACTTCTTATTTGATTTGACCATACAGTGAACTAAATCTTGACCAGAGAAAATGTGCAGATCCAGGAACACCTCTGAAATGTTCAGATTGATTGGGATTTTATCTATGAGCTATAATTTTGTTTCTTTACCTGATAAACAACTAGAGGGAACATTCACTAGCGTCTTTAACCAAGAGCAACAGAATGAAGTGTATCTGTTGCTGTTTAAATAAGCATATTTCACGAGGCTATTTTAGTGTCAGTCACCAGGTCACATTCTTGCTTGTTATTTTAGCCAACACAGAACCTTGATAATTATTAGAATGATATTTTGTCTTCCATCAACAACAAAAGTCAAACACCTTCATAAGCTCTTATATTAATAATAGAAAGAAGCCAATAAATCGCACTACAAAAATTCTTGTTTATTTTGTGACTGAGCATGCAATTCAACATGTTTCAATTTGTTTTCATTCAGGAAGGTTCTAATCCCAAACAAACAATCCCTTGCTTCAATGATATCCATGACAAGAAGGGTAAAAGTATAAAATTTATGTTTTAGTTATATAAATAGTCCATTGCTTTAAAAATACACACTTGTAAAATCTTTAAGGGGGAGGGGAGAGAGAGAGCTAACATTGGGTGTCGAAAGCTCATCATCATAAGGATCAGGCATTGGTCCATCAAGTTGAGGAATTTTCAATAATGATCTTGCAATATGTGATGATGTTTCATTGTTTGCAGAAGTGCTAAAGTCAGGTATCCCATCAGAAGCATTGCATCCACTTATCTGCAAAAGCTTACCACTATGAAGGTTCAAAGACTGATCACAATTAAAAAAAGCATTCAGCAAAATTTAATCACGTCAGTTCTATTAAATCATAATTGTTAATGGTTTAATTTTAAAAAATTCGACTAACAAGCTAAAATATTTTAACTCTTAGAAGCTACAGCAGCAGATATAGGACATATACAATCAGCGTAGATGAAAAGAGAAATTAAATTGCATTACGTGACAAAGAAAAAAACAGTATTAATAAACGCAAAAGCAGAATGAATTTAAATTTACATTTTGTTTAGATGTTAGATCACTTAAAAAATTGATAAGTTTGTTCTTTATGCAAAGATAGAGCATTCAAGAAGCGTTAGGAAAGGCTGTGGAGAATTCTTCATTCCAAGGGAGGGATTTTTTGGCACATGGATTAAGTTATTTTGTGATTTATCTAGCGGGAAAGGAAAAGGAAAGTGTTCCTCAAAAGAAAGACTTCTGGGGAAATGTTTGGAAAGTGACTTTTTTTAATACTTCTCATAGGTCTCTCAATTCTGAACTTTTTCATAATTATTCTCTATTTTTGTTACAAAGATTTGTGAGCCCTTTATGTAATCCTCTTTCCATGCATTTTAATCTTTCATCTTCTTTATGAAAGTTTCTCTCAATAAAAAGCCAAGTTTTCACTAACATTGAGAAAAATGAAAGAATTTCCTTGCTTCCATAAGACCGGTATTTCAGTGGATCTTTCCCTGTATTTTGATATTTCATCTTCTAAATGGAAGTTTTTTTTATAAGCCTAGTTTTCACTCATATAGAAATGAAAGAATATGCAAGGGCACACAAAAGCAACAGCCCGACAAAAGAAGTCCCACGCTATGTTTCTTGTTAAAACCTTCAAGGATGATGAGTCTAACTACTGAAATGGGACTCCCTCCCCATTACAAAGAACCTTACAAATAGACCTACAAAGAGGTATTAAGCCTAATTATATTCCAAATCTCCTCCTTGGACATCTTCTTAATGAAAGTTGGTTTCCTATAAAATTTGATTAGTTAGTGGGATGTATCCATGAATATTGACATATAATATTGTATCATAAAAGCATAAGGATCATAAACTAAGACAAACTTCAAGTATGAGAATCATTTAAGTGTGTGTGTGTGTGTTAACTTAAATTGTAATAATTGTGAATGCCCTATCCTATCCTAGACTTTTAGAAATTAAGGCGTGTCCATGTCTTTTATTTTCCATGCTTCTTAGCTCATAACTTCGGGTGGTCAGAGGATTGGGGTCTCATAGTTAGAAAAGATAGACAGCCTCATTGAGAAGATGACTGAAGATCCAAATGCCACAGATCATAGTGCAGCCTTTGCAAACAGTTCCTCTAAAACAGACACCTAGGAGGATTGCCTTGACCTCTAGCAAATTCAAATAGCAACACAAATTGTTCAAACCGTAAATTAGATCTGAAACAGATAGCCATTTCTAGCTCTATCCACAATGAAAAACCACCACCCCTTAACTTGTCTTCCTAGATTATCTTGTGCCCTCAGAGTCTAGTAGACCGAAAAAAGTTTGAGTTTTAAGAGAATATAAGGGTCAGAATTTACAGTCAAGAATGTAAGGCATCGAGAAAGAGTTCTAAGATTTCTAATTTCTCTTATACTAGCAACCTACAATCCACATTACATACGTGAGGCAGCATAAGCAAGCTGGTGAATTGAGGGAGCCAAATCTGTTAGCAAGATAAGGCAGTTAGTTTATTAGTTACATTAACGGATGACTTGGGGGTTGGCATAGAGCATCCCCACGTTGGCATTTGTTTGCAAGATAAGTAGTTAAGATAATCATTGAAATTTTTTAGGGCATTTGAAAACCAGAATCAGCTTGAAAACAAAAGAATAGGCCGCTCAAATAGTTTAGGATTTTTCAATTTACATAAAGAGAATGTATGTATAGTTGAGCTTGAATATAAAATTGTCACTTTCCCTCCAATGTTTTCTTTTAATATTTGTTAGCGTCTGGGCCAGTATGCGTACATCTCGACCATTCTGAAAGGACAACCCATGTAACCCTACTACATTTGGTTGCCAAGGTAACTAAGTTTTTTTATTATTTACATTGGCCGTTCTTGACCACAAAATCAACCTAGGTTAGTTGCTTTCCTCTCCAATGTGAAATTTATTTTGAGTGGTTTTTGATAGCAACGGAAAATAGCAGTAGAAGTTTCCACCTCAAATATTGATTTTGTATCATATACACGTAAACCAAAAATATGTGTTTAAAAGGTCTCCTTAAACTCCCATAAAAGAAAGGTTTCCTTGAAATGAAGTGGAATTACAACATTCCTTAGCTTATTTGGAAGTAGTCTGACTCCATGTGTTAGAATGTCTCAATATATCATGTACATGACCAATCATGCTGGAAAAAGAATTATAAGCATCCACCCTAGTGAAAGAAAAGAAAATGGAAAATGTTGTTATGGTTGTTGCTATTACTAGCTCGTGCTCACAAAAGACTAGAAACTGAAATTATGTAAAAGAAAATTGGCATACAAGTCCAAGGCCGGAAAAAAAAATATACGAGCACTGACTGTAGGTAAGGAAACAAAACCTCAATCTCAAAGACACTATTGTCAGCATCTACAGCTCCATCTTGCTGCGGTATAAACCCACTAGTCTGGTACTGGGATGCAAAATCATCACGCTTTCGCTTCCCAGCATTCATCGTGAAAAAGTCCTGAAAATTGTCTCCCTAAGTTAAAACATCATACTGAAGCTGTGTGCCGCTAGATATATGGCAGCAAGGAGTTGAGTAATTTGAAATCACTGAAGCAGATGAAATTCACAGGGAAGGTTTGGGTTTCACATTAGGCAACAAACTTTTTCATGATGGAAGAGTGAGATAAAAAAGGAGTTACCTGTGTAAGGGATGGGTGAGCAGCTCCCCTGTCTGTTTCCTCACGCCCCTCCACATAGGCTACAAAGTGCAATCAATATATATTACTGCAGAATTCTTGGTGTGGTAACTTTTTCACTGCTTCAACAATAAACTCACCAATATTAACGTCTACAGGAGTTCTTTGACCCATCCAAGAAGGTGGTTGCTGAAACAATAATGTAGACGTTTGTCAAATACCCCAATTGACGTCATGTTCAACTATCAACAAAATACTTCAAATTGTTGATGGTAAAATTCATATCGATGCCATTCTTACACTTCAAATCAAATAAACAGCCACCATGACTGCATATAACCCTTCCTTTTTGAAGAAAATACAGCAATCATGACAGTATGGATCGGGTAAACTGCAGGAAATGAGAAAATATAAAGAGTGGCAGTGGAACCAGAGTCAAGCAGTAATTACCATAAAAGGGGTTGGCCTTCCAGATCTGACATCAACATTATTAGTGCTACCTCCAGGAGTGGTAGCAGCTGGAGAAGCATCAGTTCCAGATGCAGAGTGGTCACTAGGTCCAGTAGGAATGTTATACATTCCGTTGTCAGCAGTTCCCGGTAAAGGGGTTTGAATTGGAGTTTGTAATGGCGTCTACAATTTCCAAAATCGCTTCGATTATTAAATACAAACTTTGGAAACCATTTAGTGGAGAGGACAGAAGTACTAACCGGTGGAAAGAGTAGATCAGCAGTGGGAGTTTCGTACTCTTCAGTCCCCTCGTACGGAACATTGAGATCGTGAACCGGAGTTATTGGACCTCCGGGAGTGGGCTTAGATGGCGCAGACCTCTCTATGGGACCGGTTACAGCACCCGCTTGCATCATTTTCGCCTCCCACATCTAAAAGTTCCCATAAACAAAGACAATCAGCCCAACCACAGCTTAAATTAGCTTCAAAGCTTCAAAACCCTAGAAAGAATCGGATCAAAACCCGACGGTGATCACCGGAAAAATTCTATGGATTCCTTCAAATAGATTGAAGAAACAAACAAAAAAAAGGCAAATGTTCATTTTACTAGAGAAGCTAAGAGTATAAAGCAAAGAAGAATAACACGATTTTCAAGATTGGAGATCAATAATTACTCCTTGAAGCTCCTTGAGAACATCCTCTCCAGGACCATTATCAACGAACTCGTTGCGAAGCTTGTTGATGACATCTTCGATGACATTGATGTAGATAGAGCTCGTCGAAGTCGTCATAACGGATCCGCCTCGCTCTGTCTACCTCCGATTCCCTCCACTAGCGAACCCCAGAATCGAGACTCCGAGAAAATTGGAGAGAAAAATCAAGAAACAAGATCCATACGATCCGTATGAGCTTCTTGGATTTGTAGAGTTCTGTGAAGTTAAAGGGCAGACGAGGCGAGGGAGAAGGGAAACGAGAAGACGAAGAGAGAAGAGAGAGAAGGAGGAGAGAGAAAGGGGAAGAGGAGAGAGGCGGACAAGAAAGAGAGAATAAAGAGTGGAATATAAATAGGTTTGCATCCGATTATAATGCTTGAATCCACGTGGCGAAATCTGCTTGAGCCTGATTTTTCCGGTTTTTCTTTCGGTCCGGCTGTTGTGGTTGGCTCGACTATGCAAAAAGACCAAAATTGAAAACGTAAAATTTCAATTCTTTACCTATTTATTCCAATTTTAATAAAATATGTTTTTTTTTTAATTTTATACAAACTTTTAATTCTTTAAACATTTATTTAAAATTTTAAAACATTAATTAATTTCTGAAATATTAAATTTTGTATCTAAATGCATAAGTGAATAAGTAAAATATATTAATATTTATTACACAATTCTTATTGAATTAAAGGTTTAAAAATTTATTAAATGTTTTTTAAAATTCATCCCTATTACATATACCATTTTAGGTATTGGAATTTGAACTTCTAACTTAAAAAAAATACATGTAAATTATTATTGAGCTGGGTTCGAGTTCGTGTTAGGCAATATGTTATTTACTAATTAGATTTAATGACATATCAACTTATATTAATTTTATTATGTGTCGATTTTTGTACCAAATTAAAAGTTTAAAATATATTAATATTTTGATAAATTAATTATATAAGTGCGTCATTTATAGAAAACTATGAAATCGACTAACTAATTCACGTTAACCAAAGTCAAGTCAGTTAGTTTCAGTTAATCAATTCGATTTGATTAATACATATCCAATTGGGTTATATTTTTTTTTTGTTATTATGTTTTTTTTTTTGTAATTTTATAGATAAAATATTATCGAATTAAAATAAGTTAAAAAAAATTGGCTCAACAATATTTATGACATATATACTGTCTAATATTTTTTCACATGTATAACAAAAATTTGTCTGTGTATGCACACAAAAATTTGCATTAAACAACATTCTGATAGATACTTTCACATTTGAAATTAATATAAATATGAGATGTTATCGAAATTAATATATTTGATATGTATTTTCCCTAATATCTCGTGAGTGATAAATTTTTAATTATTTTGAGTATTTTTAACTAATTTTTTAAGGGAACAATTTTTTTAAAAAAATAATCTAATTGTTTTGAAGTAGTTTCTATTTATTAAAAAAATTAAATAATTTTTATTTTTTTACATAAAAAGATATATTAAACTCAACAGCCTTTTAATTGATTTTTAAAAACTTTTTATTATAACTAAGTTTTTTTAAGTTTTATTTTCTGGAATGTTAAAATTAGATTTATAAAAGAAAATAGTATTTGAAATTAAAAATGATATTTTAAATAATTGTGATGGGATATCAAAAATTAATTTTTATTAGACCAAATATAAAACATTTTTTAATTTTGTGACTCAAATTTGTTTACAAATAATTTAACGGTTAAAAAATAAATAAAATCAAATATTAGGGACTATTCAACTTTTTTTAATTATTTACTAAATATTAGTAATCTAAAAAATTAAAATTAAATATAAACTAATAATACAATTAATATAATTATGAATGCACTCAAAGGAAAAAATAAAAATAAAAATAAAAATAATATTAATATTAATATTATTATTAGATAAAGAAGGAGAAAGGGATGGAGTGGACGACGAAATTATATTACCATTTTCAATGGAAGAAGAAGGTCAATCAGCCTCTAGTGTTCATTTCAATTTTTAATTAATGGATAAAGTTTTACACGTGTCATTTTCTTATTGGCTATTCTTTTATTTCCTGGATAATATTTACAAGAAATCTCGAAATTCTATGGCGTTTGGTTACTAGTTTTGAGGATGTGGGGACTGTTTGTGTACGACTTCAATCCAGTTCTCAGTCATGGATATGAGAAAAACCTGAAGAATTGTGAACACCAGAAACTAACCACCGTTCCTTCTCTGTAGTCTCCTTGTTCCAATGGCGGCGATCATAAACTCCAATTCGTTTATCTTAACCACAGCCCCAAACGCCCGCCGAAGCTTTGACAACAACAGCCGTAGACAGTTTTCCGTCTACGCCAAGAGTTCTGGAACATTCGCTTCGTTTCGCTTGGGGAAATCGAGCAATGGATCGCCATCGTCCGATGGCGCTCCGGCTGAAGATTCTGGTAATTCGAATCCGTATCGTTTCAACTTCGGAAAGATACCGGATGTGAAGTCTCTGATTCCGGTTGTTAGCGAAACTTCGTCTGGTTTGTCATTCGGAAACTCGAGGCGGAAGGATCCTAATACGGTGTTTGTCGCTGGCGCTTCTGGTCAGGCTGGCATTCGATTGGCGCAGACGCTGTTGCGTGAAGGTTTTAGTGTCCGTGCTGGTGTGCCGGAGCTTGACGCTGCTCAAGAATTGGCTCGTCTTGCTGCCAAGTATAAGGTTAGTTCAGAGCGAATTTTGAATCTGAGAACGGACAATATGAGGATTTGAACGACATGTGGATTTCGTTGTTTTCTGAATTGATAATTTTACTCTCGCATCTAATCGTTTAGTGTAAGGTCAGAATGAATTTTGTATGTGAGAGTGGAAGATGTGAGAATTTCATTGTGTTCTGAATTGATAATTCTGCTCTCGAATCTTGTTGTCAAGTATAATTAGGTCAGATTGGATTTTGTATTTGAGATTGGAAGTTCTAAGGATTCGTTGTTTTCTGAATTGATAATTCTACTCTGCATCTGGTTCAGTTATTGATTTTGACGATAACATTGTGCATTTTATTAATCGAACAATGAAGGTCATATCTAATGAAGAATCGAAGCGATTAAACGCCGTCGAATCCTCCTTTCAAGACGCCGAATCAATAGCCAAGGCGATCGGAAACGCCAGTAAAGTTGTAGTCACTATTGGCGCTGGAGAAAACGGTCCGACCTCTGAAGTGACCACATCGGACGCATTGCAAGTAATTCAGGCAGCACAGCTCGCCGGAGTAGGCCATGTGGCCATCGTCTACGACGGCAACGCATCAAACTCCTCCACCAACAATGTACTCGACGGCATTTCGTCATTCTTCAACAACCTGTTCTCCCGATCTCAGGCGTTGTCCGTAGTGGAGCTCTTGCAGAAAATAGTCGAAACCGATCTGAGCTATACGTTCATCAAGGCGAATTTGGCAGAAGACTTTGAGCCTGAACGGGCCTATAATGTCGTCGTCGGAGCTGAAGGAAGCGCTAGTTCAAACGACTACAAAGTAATGTAATGTATGACATAATTGTCAAATAGTGTTGAACAAGCTCTTTCCCTTTCTCTGTTTTTGAGAAGGATCATGCTTCCTAATTTTGACTTCAAAATTATTATCAGGTGGCCAAGTCACGGATAGCATCGCTGGTGGCCGGCGTTTTCTCGAACACGGCGGTGGCCGAGAACAAGGTACCTTGCATTTTACTGCACTCACAATTTTTAAGCATAGCCATTGCTTAAATTATTGATTGAGCATTTTACTTCTAATCCTCAAGGTTGTGGAAGTTTATTCTACTCCATCAGCACCCTCAAGTTCAGTAGAGCAACTTTTCAGGTAAGTTCTTTTATTTTTTCCCTCTTTTGCATCATTTTTTATAACAATTATTAGTGTTCATATAGACCATCTCATATCTTTAAAAAAAAAAAAATCTCACACTATCATCGTACATATTCTTTTTCATTTCTTTGTTTGGAATCTTTATTATCTCCATCTCCTTGTGAGTCTCAATTTTATTAGCTTATTTTTCTAAGTTTTTGTTAGGCCTAGGTGATTGATTTTAACACCTTATTATGTTTGGAATCTGTAATTTCAAAAGGGTAAAGGTTAAATTTAACAACTTATTATGTGTAATATAATCCTAAATTTTAAAAATGACTCATAACTTTCTAACTATATATATGATAAATATTTTATATATTGAAAAGGTTAAAAGAAACAATGTGATGTGATTTAATAGATACAAAATTAAATTTTATATTTAATCAAATATTTATTTTTCAATTTTGTATTTAGGAGATCAATAATTAGAAAAAATATATACATAAAAAAAACCATTAAATATATAATCAAAAGTTAAAAAATTGACAAAAATAAAAATTTAAGAACTTGGAGACTAACAAGCACGCTTCTCTTTTAAAAAGGTAGAAGATTAATATATATATATGTGTGTGTGTGTGTGTGTGTGTGTGTGTGTGTGTGTGTGTGTGTTTTAATTTTAGGAACCAAATTAAGACAAATTTGAATTCTATGAACTAAATTTGTGATTTTAGTCTTTCTAAAACCGAGAATTGTGTGTTGAAGATTCTATGGTTTCATAAAGCATTGTGATTAGAAGATTGATTGGTTTGGTATAAATTGGTATCAGCGCCATTCCCACGGATGGGAGAAGACAGGCTTATGCTGAAGCACAGGCCAAGGCAAAAGCAGAGGAAGAGGCCATAAGAACTGCAGAGCAAGCTCGTGAAGAGGCAGAGGCCGCAAAGAAACAACAACTTGAGGCTGCCAAAGCTGAAAAGACAGCCCAAGCTGCTGCTGTTGCCGAAGAATCCCAGAAGCAAGAATCTGATGAAGTAGCCTTCTTTAACACCTTATTGAACAAAGCCAAGGATTTCAGTTCAGAGCAATCCCAAAAGCTCAAAAAGCTCTCAGAAAAAGAACCCAAGGCACCCACTAAACCCAAAGCCGAAGAGGCGCCAGAGAAGGCCGACAGTGCAGCAGGCAGTTTAGTCAACAACTTTTTAAGCAAAGCCAAGGGCTTCGGCTTGCAGCAGCCATGGGAGAAACTAGCTTTTCAACTACCAAAACAATCTGAGGAATCAAATGTTCAGATAGCCACAGTGAGAGGACAGGCTAAGGCTCGATCTCTGCCATCAAAGAAAGCAGCCGTAAGACAAGCAATGACCAATTCCAAGCCCTCGTTTGCAGCGAAATCAAAAGAAAACTCAAAGCCTAAACCCAAAGAGGAGGCAAAAGCAGAGGTAAGGAAGGTTTTTGGTGGTCTCTTTAAGCAAGAAACCATATATGTTGATGATGATTAGGAAGAAGAAGAAAATATTATTGATTGTTTCTGACTTTTATGGCTGATGATAGAAACTCTTTGAAGAGCTTATTTTTATTTGTGTATGTATTTCCATTGTAATCTATGCATGTATCTGTTTCACGAGGGTTGGTTACCTGATTTTACGAGTTTCAGCAAAGAATATGAGCCTGTCGTGATTGTAACATTCTATTGTTTTTCCTATAATTGTGAACGCAATTATCCAACTCTTGTAAATGGGTCTCTACTCAAATTAATTTAATAGTGTTTATGCTTGTATGATGATCTGTATGATGATCTGTGCTTTTTAGAATTAAGAAATTCGACTATCAAATGTTTTAGATTAAAATTTCAGGCTGACTTTTGATTTGGATTAAATTATATTTTGTATCTATGTAATGTGATCTTTTGGGTCAATTCATTCCCATACTTTAATTTTTCTTTTTATTTTTAAATTGTTTTTTTTTTATTGTTTGTTTCTCTAAGACCAACAACAATGGTGGGATGAGTGTGTTACAGATGGTCGGGAGAGTTTGAGTTTGTAGATAAGAAATATATTGAGTTTATAGATAAGAAATATATTTCAATTGATATCAGGCCTTGGAGAAACCAAAAGCGCAAAACCATCCGCACAATATTATACCATTGTAGAGATGGTTCCTAACATAGTATCAGAGTTACCTGCCAATAGAATGTCCAACAAAGAAATTAGGAAATCTTGGAAGTGTAGTCAAAAGTGACTAAGTGTCGGAGTCGAGTCTCGATTAATAAGGGCTATCGAGGGCTCCATAGGTCCATGGAGGATTGTTAAATTATAAATCTAACTAGTTTTAAGAAAGTTCAAATCTCAACTTTATAAAATTATAACATAATCCGGTGAAAAGAAGTTTAGTTAATTAATGTGACATAATTTTAACTTCTAAAATTGTAACGGAGGAGAAATAGAAGCAATTCTAAAAATCAGATCTCTTAGATCGAAATAGATTGATTCTAACAAAAACAGAGCTGAAAGCAGCCACCATTTCAAGATGTTTTTACAAAGTTTTCTATAATATAACAAAGGAAATCAAGACCCAGATGCTCATATACTGTAATTCAAACAAAATGATACAAGACTCCCACACATCAATCAAACCAAAATTCAGCAAACCCGCAGAAGGATCATCAAAACGGAAGCAATGAGAAAAAAAAGCAATAAATCAACACTCCGATCAACCGATTCCTAATCTCCGCCACCTCCACCGCCTCCCTCACCGCCGTGGCCATGCGAGCTGCCACCATCATCTTCTAAAGCATCCACAGCCACCGCTGTGACTGCAACAGCAGCCACGGCGGCAGAGGCGCTGCTTTCATTTGCATCACCTGTGTTTCCATCTCCACTGCTATCACTACTAGGGGAATGCTTACCTCCTTTTGCAGCACGGCGAGATTTGCGGCGGGAAGGCTTTGATTTGGAAGATTTCTCTGATTCTCCATCAGCTTTGAGGCCATTTTTGTGGCGAGGAATGCAGAAACAAATCTTTGAGGACTCCATTGTTGAGCTTTCTTCCCTGCTTATCTCTTCCTCATTGAATCCTGAATTATAATCAGCGTTCCTTTTGCCAACCTGTAGAAAGCTTTGTTACAAAATATCAATAAATATAAAAACAGGGTGAGATTTACAGCCATGCTATCAACTTTTCTCTGTTCATGTCTTCCCCCCTTTTCTTTCCTCCTCTTTACTCCAAAGTTGTTAGAAGGGAAAATTTGCCAATTGGTGCAATCCAGCTAGCTAAAGAGACAAAATAATAGCTCAAAATAACTTTAATGATTCGATGAGTTTAACCCTTGCTCTAAAAAAACAGGAAAAGGGAAAGAGTTTACACTGGTTACAATTGCTCCAACAGTTTATGTAATCCATGTTTGAAGTTTGGAGAATGTAGTAAAGAAAAACTAATGAATAAGTAATAGATTTGTCTAATAATAAGAATAGATGAACGAAAATGCAATGTAAAGCACTCAATTGGGCCTGTCCTTTTCTACAATAATTTGGTCCGCCGCTGATCAAATAATAAAGCTGATCAAGTCTCCATCAAATCATTATATGATTTACTTCAAGATCCAATTAGCCAAAAGCTATAGAACAACGTTTGAAACATTAAAAGAATGATATAATAAATTCAGTATAAAATGAATATGAATGTACTATTGGCTTTTGTTTGGAATCTAACATAAAGCTAAAAAAGTACACTCCCAAAAGGGGTCCTCCAGTTAGTTTTGAAATAATATTTCTCACAAAAGGAAAATATGTGACAGATGATAAACCTTCCATAGACACACTCAGTTTTTCCAGAGTTTGTATGAAGTTTCCTTGGAAATACATTTGTATTCAGCGTACACCAACGTATCCATCTTGCTTCATTTTAATTAGGCTGCTTTCGATGTTCCGCAGCACTGGCTTATAGCTACAATGTAAGAAGCAGAAATTCAGAAAAAAAGTCTTCTTTGAAATAAAATGAATCAACTGTTATTCGTATGAGAGAGAGGATCTTACAGGCGTGTGAGCCCGTTATATGCTTGTGTAGCCTGCTGGAGTCGCGTTGACAGCTCCAATACTTCTGCTGATAACATCTCTGCTCTGCTCTGTTCTTTTGCTAGCTGGGCCTTCATAGAGAAATAATAGGAAGATGAAATCATAGTATATTCATACTTAGATGACCAACCTAAAGTATGAATGAAACCAAGGTAACAGATTACATCTGAATTAACCAGTTTGACATAATCACTTAACCAACATACTGCCAAGTATTCAACTTCTAGAAAGGACTTCTAACTTCATTGAGACATCATCATATACATACAAAAGGCAGAAAGTTGCATCCTAAGCAAGAGACTGACCTTGAGGGAGAGAAGGTCAGATGTAAATGGCGGAGACTGAGTTTCAACTGCCCCATCTCTATATGACACCGGCAGACTGTTCGATTGTTCTGTTCTCAACTCGTCTAGAACTCTGCGAAGTGCTTCATTCTGCTTTAGACAGTCTTTCACCTACAAAATCTTCTATTCAGCTGTAACTAAAAATTAATTCTAAAGCAAGTTTAATAAGACCACTAAAGAAAACATACTGCACCTCAAGCATATGTAATTCAACAAGGACGACAGAGATAGGAAGTGTCTCAGAAGTAAACAAGTTACAAATGCCAGATTTTTCTCATTAGCAGCACTTGACAGCATACAACCAATTATAGCGATAAAAAGTCGGGGGAGGAATCTATTTGGAACCCTTGAAGACTTCATAACAACTGCAAAAAATCATGCAGAGTTGACAACTATAATCACCTGATTCTCCCAGTGTACTCCTATGCTCACAGCCTCGTGGTAAGAGCTGGATAGAGTAGAGTTTTCCTCAAACAGCCTCTCTATTTCTGAAGACTGCGAATCAATCTACCAAAAAACATGAGAGAAGGCTCTCCTTTAGAGGAAAATTCATAAAATTGTACTTTTGGTGTGAGTAAACGAGAAGAAAATGGAAAAGACTTTACTTCCATCAGAAGCTTCTGTCTACTATTCTCCAACCTCTCGATCGCAACAGCCATGTCATGCAACTGCTTCTCAAGCTTGCTCTTCTCTTCCTGCAAATAACAAGGTAATGCTGTAACTAGGGGAAATAGGATGAATAATGAATATTTAAACTTCTAGAGTATGAATCATGCAAGAAGCGATTTAGTGATACTTGTAAGTGACATCAATGCAGTCACAAAATAAATTCTTTTGAAATTCTTTTAAACGAAATTACAACAAAAAGTCACTTACAACTGAAAAAGTCTTCTCCACTGCCTTTTCTGAGATCTCTGAAAGAAAACGGACACAAAAAATATCCAAAATTATTAGTAGATGTTAAGTGGACAAAATCTTGAAATTTGCAAGAATATATCAGGCTTCAAAAGATATTGGCACAACAATCTCTGTACCTGAGGCCTTTGTGGACGTATTTGCAAGCTTTTCTTCAAGTTCCTGCTTTTCAGAAATGAGGGATGAAATACGGGATTGCTCCTCTGATAACTTTTGTAGATCTTGCTGCCTCAAGATTGAAATTTTCTGTACATGATCAACTACTGTAAGGCACTAAACAACCAACATTCTGACAAGAGAATGACAGAAGTTTGTCCACAACAGCCATACCTGCAACTCAGCATTTAGTTTAGATACTTCCTTTTCCAAATTTTGCATCTGATCAAGTGGATTAGTTGTTGGAGTGATTCCGGCAAAAGAGCCACTCATTGCTTGTTGTTGAATTGAATTTAATTCTGCTCTCAAGGCTGCAGCATCTTCCTCCGCCTAATGCAGAAAAACTATTTTAATACGAAAAATTACTTCAATGAGTGGTTATAAACTAAATACATACTCGATATTGTTCGTCCTCTGCTTCCTTCAATTGTTTCCTTAAAGTGCGAAGCTGGGCTAACAGATCCTCCTATACTAATTTATCACACCATTAGTAATGCTTAGGAGGAACAAAATGAAGGGAAAAAAGAATTAAATAATATCTAGACTGCATATACCCGGGCAACAACTGCTGCATCTTTTTCCATGGCTACATCCTTGAGAGCTTTCCTTAAAGATGGTACAGTGTTTGTCTCCTACAAAGTTTAGGTAATGTTGTAATCAGATTGAAATATTCAATCAAATTAACAGAACACCTCGACAGTTAAGGAATTTCAGTAAGATGAAGTATAGGCTAAGAAAAGCTTTTCTATCACCAAACTAGGAGGCAAGATGGGGTCTAAGTGCAGGTTAGCAAATAGCAAAACCTTCTGCATTTCCAAATAATAACTTTCATTTCAAGAGAGAAATTGGAGTTAATTGCTGTTTTACACTACAAAAACTGCATCAAATATATTAACATGCCATCATGTTACATGAGGGAAATATGTCTAATCAGAAAATATAGTATTGAAAATAAACAACTGACATAAGACCTATCCAAAGGAACAGAGAAAAATCAGTCAGGAAGAGCATTAATTACCAGTTCATTCAATCGCTTCTGAAGAGTGCCATTCTCAACCTCCTTTGATTGGAGCTGAAACAAAGTAATAATTATGAAGTTTAAAAAAACAATCGATGCACATGTTTTTTATAGAATATTCTGCACAAGTGGGGAAAAAAGATCAAACAGGACAAAACCTTTGAGCTTATGATGTTCTTTTCTTCTTCTAATTCGGCATTCTTCTTCTGCAAATCTTGTATCTGAGATACTAAACCACCCACATCGGTCTGGATAAAAGAACCAACCGATCTTAGAAGAACACAAATAGAGGGGGGGAAATAAAAAGAGGAATTCTGAAGAGGCCAGTCTATTAAATAAATTCGCCATTGTATTAAATTGATTAGCAGTAACAACAATTGGCAATTAGTCCAATAAACTCCATTACATTCATGCCACATTTTCCCAACTATACTTGAATTTCATAAAAACATGGGCCTAGTAAAAGGATATATGAAACTATTCAAGAAGAAACCTCAAAATCAAAATCAAAATTTCCAAGATACAAGAACATGGCGGAGGAAATTAAGAATACAAATGAAGTTTCTAATTCTCAGATATCAAGCAAGCAGAAGGTTCGACGTAGCGGGAAAAAAAGGGACATAAATCTACCTCCGAGAATCGACTTCCGCTCTCTGATTTTCTAATTCCAGAAGTTTCTGTTCCAATAAAACCAAACTAAATTACATCCACAACCAATAATCTCCGCAACAATTCCATATGAATCAACAATAATTTACCATTAGATTTCGAGCCTGTGCTCAGATCTGGTCCGGAAGGTGCTTTGTGTAATCTTTCGGCCGCTCTCTTTTGCCGAATCTCTTCCAGCTGCCAAAATGAATATGAAATTTGATGGATGTATGGTAATTCACAAACACACAAAAGCCATTATGGTGTGCAAGAACGCGAACATGCAAGAACTTCTTACCGTTCGTCGACCTAGAGATGCGTGGTGAGCGTCCATGGCGAAGTGCGAAAATGAACAAGGAAAACGTTCTTTTGATTCTCGAGACCATATTCAACTGAATGATCAAATTAAAAATAAATAAATAAGAATTACTATACTTAGGAAGCCGATGTTGAAAAATGTCTGGGTGGTGTAGTTGGTTATCACATTAGTCTCACACACTAAAGGTCCCCGGTTCGAACCCGGGCTCAGACAATTTAATTAGTTATTCTCATTTTTCTGCCTGTTAATGCTATTTCTCTAAAATTTTGCTTGCTTTTTTTTCCCTAATTAGATTATACAATAATATACCTAAAATAGTATAAAAATGTAAATTACTTAAAGGAAAATCCCGTATTATAAATATTTGTAAAACAAATGCCAGCTTTTATAAGATCCTAATAAGAAAAATTGCCAATTGTTTTCATAAAATAATTTGAAATATTGAGGTTTTTTTGTTCCCTATTTTTGGAAGAGAAGTTTATGAATAAGAAAATATAAATTAATGTATACAGCTAGATTCAAACTTGATCTTAATATATTATATAAGACTTTATTTAATTCGTGGCAACCCGAAACCCGAACCCACTCTATTCGATTTCAAAAGATTAATCCAATCCAACCAAAAATGCTAACTCAATCGAAGAGCCAATCAGTAACGCGCGCACACACAGAGCTACTAATCTCTCATGTCTCATATCTGTATAATTTGCCAAGTGAGACAAACGTAAGAATTTCTGAGTAAAAGTTGAAAATGGAGAACAAATACAGATCAAATTTCCCAAGTAATTGTTATATGAATGGGTAAGTAAAAGGGAACAAGGTAAAAAAATTGTAACTGCTGAAAAGAACTAACACAGTGGATCAAGAGAGAGGGATCGGGTGAGATATATTCATTCTACATGCCCGCTATGAATGATAATACACTACATTTTCCTAGTTTCTCCAAATCCGGAAGAAGATCAAAAACAACAGATCAATTATGAAAAGAGAAACACGAGAGAAACCTTTGATGTGAACTATCAGTTCTATCTTTCTGTGACGCCTCAAGATGAGCAGCAACCCCTTCTGTTCGAGTCCCCAGAAGTTTCGGTCACGTTGATGGTGGTTCCTTGACCAGGATGGGGGACACTCGCAGCTGCTTCCTGGGCTGCCAATGCCTTTTTGCTGATGATATGGTAGATCTCTGTCAAGATGGTATGGAATGCCTTGTCAATGTTAGTGGCGTCCAAAGCCGATGTCTCGATAAATGAAAGGCCTTCCTTCTCAGCCATGGCCTGTCCATCATCCTCTGAGACAGCTCTTAGATGATTTAGGTCGGATTTGTTTCCTATCATCACAATCACAATGTTAGAATCTGCATGATCTCTCAGCTCTCGAAGCCACCTTTGCACATTATCGAAAGTCTGTCTCTTTGTGAGATCATAAACGAGGAGAGCACCCACAGCTCCCCTATAGTATGCACTCGTAATGGCACGGTATCGTTCCTGACCCGCTGTGTCCCAGATCTGAGCCTTGACTGTCTTACCTTCTACCTGTATGACAATAACATTGACTACAATGAGATGACAAACACTTTTAACGACCAAGTTTACAAAACAATGAAATGAAAAAGAATCTCAGACTCAATAATGATTTCCCAGTTAGCAGAGGACAACCCTCCATTTAATTAGCCTTCCGTATGCAAGTTTTTACAACAGAATTTTGAGTAAAGAACAAAAAGAAACAGTAGGAACAGATTCTAAATGTATATGATTCCATATATAGGAATATCGGATAATTTTAGTTCGAGATCTCAAACTCCCTTCTCCATCTCCCTTAAAAAATTATGAATCTAAGCTTCATTTACTAAGCTTTTCACAAGAAAAACAGCAATCCCTCAGCCAAAAAGTTCCTAGAGTTGGTATAATATTTAATGCTAGAGATACCATAGCTATTGGTTTGGCCACAATAGGATAGGCATACCCTAACTTCTTATTTGTGACGTGGAGAGTCGAACCTTTAAGCTCTTGGTCGATGATACATGGCTCAATCAATTGAGCTATATTTAAGTGGTCTAAACATACTTAACTTTCTAAATGAACAACCCCAATTTTGTTAATTCTACTTTTTTAACAAAAACACTCAAAATGTCAAGAGCATGAGCATTTACAAAATTAGTGTTATACTCAAATAAGCAATGGTGGTTTACAAGTTGGTAAGAAATGAGGGTGACTTAGAAATACAGGAAAAGAATTCTATCAATTTCTCCCTGCTCTAACTACTCGCAACCATACTTTTTAATAATAGAGCACACGTGGTTTCATCGTCTCTCAGTCTTCCGTAGACATGGCTACAAAACCTAGATCGTTTCCTTCATATATGAGAAACGTATTATTTATATTCAATAAATTCAGCAACTATTAATTCAAGCCTTAACGTTTGTGGCTTTCATACAAGAAAGTAACTACTACTCAAACTCCTCATGCAATTAATCCACTGTACTTCAACGATTGAAAGGGAAAACAAAGGCGCAAGCCGCCATCTAGAAATCATCGGAACCTAGATTTTCAAAGTTCGTCAATCACAAAAGGAAACTCAATCGATCAATGAAGAAACTAAAATAAATGCTAATTAAAAAACGAGCAAACCGAATAAAAAATGCTGAGCGTTGAACCGATTAAGAATCTACCTCGAGAGTCCTGGTGGAGAACTCAACACCAATGGTGGATTTGGACTCCAAGCAGAACTCATTTCTGGTAAATCTAGAAAGAATGTTGGACTTGCCGACGCCAGAATCCCCGATCAGAACAATCTTGAACAGATAGTCATACTCGTGGTCTACCTTATGAGCCATGGCCGTCTCCGCCCCAGATTTCTCGAACAAACCTGATCCAAACAAGAAATTCCGTAATTCAGAAACCAAAACCGAAAAAATCGGAATCATCTACACAGTAGCTGAAACGAAAAGGCGAAGAGGCAAGAAAAGCCCCAAAATCGAAGGAAGAACTGAAACCTGTTGGCTGGTGAAGAAATGGAGAAGTTCAGATTGGATTGGAAAGAAGGTTGACTATGAAGAGAGGATGACGGAAGAATCGAAGGAAGAAAGAGGAATGAATTAAGCAGAGAGAATTTAATGAGGGAAGTTACAGACAGAACAGAGAGAAGAAGGAGAGAGGGGATTGATGGGGCTGTCGTCTGTGGGGGTTTGACGTTGCTTCTTTACACGCCTGACTGGCAAATGCGACCGAAAAAGGTCGCGGAGAAAAAATGGAAATTTAATCCCCAAGATTTTTTTTATTTTTGTTAATTTACGATTTAGTCCCTTAACTTTCATCTTTTTATACCACATTAGTCCCTCACTTTTATTTTTTATTTTTTTATTTTTTTCTAATTCAAAGGAAGATGTAGTTAAATTACACTAATATTATTGTTAATATTTAATATTCAATATTTTACAAAAACTATTATAACTATTTAATATAAATTCAAACTATTAGAATCAGATGTGTTTACTGGATGAGACGGGGACAAAAAAGACTTTTTCGTCTCGATCTCGATCTCACCTTCCTCTAAATCTCTACAAAAATTTTCTTTTTTTTATTAGAACTTTGCGGGACCAAATTTCAAACGGGAATTTTTTTATTTAATTGGTTTTCATTTTACAATATAAGTTATATTAAAAATAGAATATAATGTTATATCTAATTTTTAATGTATTTCATTCATTTAGGGTTTTTAAAAAAAAAATAGATTCGAAACGACGACGTGGTGGGGGAGCTGGCGGAATCTTTGTCTGTCGTGGGGGGCGGGGAAGGGAGAGATTTAGCGTTTGGGGCAGCCAGCGCATTTGGGCTGGCTGGGCTACCAGTGGTTCCGTGGGCTGTGGGCGTGGACATTGAAACGACGTCGTTTTGGATGTCATATTCAATAATATTTCCTTTTAGAAAAATGTAAGGTTGTAATATTTTTTATTATTATTTTCTTAGTTCAACTTGTGATATAATTATTTAATTTGTTTTGGAAATTATATATATATATGTATGTAATTAGCATGTCCAATTGAGTGGAGAAAATAATTAGAAAAGTAGTAGAAAACGACAGGTCGTTTCGGGAGACCTTTTCAACGAAACACAGCGTGCTTACCAGCCGACGACGACACTAGAGAATCAAGGCTTGGCACCACGTCAACTTTTTTATTTTTATTTTTCATTTTTACATTGGTCTTAATAAATTAAAAGTTAATTTAATCAGCGTCAAATTATTATTAATTAGTAGTGGGAATGTAATTTAGATTTCAACTTATTTTCTCACTGAGTTTAATTTTAATGCTTAAAAAATAGTGAGTTGAGCTTATAATAAGAGGAATTTTATAATTATTATTTGGATGGGTCTAATTTTTAAATTATGGGTCAATTTTAATATTCACAATAAATAATATATAATTGATATTTTCTGGAATATAAATAACTGATTTTAAATTTTATAATAACAATAATTAAATTTAAAAAAACCTTGTTCTATGTTAGATCAAATATTATATTTCACATAAGTATATTATATATTATATATTTTTATAATTTACTTTTATTATTATCATATTATCATTTACTTCACTCTACATTATTATTTAATTTGATGAACATACTAACTATTTATGTATAATTTTATTAAAATTATTTATTTAACAATAATTATTAATAATGATGGGTAAATAAATTTGAAACCTAAAATTTAATCCACATATACAATATACTTATAATGAAAAAAAAAACAAATAAAATTTAAAGTATATTATTATTTTATTAATAAATTATTATAATGGTATAACATTTCCTATAGATCTCACTTAATATAATTTATTTCATAATATACAGTAACAAAAGTTTGACTAAATGTTTAAATAATTGTATTAAACTCATTTATTTAAGGATAATTATTAATATTTATTATAAAATAAATTTATAAAAAAAAAACTTAAAAATTTAAGATATATAAACCAAAATTAAATTAAAATTTAATAGTTAAATTTAAGATATATAAACACAGTGGGCCTCTATGCTTTACGGCCCAAAAATCACTTTCGGCTTTCCATTCACAAAAGCGAAGGAAAGGCCCAAAGCTCTCAAGCTTGGCCACACAAGCACGAATGAATTTCTTTTTAATATTTCAATTATATATATATATATAATTTCCATGTATTTTACGATAGCCAATTATTTCGCACCACGTGGATCTCAAGTTAAATGTCCGGTCAATAATCATATTCAATAAATAAATAAAATTAAGCGTGTATTTACCTAGAGTTATACTAAATTTGTAGCTCGCAACTTATAATACTTAAATATTTAACCCTAATGAGACGGTTTTAAATAATGTTAAGATAATGTTAAACTTGAGGTACTGATAGTCGAGCCCTTAATAATCTCACAATGCTAATATAACTAATATGACTGGTTACTATAGTGAGGTAAATAAGAACTTCCTCGTAATTGAGACTATATGTTTGAGTCAACAGAGCTTTCGATTTTTTTCAATGCATAAGCGAGGCTTAGCCGTCAAAGTGCATACTCCTTTCTCAAACCAGAATAACTCTGAACGTTAGAGAAGATAAGAGAAGAGCACCTGAGCGAACCGACTCGACATTCGTGTCTATAGATGATGTGGATTAAAATAATAATGAAATTGAGAAAATAAAATATATGGAAATTATGGGGGTGGGTTCGACTTTTCGCTTTATCATAAATATGGGACTGGTTGATGACATGTATCTACGAAGTTATCATATTGTTTCAGCTTTATGCCAGCTCACACCTATTTTCTTTTTGTATTATTTGAAATTCTTCAAAAATCTAATTTTTTGCAAAACAATTTTTTTTAACTAAATATTCAAATATTTGACTTTTAGAGCAATAATAAATCGATATAAATAAAATTTAATTAGTTAAAAATATATATTTTTATTTATTTATTTTTTAAATTTAAACTGAATTAAAATAATATAAAGGAAAATAAAACTATAAATTATAAGCATTTGAGTTCCTATAAATTTATAAATTCGTATAGTGATTATATTTTTGTGTGGATTGGGTTAATTGAATTAGTGAATCGAGCAACCAATTCAACCAAACATAACTTTCTATTCTATTGGTTTAATTGAATTAGTGAATCGAGCAACCAATCTGACGAAACATAACCTCATATTTTCGATAATTTGGTTGTTTTTTTATAATTATTTAAAAAATTATATTAATAACTAAAATATCTAATAAATTTGAGATATTGAGTATTTCCAAGTTATAACACATCACTAACCTCGAAAACAAATGTAAAATGTTTTAAATATTTATAATAATCTTAAATTAAGGAATTGTAACTTCTAAATATTCATAGTAATTTAAAAGTAAGGCATATGAGATGATTTTTTTTATAGTTTGAGTTGGGCAGTCCAAATTCACCCAATTCTCTAACATTACATGTAAAAAACATGTTAAACGTCTAAATGTTTTTTTTTTTATATTCAAATTTAACATAGACAAACATTATAGTTACACATGCATTCTAAGTCACTGTCGTATCAATTTTTCATTCAATAATTAAATATATTTATATTTCAAAAATAATATAAGAACTTTTAGCTTCTAATTTCGAGTTAATATTTCGATTTTTTTAAATAAAAAAACTATTTAAAAATATTTTTTTATAATTTAACCGAAATAAATATAGTCGTTTTTTAAAATCATATTAGACTATAAGACGACCTTAGTAGACATGTCAGTGGTCCATCTCAATAAGGGAAGTGGTGGTTTCAATTTCTCAACCATTACCCATACTTTTTGTTCAAATTTCATAAAGTGGAAGTTATTCACTCTTTATTTATGAAAATTTGAAAAAGAGACCTTTTGATAAAAGTTCTCAATACTAAAAAGACAAAAATGCCCCTAAATAAAAGGAAACGAGAGTAAAATTGTGTGATTAAACTTGATTAAATTTATATATGTTACTGGTCAACACTCAAAAAGTCAATCATTTGGTTGAATATCTTGATCTACGCGATAGGTTGCATTCAAACTTCATACCACTCAAATTATTATTTTTTCGAACGGCTGACATCTAACATAAGATAAATTACCGTCTCTTAAGACCTTGACTCTTTAGAGTGGTCTATATATATAAATAAAGGAAGAAAGTGAGAATATTCTTACATTTACCTTTGTTGACTATGGTTAAACTTTTTTACTGGAAACAAAAAAGGTAAGTTATTTGGGAAAGAAAAAGTGAATAAAGTAAGGGAATGTAAAAAAATATTCACCTTTGAATTCTTTATTTTTATTTATTTAAGATCTCTAAGTAAATAAAATATAAAAAATAAAGCTGCAACTTTGATGTAAAAAATGTGGTCTCAAAAGATTCCTTTTTGCATAATTACAAAATTTAAAACATGATAAAAAAAATATTTTTTCATATTGATAAATATAATTTGAAATCCAAATAGAATTTAATTTTTAAATTAAATAGTAAAATAATCTATAGTTTCATTGCTATAATTATTATTAAGTTAAATTAAAAATAGTATCATGTGATTAGAAAATTAGTTTATAATTTAGTTTCTATAATTAAAAAAAAGCTATAATTTTTTTATTTATGTCTTCACTTTTACACTATTTTTATTTTTTAGAAAATCTAATTAAAATAATTAAAATGTATTTCGAAATAATTTTGAAATTGAAAAAATAATTTAATTAAACCATTATCGTATTGTAAAATAATTGAAAGGGATTTTTATTTTGGATATATATATATTTGTAATACAAAAGAGAACAATATAAGGTGTGCGGCTCCCGATGATAGCATCGGCTTAAGAGGAACCGCGTAAACCGTCTGATCGGTGCCACGTCATGATGAAGCTCATTTATTAGGGGATCAGAGAATCACAGAAGCAGATGGCTAAAAACTCCACAGAAGCAGACGAAAGACATGATTGTAGAGGAAAATTACCCTTAGGATGGGCCCCACCAATTGAAAGTAGATGTAAAAGTTAGATGAATGATTATGGTCAATACATGAAATTGGATCGTCATTTATTAATGATTTTCTTTAGTGTGACACTGTCATTAAATGATTAAAATTGAATTTTTCATGTTTTTCTTTTTACAAATAAAAATAAAAATAAATAAATAAATAAAAGAAAATAAAGTAAAATAGATATATATATATATATATATATATTTTGTCTAATTGGGTAAAATATATGTTTTTAATCGAAGCGGCTGAACATAATAACTTATCTGAAGTTCATAAAAAAAAATTATAATTAAAAAATTATGAGCTAATATTTATATTCTTTTTTTAAAAAAATTATTGGTTAAAAAGTAAATTTAATAAAATAATTAACTTCCCACCTTCTCTAAAAATATTCTAAACTTAAAAAAAAAAAAATTATCATGTTAAACTTTTAAACTTTTATTAATACTTTAAACATCTTTTAAATTAAAAAAAAAAATACTTTTATAGTAACATATTTAAAAAATAACATAAAAAAAATTATTCAAGAAGTATCAATAGGTTAATCTCTAAATTAATTTTTTGAATTTTTTTTTTATAAAATTTAAAGGTATTAATATTATTTTTAAATTTTACCCATATTTTTACAAAAAGATGAAAGGGTATTAGTGAAATTTTTAGAATTAAAAGATATTTTTAAAATGGGAATGAAAATGATTATTTTTTATTAATTTAGACTTTTTAAAATATATAATTTAACGAAAATAATTTATAAATATTAAAAGAGAATTTATGGGAAATAGAGGAAAAATTATTAAAAAAAAAAAAAGAGAAAAAAGTGGAGGAAGTGGGACCCAGAATTTATGTCATCGATCAGATGAAAACGATGCGAGCTCTTCTTTCATTTCGCTCTCACAGTATAACTACCTCACCATCCAGACCAGTCCCAGCCAGTCAAAAACTCGAACGCCCAAACCATAGCCAAACTCAAAGCCCTCTATGGTTCTTGGTTGTTGCGCCTTCAGAGTATTTTTTTTTCCCGGGCAATATTCTCTCCGTTCTTCATCCGATTTTTGGCTGAAAAGTAAACCCAAAAGCATTGAGATCCTCGGGAGATTTCCGCACTCCGAGCTACTGTTCTTGATTTCGAGACGTGGAAAGTGATAGGAACGAGCACCGACACCATATTCTATGACTATCAGTTGATTTTGGTACCTCCAATGGCGGTTTCAGTGGTTCAGATTTGGTTGATGTGTCGTGCTGCATGCGTTAACTGGAAACTAGCTTGTTTGGTTTGAGCCTGAGAAGATTTTTGTGCTGCGAGTTGAAGGTTTGGCCTATTTCTTTGTAATTGCTATTTTGTTTCGGCTAATTGCATTTAGAGAAAGGTTTGGAGTTTTGGAATGTTTATATTCTGTATAGCTTTTTAGAATATGCTTCGAATTTGTTATCATCGGAGTTTTCTATTTTCTTTCCAATCATTCACGAGGAGAGTTATTGATAAACTGAGTATCTTCTCTGTCTCCATCATCGTAATCGATTGAGACTGATCTGTTTATCATCTTATCTTTAGCTCCTCGAAAGTGTTTGAATCGACCGTAGAACTGTTCGCTTTCGTTTCTGTTTTAATGCTTTATTTGTTTGTAGAACTATGTATTATCAATGCACTATTCTTCTGCCATTACCGGCCTGCTCTTTGGTGATCTTCTATTTTCATCTCGAATTGAAGGCTTGGAATCTATCCTGTAATGAGTATACCCAAAGCAAGTAGAAACACTGCAAATACAACTGGAACTTAGTGAACCTATATGGTTACATGGAACGAGTTGAGACTAAAAGAAATTATCATGATCAACGACCCTTGGGTACCTCAAGGCGAATTTCACTGTGCCATGCTAGCCAAAGTATAAAGCTACATGAGCCTTTCAAAAAGGAAAGACATAGCTTTACATATGGCGAAGTCAATGATAGCCCTTGTAAGGCTTCTAGAAATCATCAGAAGGATGTAATTTCAGGAAAGATGACCAAGAAGGAGGAAATTATAAGATACATGTCAAATTTACCTTGCTATCTAGAACGTGGTGAACACGTTCGGGAGAAAGTTCTTAGTGTAGGGGTTCTTGAATGGGGGCGTCTAGAAAAATGGCAGCATGGCCGAAAACATTTATCAAGTAGAAGTAATGGATCTCCATCCTCTTCATCTGATTGCCCATCTCCCCATTTTGGTTATGATCACATCTCTTATCCTCGTCAAAGAATACATCGTCCTTCACTCTATTCTCATCTGCTAGCTTCTCCTCATTCCCAATTTGTTAAATCCTTTGGAGAAACAAATGAAAAAGGCCAAGATCTTAAATTTGTCCATATTAACACCTTAAGTTGCCTAGGAAAGTCTATAAAGAGTAGCCAGCATTCCTTTAAAGCTGATAGGGAAGTAAAGTTAAAAAAATCTGAGAAGACAGGTTCAGAGACAAAAGTTCTCCAAGAATGTAAACCTCTGCCAGGTGCGGTATGCTATGAGGTTGCATCTTCTCAATGTGGGGATTTTATTCGAGTAGAGACGTCTCGTTCACAAGAAGATTCTGTAGATAAGCATGATGTCTTGGAAAAACCTGAAGCAAGTGTCGCTTCACCCAGCAGCTTACCGAAAAACAATGATTCAGAAGTCCATGAGTTTTCTGATTCAACATTCTTATTAAGTCATAGGTCCAAAGAAAGAAGTCAGAAGAGATTACTGAAGAGGTCTACGGTGAGTTTGCCTGCAAAGCTCAAACATGATCTCCCAAACGCAAGCAATACACACTGTATAATTAACGGGAACCAGTTTCTGCAAAAGCACAATTGCTCCATAAATGCATGCAATAATTCTCGCTCTGTATCCAGGTCAGTTAGAGCAGGGTGTAGTACGTCCAAAGGTAGAATATCTGAAGAAAAAACATCTGTTGTTGCACCTTTAAATTCAATGGTCAAGGAGGCATCTATTGGGTTGGATGTGAAAGTAAGCACAGTTGCTATTGTTAAAGGAAGAAGCTCTTCACCCTTTAGTCGATTAAGCATTGGCATGGGTAGGAGATGTAAAAATTACAGTTCTGCAGGGAACTCATGCGCCAGCGATCAAAGTTCAGCACATATAGCAGTCCAATCTGGATCAGAGAATGCTATGCCTTCAGCTTGCTTGAATGATTTGAGGACTGAGAAACCCAGCAATACAGGCAGAGCCAGTTCCAGTCCTCTTAGAAGGTTTCTGGATCCTTTACTAAAGCCAAAGGCTGCAGTATACCATCAGGCTGTGGAACCTATAGAGAAAGACTTAAATAGCATGGCTGATAAAAAATATAATCGACCGTCGGATACATCAGCAGTACAATTAAGGAAACTTAAGCTAGACATGAGCAGATGCAGGAAAATCAGTGTCAATGATTCAGCAGTGGACAAGAAGCATGAACCTTCTGACGTTCGTGCTCTTCTACAAGTAACATTTAAGAATGGCTTGCCTCTGTTCACCTTGGCAGTCGATAATGTCTCCAACATTCTTGCAGCTACGGTGAAGTTAACCAGCTCCAGAAAAGGGGCAGTTAGCCATACTTATACTTTTTTTACTGTTCAGGAAGTTAAAAGAAAGACTGGAAGTTGGATAAATCAAGGTAGTAAGGGGAAAGGTCGTGATTACATCTCCAATGTCATTGCACAAATGAAGGTTTCTGATTCAGAGCTTTCCCTCTTGACCCGACCAGATGAGCCCTCTACCAGAGAGTTTGTCTTATTTTCTGTGGACTTGAGACAGGCAGATCACCAGACCTCAGATTTTCTACCAAATGAAGAGCTAGCTGCTATAATTGTCAAAATTCCCCCCAAAATCAAGCAAGGCACCATTACCGATGAGGTTAAACTGAGTTCTTACAACAACTTGTCTGAGGGTAGCGTGCGGCTTCAGCTTCCTGCTGGCAGTGAGTCCTTTATCAGTGCAACAGTGTTACTTCCAAATGGTATGCATAGCCTCCCGAGTAAAGGTGGACCTTCATCCCTAATAGAACGTTGGAATTCTGGTGGATCGTGCGACTGTGGGGGTTGGGATTTAGGTTGTAAACTCAGAGTTTTTGCCAATCAGAATCAAATAATCGGGAAATCAAGTTCATCTCAACCTTCTCCAATAACAGACCAGTTTAAGCTTTTACCTCAGGTATAAATATTTGATTTTTCCAAGCTAATATGAGAGCTCGTTATTTTTGGTCATTTGCATTTTACTTAGATTCATCTTTTTGAGCCCTTTCTCACTCACAGGAAGGAGTACCAGAAAACCATTGCGTCCTGAGCCTGGCTACTTTCAAAGATATGATATACTCAGTTGAGTTTGATTCTTCTTTATCGCTTCTGCAAGCATTCTCCATTTGTCTGGCAATGATAGATTGTAGGAACTCACGCCAACTTCCAGAAGCAAGTATCTTATTTGAATCTAAGACTTCAGGAAAATCAAAGTTAATGGATAATGATAGATTGTTGACTCCTAATCCTCCTGAAAGAGAGGCTCCTGCGGAACATATAACTTGTCCGCCACTTTCTCCTTTTGGAAGGATCTAGCTCCTCCTGAAAGAGAGGCTCCTGCGGAACATATAACTTGTCCGCCACTTTCTCCTTTTGGAAGGATCTAGCTGGAAGTTTGGACTTCGTTCGATGTGTAAATATCAGGTATACATTTCCAGGCCCAGCAATCAATTTTTACTCTTGTTGATAGGGGCCTGTCATAGATAGATCTGGAACCTGAACAACCTTTTGTCTTTAAAATGCTCTGTTCTTCTTTGGCAGTCATTCTATACAAGAGCCGAAGGTCTTTGTAGCTTCTAATATTTTTTGTTAACCATAGAGAAAAAAATAGTGCATGTACTTTCAAGGGACTCAATCAACATCCATCTGTGTATATACCTAATTAGACTGTAAATTTTGTTTTGGTTAGTATGAGAACATCAAAATTATTGTTCCGTCAAGCTCGACTAGCCAAATATATATTCTCAATCAAACGATAAACCTTTTGAAAACGTCCTTTAAGCCATCGACTATGATGATGACAATGACTCGAGGGTTCAATAACTCGCACTCAAGTTTCATTAGACAATAGAAGATCTTTCCATTTAGCTATCCTTATACATCACGAGTTCTCAAAATCTGTTACTATCACACAATGTTCTCATCATCATGTTCATTGCCACACACCACATTCCGTCCTTATCTCAAACAAAATTCAATAGAAATAAGTGGATGAGAGAGTGATACATTACATTGTCAAATAGAGAATAACAGAACTTGATATTAATCTTTTTCGTCCCTAATCTTTGAATGGAGTCGTCAATTTTCCCCTCTATTTTAAATAGCGAATGAAGGAGGCTGCATGTGTCATGTTGCCTCCTTTAGGCAGCCAGGTCTGGCATAGGCCCACGATGCTCTGTTTAGTGGTCTTTCTTGTCTGAGATGCCCCACTTGAGTTCTACCCCCGATCATCCTGCCTTTTAGCTTCTTTTTTTGGGCATATTCCCTTTCCATTGAACTTTGAAGCATGAAATTGGTATAACCCACCTGTTACATCGCGCTACTATTCTTAGGCTTTCTTCCAGTAATAGCTCCATGTTTTTCTTCTGACATGCCCCCTTAGGGATAGGATGTTGTTTGACTTGCAATTTTAACATATCTGTATTTGTATAATGTGCAATTGAAAGTTTGCATTTATGTAGCTCATATTTGAACTGTGGGGGAGATATGAGTTGAATGAACTTGTTTGTTTGTGTAAGTAGGTTAGCATAACTCAACTAGTCAAACATACATCCTGATCAAGAGGTCATAAGTTTAGATTTCTCTTTTCTTATTGACCTCAAAATATAACATCTGAGATTATCATACCAAACATTTCTGCTATACACAAACTGTGATATCCCACATCGGTTGGAGAGGGGAACGAAACATTCCTTATAAGGGTGTGGAAATCTCTCTTTAGCAGACGTGTTTTTAAAATATTCGAGAAGTTCGAAATGAAAAGCCCAAAAAAGTCAATATTTGCTATTTGTAGATTTGTAAACTTAGGCTATACAAACACATTTGAATTTTCCTTCTCACTTGTTGTTGAACTCAAATATGGCTTAGGAGATAATGAAACCAACAGCTTCCCCTACATCTGTAAGTGAGTTTTTGCAGGTTCATAAACTCAATGAAGGGGAGCCGAATATGTAGACATAAACACCAAAAGATCTGTCCCCCTCTCTCTCCGAAATGTCTATTCTTGCATTGCTTTTGTCGTTTGGTACATGCAGAAGCCGAAAAGCCTGGTTGGTTTCTCCAAAATGCATCATGAACAAGAAAAAGGAAACAAAAGAAGGCCACACCACACCTACCCATGCATGTGTTCTCTAATTTGTGAATTTGCACTTGATTGGGTGTTCCCTTTGCTTTAGTGACTAATTTTGCAGCTTTGAATAAAAGGAGACACAAAACGTGGTACATTGATGATGAAGAACAAGAAGTAGCTAATCTTAGCTCTCACTGTTCCCCAGTTGAGGAATTCAAAGCCTTTTTGCTCTGTATAATGTTGGTAAGTGGGCAAGCAGAGTATCCCCATTCTCTTCTGCTGTGGCCTGTGCAGGGTAATGTTTTGTTTAATGCTGGGAGTGAATTTGCCTTCTAAAGTTGTATCTTGCTTTGTTTACCCATTTTTCCCATGTGGGCTTCATCATTCCCCCCTCCCCTTGAGTGTGTTGCACTCATTGATAGCAAAAACAAAACCAAAAAAAAAAAACAAAGATGTAACTGTCCAAGTTCACCGTTAGCAGATATTGTCTTCTTTAGACTTTTTCTCAAGATTTTGTGTGTGTTATAAATGGTATTAGAGCCAAACACCAGACGATGTGCCAACGAAGATGCTAAGTTTCGAAGGGAGGTGAACACAAGGCAGTGTGCTAGAAAGGACTCTAGGTTCCAAAGAGAGTAAATTGTGAGATCATATCAGTTGGAGAGGAGAACGAAACATTTTTTTTATAAAAGTGTGGAAACCTCTCTTTAGAGAGGTGTTTTAAAAATCTTGAGGGAAAACTTGAAAAGAAAAATTAGAAGAAGACAATATCAGCTAGGGGTGGACTTTGATTGTTACAAAAGTTCAGTTCAGGAGGCTTCAATAATCGGTCAAAGATGGGTCTTCTTATTGGGACAATGATTAATTACAGATGTTTTTCTTTTGTAGGGAATGGGTTTTATTTTATAGACATGGAGAGATTACTGTTGGGTTTGGACAGGACTAAATCTAGTTTGGTTCTTATATTTATATTTATATTTTTTATTCTATATATATTATAATAATAATAATAATAATAATAAATGAGTTGGAGATATGTTTGCCAACATGCTGAAGTATTGCCCAATGCATTTAGAATTTATTAAATCATGAAATTCCTTTGTTTAAATGATTAAATATTTTGTTCATGCCAAATATTGTATGGTTCAATGATGATTGTCATAGTGAAATTAGTTAAATATATTTACTTTTTTTCAATCGAGCCGAGCCAAAATTTATAATAGGATGTTCGATAATATTTTTTAACTTAAATATAAAATATCATTGAAATTTCAAATGTTTTAATAGTTTCATTAATATACAAAAAATATTCTCAACGTATTTTTTTTTATTAAATGTCTTTACTTTTTTTTATATTTTGTTTCAAAAATACTTTTAAAATTTTACAAACATAACTAAATTTCATTAATATCCATTAATATCTGTAAAAAATAGGTTAAAAAAAACGGTTCAAAAAAATACGTGGTATTAACGGTTCACAATCTAAATATAAAAAAGCCCAACCGGTATTTATACAAGGTTTTATAATATTAAAACAAAACATTTTCTAAAGTCGAAAATAAAATAAAAAAAGAGTATGAAATTTCGTGACAAAATAAATTAAAAACCCAAAATTCAACTTTTGACTAACATTTATTTATTTAATTAAAAAATCCTCAACGTAAAATCATCACATCCGTAAATATTTCTACAACAGACCGCAAACTCCAACAACAAATATACAGAGACAACCATTTTTTTTTTAATTTAATACCACTGGAAAATATTAATAGTAAAATTAAATTAAAAAAGGAAAAAAAATAATGTTAAAATTGTACAAATATAACCTTTTCTTTTAAAAAAAATCAAAATGGTTTTGTTGTACCTGAAATTTATTTAATAAATACTAGGTTAATATTTAATGTATAAAATAATTATTTACAATAAATCATTGACTTTATAATTTATTTATAAAATTTGATTACGTAAATTATTTTAACAATATATTTTTTGATAAAATAAATTGTAACTAATTTAATTTTAATTTTTACATCAATTTATATGTAGCAAATAATTTTTTTAAAGTATTAAGTAAATAATTAAAAATTGTGGTATTTTGTATAACTTTACTTAATAATTATAAAAAAAAATGCGTTAAATTATCCATATTTTAAAAAAATATAATAATATTCTAAAATAAGATTTTACAAATTTTTTTTAAAACATTTAATATATTAGTATGGGGAAAAAAGAAAATTATGTAAAAAAAAAAAAAAAAAAAAACAAAAAACATTACCCCACGCGCGGACATGAAGATTGCGACGGTTTCACCACTCCCCATTTCGTATTATTTATAATTTGGCGCTTAGAGGTGCATCTTACGCGACTCCAACAACTCGCAGCTGAAGAACAAGAGAGAGAAACAGATTGAGTGGAGTGAGAGAGAAGAGAAAACTAAAAAAGCAGTGTGATGAAGCGAAATGATGAGGCTGTAAGAAAGTGAAGAAGGTAACACAGGCTTTGGATCGGAGCAAAAAAATCGCTTCAATCCTCTTCCTTCTTCTTGTTAATTTCTACTTTCTCGATTCCCCAAGCAACTCTACTTCAACTTCTTCCCTACTTGCTGCTGCTCGCCTTTTTTCCATCACTTTTTTTCTTCAAAATCTGTGTGATTGATTAGGGAGGAAGTTGCGTGGTTGTGGATTGAAAGATTGAGGAGTTCGTGGTTTGGTTTAACTTTGATTCGTTGAGGTTTCTCCATCTGATTTTTGGTTTGTTGCAATGGGAGCTCGTTGCTCCAGATTTGGCCTCTGTTTTTGGCCTTCTCAGATCGAATCTAATCTCAACGACTTATCGTGTGCTGGTGAGTGTTACTTTGTGGTTTTCATTTGTTGATAGAGGTTTTTTTTTTTTTTTGTTGTCGTTGTTGGAATTAGGGTGTTGTTGTTTGTGTTGTTGAATGCAGAGAATGATGATGCATTGCCTGGATTCTGTGAGTACAGCTTTGATCAGTTAAGAGCTGCTACTTCGGGATTTTCTTCGGAGAACATTGTTTCTGAGCATGGTGAGAAAGCGCCCAATGTTGTTTATAGAGGCAAGCTTGATGATGACCGAGTGATCGCTGTGAAGCGCTTCAATAAGTCGGCCTGGCCCGATTCTCGCCAATTCCTAGTCCGTGATTTTGCTCTGATTTGATATTATGCATTGCCTTAATTTTACTGAGCTGTCTGAGTGTGCGTATTAATGTCTAAGCAGGAGCGTTTAAGGTGATTGTTAGTTGTGTTTTGGCTTTTCAGGATGAAGCTAGAGCCGTGGGGCAGCTAAGGAACCAGCGGTTGGCGAATTTGATCGGATGCTGCTGCGAGGGCAATGAGAGATTACTAGTGGCTGAGTTCATGCCCAATGAAACTCTCTCCAGGCACCTTTTTCACTGTAAACTTTCGTCTAGCCTTTTGCCCTCTTCCATTGACGCTAAATGAGTGTTTATGATGCTGAAAGTTATGGATTTCGCTTTTTCTTGTTGGTTGGTCTTTTATACTCTATATACATCGAAGTAAACTATACAAATTATCCTATCTTTGTTCGTGGTTGGATAGCAAGCATGCAAGTGCACGCTTTTAGTTAATTTGAATACATTTATGGTTGATTTTTTGTAGGGGAAACCCAGCACATGAAATGGGCAATGAGGCTTCGAGTGGCATTATATTTAGCACAAGCTTTGGAGTACTGCAGTAGCAAGGGACGGGCGCTGTACCATGATCTTAATGCTTATAGAGTTCTCTTCGATCAGGTACATATTTTGTTCTTTTCAAGTGTTGGGACATATTTCATGGGCTGTTAGTAATTAGCTATACCCGACAGGATGGTAATCCCAGGCTCTCATGTTTCGGCCTTATGAAGAACAGCAGAGATGGAAAGAGCTATAGTACCAACCTGGCTTTCACCCCTCCTGAATATATGAGAACAGGTATTGAACATCTACTGATTAGACATGGTGTGTTTAAGTCATTCTTAAAGATTTGTTGGTAAAATTCTCTCTCTATATATATACCTTTTTAGGTGCATTTCCTAATCACTCTGGGTATTATGCTAATTGTATAATATCCATTTGACAGGGAGAATATCGCCAGAAAGTGTTGTGTACAGCTTTGGCACTCTATTGCTTGACCTACTCAGTGGGAAGCATATTCCCCCAAGCCATGTAAATTGTTTCTTCCTTTAGAGGTTTCTCTGCATGTGGAAGTTTGGTTTGACTTTATCCTGAAATACAACCCAAGAATTTTACTCCAGAACTTTATCTTATACAAAAACTTGTGATTCTGGAAATCTAGCCTTAGTAACTTGGCTGCGGCTCTGACTAATTACCAGCATTTTAAAGAACATATTGTTGAGGATTGTTGGAGAGGAGTCCCACGTTGGCTAATCAAAGGATTGATCATGGGTTTATAATTAAGGAATAGATCCCCATTGGTGTGAGGCCTTTTGGGGAAACCAAAAGCAAAGCCATGAGAGTTTATGCTCAAAGTGGACAATGTCATACCATTGTGGAGAATCGTGGTTCCTAAGATATTGCATTCGGCTTTCTTTAGTTATTATTTAAGCTTTTGCATTCTGAAATTAACTTCATGTTGAATTTTAACCAAGTTCACTTCTCTCAGGCACTGGATCTTATCCGTGGCAAAAATTTTCTGATGCTGATGGACTCATGTTTAGAGGGTCATTTCTCTAATGACGATGGAACTGAATTAGTGAGGTTGGCTTCAAGATGTTTACAATATGAACTTCGTGAGAGGCCAAATGTCAAGTCACTTGTAATTGCTCTCACAGCTCTTCAGAAAGAAACCGAGGTACAATGATCCGTTTGATTAGATGTCCTGATATTAACTATCCATAAAAGTCGTGCTAGTTAGCATAGTCTGTAAAAGATGCTATGTTTGATACTGTACGCAACATAATATAGGCCACAGTCCAGTAATATTCTATACAGCCGGTTGGCAATAATGCAGAAAAAAGAGAATCGTCCAAATTTATACAGTTCTTTGTCTTTCCACTGGTCTATGTCAGGTTCCTTCTCACGTTCTTATGGGAATTTCCCACGGGAATGCTTCCTCCAAGGAAATGTCATTATCACCTTTTGGGGAGGCTTGCTCAAGATCGGATCTTACTGCAATACATGAACTTTTGGAGAAGGCTGGATACAAAGATGATGAGGGAGTTGCAAATGAGGTTGGCAAATTCATCTATAAATTAAAATTTCTAAGATCAGAGATAATGGAGGCAACTTTATGTTCATTAGGAATTCTTCGATCATTCTAATGAACTCGTGAAATTAGGCTATTTCATTTTCTTGTCAATGCCAGTAAAATGCAGCTAGCTAATTTTTAGTGGCATAATTCCTCCTTTATTTATAGAACTGAAAAATCCTTGTAATAGCTTTTATACTTTTCATTGCTCATCGCAGAGAATTTGCTTTATTTATCTTGCAGCTCTCTTTCCAAATGTGGACAAGCCAAATACAGGAAACACTCAATTCTAAAAAGCGTGGAGACTCAGCATTTCGGGCCAAAGACTTTGTAACTGCCATTGATTGCTACACGCAAGTACGTGATTAATTTTCAAAGATGGGTTACTTTGAAACCGTTTTTTTATCCTCCAAAACCTCACATAAATGCCAGTAAAAACTTATATTAGGATCTCAAATTCAATCATGGGCTCATGCACTCATAAGAACAAGTGAAAGGCCAGTAGAATTTGTTTTAAAATTGTTTGGAAGACTGATATTTACTGGCTATATTGGTATGCAATGACCGAATCGATATGTTTTGGGTTTACAGTTCATAGATGGAGGAACCATGGTATCACCAACAGTATTTGCGAGACGTAGCTTGTGTTACTTGATGAGTGATATGCCACAGGAAGCATTAGGAGATGCTATGCAAGCTCAAGTGGTATCACCAGATTGGCCAACAGCCTTGTATCTGCAAGCTGCAGCTCTGTTCATCCTTGGAATGGAAAATGATGCACAAGAAACTTTGAGAGATGGGACATCTCTGGAATCCAAAAAAGAAAGAACTTAAAAAAGAAAATGTATAGGTATTTCTCTTTAATTTAACATTATTCTTATATTTGTTCTTATGTCTTCTCGCCTTTACTGTTAAGTTTCTGCAACACCGAAAGGGTTTGATTACTAAACTTGTGAGTTGGTGTTGGTGCAAATTTATATTTTCTTTGCCCAACAAAGCTATCTGTGATTCTCTTCTGCTCCAGATGTCAAATCTCTTGTTATATCCGCTATGTTCGAAGCAAAATGTTGTCGAATTAGATGATAAAGTCTAAGTGCAACCAAATTCGGATTTTGCCACCATGGGAAAGACGAAAAAAAGTTTTAAAATATTCAGAAAAAAACAGTTTTTTAAGCTCTTAAACTAAACTTGGATGGTTAGACTGTACATCGCCAACCTTAGCATTCGACCAAAAAATCATAAGGTCGAATTTCCACGTCATTTTCGAACTAAAAAAAGACTGCACGATTGATCTACTTATGCTAAAATTGCAATTGTTAAACCCCGCTGTACTATATACAAATTCATAGAATATTTGACAATCAAGAGACCTAAAAAGAAAAAGGGTTTTGAGAGGAAAATTGTCTTGTATATATATTCTTTTTTCCTCGGAGTAGTTTTTGAGGCGTTTTAAGGCTTGATGTTTGTAACTTCTTAAACTATAATAAATAAAAGTTACCACGTTGGTAACTTCTAAAATCAGGTAACAATTATATGTTAAACATTTCAGAGATGGGAAAAATTAGAACTACTTTCTTTTTCATGGTCTTTTTCGTTAATCAAAGGAAGTTTTTCTCACAAAATTACAGTTTTGAACGGTAATTAAAGACACCATCTTATCTTTGACTTCTCGTAAACATTTCAAACTACTTTTAGAGTAAAAATAAATTAAAATATTGAACCAGAAGCCGACATGATGGAACATTATTCTTTTTAGACTTAATTTTGGCCCAAGTCTGTTTTAAGTTACTGTTACATCAACTTTTCATCCAATATTCTAATAAATTTCTACTTCATAAAGTAATTTTAAACAAAAGGACATGTTCTCACGAGTATTTTTTTTTATGTTCGTCTCACAGCAGGATGAAGAACACAGATTAACAAATACCAACTAGATTCTTCAACCTATTTAAGATAAAAATCCAGTAGTAACTGAGAATAGGAAACGAGTTCTAACTTACACATAGTTCGGGATGATTGATCTTTCTTTTATCTCAGAAACAAGCAAAGCTCAAAATGCTCCTCATATAATGGCGTTAGGAAACCTGACTATATTTAAGGACCGCTAATATAGAGAGAATTAGAACTCTGTGAACCTGGAAATAGGGTAGGCCAAAAAGAATCAGCCGCTTAAATTTCTCTGCAGTCTCATGAAGTTTGAACCTCAGCTGATGGGTTGCTTTCTCCCAAATTCGTCATTGTGGTTGGTTCGTTCTCTGATGATCTTGACAAGCTTGGGATATACTTCCAACAGCGCTTGTGAACTCCACTGATTTTCTTTGGAGCTTCTGCAATGGGCGCGCCTGGAACCAATTTTTGTCAACCTCCGTCGTCAATGGAAGTAACTTGCACAAAGCAACAATATTTGCAATGACCCAGATCCACCGCTAGCAGATATTGTCCTCTTTGGACTTTTCCTTTCGAGCTTTCCCTCAAGGCTTTAAAACGCGTCTGCTAGAGGAAGATTTCCACACCCTTATAAATGGTGTTTTGTTCTCCTCCCCAACCAATGTGGGACATCACAATTTGGGGGTGGTCCCACATCGATTGAAGGAAGGAAAGAGTGTCAGCAAGAACGCGGGGCCCTGAAGGGGGTTGGATTGTGATGTCCCACATTGGTTGGGGAGGAGAACAAACCACCATTTATAAGGGTGTGAAAACTTTCTTCTAGCAGACGTGTTTTAAAGCCTTGAGGGGAAGCCCGAAAGGGAAAGCCCAAAGAGAACAATATCGGCTAGCGGCGGATTTGGGCCGATACAATAACATACAAAAATACAAGTTTGTAGATACCCAAATTTTAATATTCATTTGTAAGTAACATAATGGTTGGCTATGTCGATCGCTAAGTCTACCATCACCTTGTTAGAGACTTCAAAAGGGACCAAATCTAGAGGCCTAAAGGGCAAACGTGCTAAACCAAACTCCATCTTAAGCCTTTCAGGGACTCATGTCTCTAAACTTGAATGCTTGGAGACTATTCATAATAGAATAAAGTAACTAAATTGTCATGAAGTATAATCCTATATACCAGGCATGAAGATTAGTAAACAGTGAACTAACCATAACGTTCTAACTGTTATCTTTCCCAATCACGCATCTAAATTAGCTATAAAGCATGAACTCTTGATGTCATCGTCCCAAATTCTAGAATTTAGCCTAGGCACAAAGATCATGTAAGAGATTTAAGTATGTATGAATTTGTTAAGAACCACGGACCCTCCACAATGGTATGAGATTGTCCACTTTGTGTATAAGCTCTCATGGCTTTTCTTTTGGTTTCCCAAAAGGTCTCATACCAATGGAGATGTATTCCTTACTTATAAACTCATGATCAACCCCTTAATTAGCCAAAGTGGGACTCCTCTCACAATAATCTTCAAAAGGAATTCTCATTCTTCTAAACAAATATTCGAACAAAGTTCCAAAAACAAAAATGAAATTCCAACAACGATTAAGGGACTAGATTTAGAGTTATAGAAACACTAACCATTTTTATGAGCGATGCCCCAAGCCTTGCCATGCGTGCCATTCTGTCGAGAAAGTCAAAGGAAAAGCTTAAACCCTGAAGCCTAATGTCCCGAAAGTAAACAGATTGTTAAGCTTCCTGTTTGATTATCAATAGTTAGAGGGAAATGTCAAACGCCTCCAAACTCTAAAATTCTATGAAGTTCAGCAAATGATTAAAGAAACTACACAATTCCGCTTAATTTTTTACCCGAATCACAACCTTTTAAACCCTTCAATCCGTCTATTTGATTAAATGCACACAAGAAATGATAACCACCAGCAGAAAATGTATATAGTTCCTTTCCAAAATTTCTGAAGATTATAGAGGGAAAATAATCGCAAACGAACCAGCATCCAAATCCAAGAAACAAAACCAGATGGAGACAGACCTTATACAGATTAATCTTGGTGATCTGGTACGATATTTCATCCCAGTGAGCCTTGGCGACATGGTATCCTACTCCCCAGTTGGGCAAAAACTGAATCACTTCGAACAGGTTCTTCTTCTTCTTCCTCCGCTTGTTTTTACTCGCAGCAGCCGAGGCACTGGGATCCGAAGAAGAGGTTGACAGCGTAGAAGTGCTGAAGTTTCTGATAAAGCTCGAAGCTAGCCTGGAGAAATCTAGGGCTCGACTGATCGTAGTTCTGTTGGCGACAGCCATTGGCGTCTCTCTCTCTCTCTAGGTTTGGTTGCTCCTCTCCGGTACTGCTATTTCGCTACTCTACACAACTTTGGGCAAAAAGTGAAAATGGGGAGTTTTTGTGTATTGCTTTTCTACCCTTTCAATTTACATATTTACAATTATGATCCCTTCCTATTATATAAAAATATTATTTTAAAAATATATATATTAATTTCATTAATAGGGCCGACCCTATTCGAAGTTATAAATGAAGAGGAAGCGGAGAGAATTTTTTTTCTATTAGCTAAATGAACCTAGGGGCGAGAATTATATTCATCGTCCCCGACGATTTTATCCATAAGGCTAACCCTACTCGGAGTTATATATAGAGCATGAACGGATAGAGATTTCTTTCTATTAGCTAAATGAAGCTAGAGACAGGAATTATATTCTTCGTTCCCGAAAATTTCATCTATGGGTCGTGTCCATTTTATCTATAGGGCCGACCTTGCTCAAAATGGTCGGAATTATAGAGATAAATTATTTTTGCACCTTCTAGACTTCAACTAAATAAACAAAATAAAGAGAGAAAATGTGTGCATTATAATTCAATTTTAGCTTTTTAAAAAAAAAGTGTAATTAAAATAAAGATGAAATGTAATAATTAATTTTTTTTTATAACCGATATATACAAATTAATTAGATACCAAATTAAATAAATGATAATAATTATTTATTTTCTCTTAATTGTAAATAATGTTAAGTAACCGTTCAATTAATTTTATTTATTATTTTAATGAAAATGTGTAATTTTGATCCCTTTCAAAGAATAAATATATTTTTGGATATAAATTTCAAAATTAAAAGATAAAAATAAAAAAATTCAATTAAAATTTTTAATTTTATTTGTGGATAAATATTTAGTATATTTTAAATAAATAAAATAATTATTGGAGTTTATAATCAGATAAATTTGTACGAAATAAAGAAACTTGTACCAAAAATTTTAGAAGAACAATATGAGAGTCGTGTTAGTTAATAATCAACCATTGAAACTAAGAGTGGTTTTTGCATTTCCCCCTCAACAAGCTTTGATCGGACGTTTTCCCCAAATTTTCCTTTTGCGGACATTTATCGTTACCATCTTCAATCTTCACGGAGCTCACTTGAAGGCCGATTTTTTCTTATAGCTTATGGGAAATCTGTATCCAGGAACGTATCTTGAGCTTCCTTGAATTTCCTTTTACTGCAAATTTCATCTGGTTTCGATTAGAAAGTATGAACTTGTCGGTGAAGAACAACTACGAGAATCAAAGAATTTGTTGACTTCTGTCTCTATTTGATCGAGTTGCGAGCGATGGAGTTTGCTTCTCTGTTTAATTTCAGCTTTCGAAAACCATATGAAGTTCTGTTTTGGATTTGTGCCGTTCTACTGGTGCAGAATAGTAAAGGCTCCTCGTCGGATTCCAACTATTTGATCGGACTTGGAAGCTACGATATCACTGGACCGGCGGCGGATGTTAACATGATGGGATATGCTAACATGGAACAAACTGCTGGTGGAGTTCATTTCAGATTGCGAGCTCGTACATTTATTGTCGCTGAGCCGCAGGGTGAGAGGGTGGTATTTGTTAATCTCGATGCTTGTATGGCCTCGCAGCTGGTGACAATCAAGGTGCTTCAGAGATTGAAGGAAAGGTATTTGAAATGTTTCCTTTCAATCTACAACTAAGTTAAGGAACTTGCTAGAAAAAACTGAAATAAAAATGTTGAGATATATGCTGTTCTTCTGATGAAATCCGTGTAAAAAGGGAAGGGGACATTGTTTGGAGTTTGGAGCCATTTCTAATGTCGTTCAATTTCAGGTATGGAGACCTTTACACTGAAAAAAATGTAGCCATTAGTGGAATACATACACATGCCGGACCAGGTGGTTATCTCCAGTACATTGTTTACATAGTGACATCTCTTGGATTTGTGCGACAGTCATTTAATGTTCTTGTAAATGGTATTGAGAACAGCATTATTCAAGCTCACGAGAATCTGCGCCCTGGCTCTATTTTCATAAACAAAGGTAAGGGATAGGACTCATTATCATTGCACTTGATTCAGTGGAAGTACTGCAATTTTCTTTCTTTCTCTTCATTGGGATTTAATCTTACTGCAAAGAGATGCATATATTGCCCTGATGATATAGAAGCAAATTCTGAACGTTGGATAGAATGCTTTTGTTTATTTGAACAATATGAGATTTGATCTGATGACTGCATGAAGAAAGTTATTGCAGACTGGATCTTTTTGCAACTAAGCAAGATGAATTGCCTGTGGTTTTTTATTGTTCAACTTGCAGGAGAGCTTTTAGATGCAGGTGTGAACCGCAGCCCTAGTGCATATCTCAATAACCCTGCAGAAGAGCGCCAGAAATACGACTACAATGTTGACAAGGAGATGACCCTATTGAAATTTGTGGATCTAGAATGGGGTCCTATTGGTAGCTTTAATTGGTTTGCGACTCATGGAACTTCTATGAGTCGTACAAACTCATTGATTAGTGGGGATAACAAAGGTGCTGCTGCACGATTCATGGAGGATTGGTTTGAGAAAAAATGTGGGATCGCCTCAGATCTAGATATATCTGTAGAGGACACAATCCCTCGAAGGGTCTCAAACATAATACCTGACCTTTTCATCAATCGTAAGTTTTTTTCTTTTTACGAGCTTTACGTCGAAGTGCTGGTCATATGGTTCAACTCTCAAAAACTGATAGCTAGGGAAGGTAGTGTGGATGTTGTTTAGTATGGATACAACTATAGTTCTATCATTGCTGTAGCTGCTTGTCCATAATTCTTTATCAAATAGCCCAGACATATCTTTATATCAAGTGAACTCAAAAAAATAAAAAGTCGGCGTATCAACTCTTGGATAATTTCCTTATCAATGTTGATGGGACCAATCTGTAAATTTTTGACAGCCATGTTTCTGTTCAATCACTTCTTCTGATTCTATTATGTTTGGTGATGAGTAATATATTTTTATGTTATTTTTAAAAGCAGCAGATAGGAAAAAGGCAAGTAGTGGATGCAATACTAATATGATTTTGGATACGCTTTAAACAAATATTTTTAATTCGTAACTTTTTTCCTCTGATACTCTATATTTATAGGAACATCACATACGGGACTGGGTCTACTCTCTTGCCCGAGTTTATATTTCCAGTAAAAACCTTATTAGCCAGCTTCCCATACCAATACCTTCATTCCAATATTCTATATCTCAATCAGTGAATTAAAAAAATGTTCATTAAAATGATAAATCACATAAAATTCCAAACCATCTTAAAACAATATCCAAAACATTATTCCACAACTTTTTGTGGCATGCACTTGTTCAACTTTTGTCAATTACTTCAGTCCTTTTCTGGTTAACATGATTACCAAAAGTAAAATATTGGTACGACTGAGATATTTGGTAGAGTACTCAATGATTTACATGGTATGATCAGCTTCTGGGATTCACTGAAGTACTGACCAGTATAGAATAGTTTTTAACTGCAGAAGAAGGTGTAATATATTTAAATTAGTATAGTTATCAATTCAAATGTCAGTTATGCATCTGGCATATGGTTTTGATGACAGAATACTTGGTCAAGCTGCATACATGGAGCAGATATTTGTAAAGTCAATACAGTAAAAAAAAAGAAAAAAAGTTCTCTTGTAGACAAACTATGAAAGAGGAAACATATCATTCTCAATTTCCTGGTATTTTTCTGACACAGATCACGAGTTACTTGAGCTTGCTGCATCTTTCCAATCTCCTTCTGGTAGATCAGCAACCAGGATTCTAAGTTCTTCAAGACGTGTCAGGGGTGCCCTCAGGAATGCTGATAAACCTCAATTTGTGTCAGCATTTTGTCAATCAAATTGCGGTGATGTTAGCCCAAATGTTCTTGGTGCCTTCTGTATAGATACTGGACTTCCATGTGATTTCAATCACAGTACCTGTGGTGGGAAGAATGAGTTATGCTATGGCCGGGGACCAGGGTAAGTGTCCTGCACTTGAAGATCCTTATTAATTTCAGAGAATCTATAAGTAAATTGTGACATCAACATGCCAGTTATCCTGACGAATTCGAAAGCACACGGATCATAGGAGAGAGACAATTCATAAAAGCAGTTGATCTGCTCAGTAATGCACCAGAGCAGTTAAAGGGAAAGGTTGACTTCCGACACACATATGTAGACTTCTCTAAGCTTGAGGTGACTCTTGAACGTGGAGGAACTACTGAAGTGGTACAAACATGTCCTGCTGCAATGGGGTACTCATTTGCTGCTGGAACCACTGATGGACCCGGTGCCTTTGATTTTGAGCAAGGAGATGACAAGGTAATAATGACATTAATTGGTAGTTATTACAGTATGAATGATTCTATCTATGGACTCTCACCATCCTTCTTTACCTCAATGATGTTAATTTATCAGGGAAATCCTTTTTGGAGGATCATACGTAACTTTTTAAAGACACCAAAGAAGGAACAAGTTGATTGTCAACGGCCAAAGCCCATCTTACTGGATACTGGTGAAATGAGAAAACCGTATGATTGGGCTGTAAGTTCCAACTACATGCGTGTAATAAACTGTCCATAGGAATGATAAGTTGTTTTGCCCCATTATAGTATGTCTTTCTAAAATTTTCTAGTACTTTTTTTCTTAAACAAGAAACAACTTCTCATTGATATAATGAAAAAGGAAAAAATGATCAAGGTTACAAACTCAAGAAGGGAGTGAAAATAGGAGAGAAAAAATAAAAAATCAAGAACTTAGAAATTAGAAAATACTTATCCACATCAATGACTATGTCCATGTATTATGAAATTAATTTTCATTATTTCTACAGCCGTCAATACTTCCCATCCAAATCCTCCGAGTGGGGCAGCTTATCATTCTTGGAGTACCTGGAGGTAGTAGCTTTCTTTATTGCTCTACTTTCTCTACCAGCTTATGCACTTTGCACATATATTGGGAGAGTCACCTACGTTTCCACCTCCACTTTTAAGCTGTCTTAAAATCTCATAACAGAAACTGTACTTGTTGCTTTCAATTTTTTTTATTTGCACATTCAGAAATTGCTTGTTGAAGTTTTTAGTTTTTTCATGTGAACGAATTCATATGCAATTGTGTGTGCTAACCTGAAGCTTGGCTGGAGTAAGTAGGCTATACTTCTGCATGTGTTATTGTGATGTCCCACATTGGTTGGGGAGGAGAACAAACCACCATTTATAAGGGTGTAGAAACCTTCCCCTAGTAGATGCATTTTAAAGCCTTGAGGGGAAGCCCGAATGGGAAAGCCCAAAGAGGATAATATCTGCTAGCAGTGGATCTAGGTCGTTACAATTATTATGTCTAAAGTGCTTAGCATACAATGTTGCTGCAAGCAAGCCCTTAATTGGCTTGATGTGGTTTGGAGAAGGTGACTATCGGGAACATTGAGTTTATATTTCTCCATCATTATGACTTGAAAGGCCCAAGAAAATATCATCTCTTTTAAGTGAATTACCCTCTCCCCCTTTTCTGATCCTCCTCAACTCATAAATTATTTGAGAAAGCCTTGGTTTACCGTTGGATTTTGCAAATTTTGCTATCTTTGGATGTATTTGAATTTTCCTTGATGAAGGAATCCAAGGAATTAAAAAAATTCTGAAACCCATCTGTGAAAAATTTTAGCTGGAAAGAAAGTGACAAAATTTTCAGAATAATGGAAGACAGTGAGAACAATGTGAAGACATTTGAGACCTCGTTATTTTTATTACTTATGGATTACCTTACAACATTCCCCGCTGGCTGCAGAAAGTAACTTTATTTCTCCTAGTAATTTCGCTTAACCATTGATATTGCCTTTTTCTCTGATCACTTCGTTTGCATTCTTTAAGCTTCATGTCTTCGCATGAAAAGTTCATGTGATCTTTTCTAGAATAATTTTCCATCTGCTTACAGAATTCCAAAAAGTTCATAATTTCACTGTCACGTTGTCGCTTTCACTCTGAAGTCTGATATCTGTTAGAACTCTTTTGCTGCCAGAATTTACGACAATGGCTGGGAGGCGCCTTCGTGATGCTGTGAAAACAGTGCTAACGGATGGAAGTAAAAGTGAATTGAATGGTGACGTCCATATTGTTATTGCGGGATTAACAAATTCTTACTCACAGTATGTTACCACTTTTGAAGAGTACCAAGTTCAGAGATATGAGGTCAGTTCTCCATGTAGAGGCTAAACAGTTGCATGTGGAATTGATTTTCAGGCAATTTAGGAGATCCTTTCATAGTGGAGAAATATTTAGTCACAGTAAAAAATAAAAAATAAATAATAATAATAATAATATATATATAGTAGATAGAAGAGTGCTTGCAAGTTAACTCAATGGTATGGTTGCAAATGCTGAGAATCATTATCATTACTTTTATCTTATACCTGCGAAAAAAAAAAAATTGAGAGGAAATAAAAATGCTCAATCTGCTCCTTTTTCTTTCAAGTTTATTAGTTGTTTTATGAATCTGTGGATACCTACTCTTTAATTCTTTCAAGTTTAGTAGTTGTTCTATGAATCCGACAGCTTTTATTTTATCTATTAGCCCGAGACTTGTAAATGCTGTAAATCTTGATTCTGCTATTTAGAATTCCGCATGAACACGTCTTATGTTGAAGTACTAATGGATTCTTCTGCATTTCCTCTCTTAGCTCTTAGGAGAAAAAAAGACCAACTAAGAGACAAAGAAGTGTAGAAAACAGAATGTTCTTTAGTGAAGCTGTAGCATGAATTTTGTATTTTCTTACTTTCCCACACAAAATCTTGGTTTTCAGGGTGCCTCTACATTATACGGTCCTCATACTCTAAATGCCTACATTCAAGAGTTTAAGAAGCTTGCCCATGCGCTCATAGATGGCCAAGCAGTTGGTGCAGGGCCACAACCTCCAGATTTACTGAATAAGCAGATAAGCCTACTACCGCCTGTTGTGATGGATGCAACTCCTCGTTCAGTAAAATTTGGGGATGTAAAATCTGATGTTCCCAAGAATTCCACCTTCAATAGAGGTGATATGGTGACAGTTACCTTTTGGTCGGCCTGTCCTCGGAACGATCTCATGACTGAAGGTACATATGCATTGGTGGAGGTTCTTCATGACAAAAAACTGTGGGTTCCAGCCTACGACGACGATGACTTCTGCCTGCGTTTTAAGTGGTCGAGACCGTTCAAGCTTAGCAGTCAAAGCTATGCAACCATAGAATGGAGAATCCCTAAAACTGCAACTCCAGGAGTTTACAGAATAACACACTTTGGGGCAGCAAAAGTACTTTTTGGATCGATCAACCATTTCACAGGCTCATCTACTGCTTTTGGTGTAGTGTAGGACATGTACAAAGTTACATAAATTGCAGGTTAATCAATGTTCCTCTTCTAGATTCAAATCCGAGTTGCTTTACAAGTTAACATCTGGGACTATCTTACAGAAAAACACAACTAAAATGGGAAATGTATTCCGTATTTTTACCGTTTCTGAATCTGGACTGTTCACATTAGAATTTCGACCCTAAAGAAAGAAATACATGTCAATTACTACTTAACAATGTTCATGTTGATAGGTGTTATTCTAAAGATGATATCGAAAAATTTGGGACGGTTGTCCTAGAAATTTTCATGTGCTTTGGGCCTGCCTAGGAATTCAAGGGGTTAACATCTTCTAATCTTCCTCATGATCATATGAAAATGCACAAAGAGAAAACCTCTGGCATTCACATGAACCAAGCAGTCATTTGTGAATTTATTTTCATCCCTTTCAGAAAGCTTATTCATATGGTTTTGCTTTTACCCTATTAGAGCCTATGTGATGCGACCTTTGAAGCTAATTAAAAATCAATCAAAGTAGAGTATACATTGAACCCGCCCATTCAAACTTACTCAACTCGAATTATAGGAGTTGAGTTGAGTTGGAGTTGAGTTGAGTTGGACTAGCATTTTGCGTTGGGTTCGATTAATTTTTTGAAATTGAATAGATTTGGTTAAGGTATCGGGTTCATTAGACTAAATTTTGAGTTGATTCGAACCAAACTAAGATAGCTCGAGCAGGAGCCGTTATAGCCAGTATGGGGCCCAATAAAGAAAACAAGCATAGTTTATGGCTAGAGGCATGGGCCCGAGTATAGTAAGGATAACAAGCATGGATCCCACCAAGTGAGGAGCGGGCAAGTGCTTGGTATGACTAAGCAAGTTTCTTTTTTTATTGAAAATCAAGAGAGAACCGAAGTTGAGGAAGGAGAATCATATGAATCCTCCTTAATTCATGAAGCCCAAAGTTGACGTTTTAATATCAAGTTACTCGTAATTATTTAGTATTTTAATTCTAAAATGTGCAGTTTTGAATCAGTTATATACATTATTTTTTCTATTATTTTGTTTAGTTTCTACGTGAGAAAGCATATATCATTTTCTATCTCCTAAATTCGTACGTGGTTATTATAGGACGTAATTAACCGTTGGAATTGGCTTGTTGTAAGTGATTTTGGCCAAGGCCACCATGGTAAGTGACCTTACTATTGGAGTTAGCTTACTACAATGGTGCGTGACCTGTGGCCCCTTACGACAGTGTCATCGATTATGATTTATGCATGCATTTATATTATTTTGAATCAAAATCATATTTGAGCAATTTTAAACCATGTGGAAAGCATGGTAAGTTCTAATTTTCTTACCCATTATACATTGTTATATTTATTTTTTTTTTATTTTTATTTTTTTTGTTGCAAACATATATGCTGTTATATCCTAATTTATATAATTTTTAATAATTTATTTTTTGTTATACATAATTTCTTTAAATCAATTGAGCCACAAGTGTTGATATATTTAGTTGTTTTACAATTCTCTCAAATTAACTTGAATTTGTTTGTACATTTTTAATATCTTTTATAAAATGGGGTAGGAATGGTAAATAATTTTTTTTTTTTAAATAAATTTTCTTTAATAATACCCGAGAGGAAAAAAAGTACTCCACAAAAAATCATACCCTATAGAGTACTAGTCTTCTTTCAGAACATTCAATACACAAAAATATACAAAACACTCACTTTCTAAACACCTAACACTTTTTAACGGCCAACAACAATCTAAGTTGCACTACTCAAATACACAGTGCACACACTTACACAAACTTATTTTTAATCTAAAATTTTTGCAATTCAATCCAACTAGGGTAGATAGCTAAGTAACATTTGCTCTTTTTAACAAAATGTTTTAAAAGATTACTTCCGCTTATGGTTACAATCATCTTGGCCAAAAATGAAATGATCATATGATGAGAGGGGAAAATGTTAAAATTGTAAGCTCAGAAACAGAAAAGTACGTATTGGACAAGAAAAACTCCTAAAATACACTAACTACTCTACTGCAGGAAACGTCCTAAATGGATTTATGAAACAAATGGCAACTGAATATTATACATTTATACCTGAGGTTTTGTCTCATCCTCATCATCTTCTAACTGGGATCCATGTAAAATCTAACATGTCCCATCTCTGCTATTTTGTACTCAACAATGGCAGGTAGCTCAGAAGACAGGCTGATGGTAACTGTATTAGATAGGGGTGTAGCCTTGGTGAATAAGTTCATATACCTCAAAGAAAATGTCAAAGAAACTGGCTCGTTTATCTCTATAACTGTTGCTTCTTCTGGCTGCATGCCCCAAAATTGAGACAGATCAAAATTCAGTATTCAAAAAAGAATTAAGTTAATGAAATCAGATCCCTGAAGTGTTAAGGCGCATGCAGACCTTGGCTACAGCAGCGTTCTGGCTGCAAACAATGTTTGCAGATCCTATATCGCTTATTGTTGAGAACGTGACATCTTCCCTCGTCACAGAGATTATAACTGTAAGAATCGGTGAAGTCAATTAATTTTTTCATAATCCAAGAATTTGTCAGGTAAATCAGATAAAACACTGAAAGGTAAAGGTATTAGGATGTACCAGTATCACCAATGCTGCTGAGATCTTTGCAAATTCTAGCGAACTCAACAGAAGGCATTTTAACAATAGCATGATGCTCTAAATCTGGAATTCCAAGTTGCTCGCTATCGATGTCCATCAATCTCATCTCAAAATTGGAAACCTTGCGTTGGGCTGATACCATGGATGGGACGGACAAAAGGTAAGAAAGAAAGCATCAGATACTCGCTTCAGATCCAGAGTCCGATGCCTTTCTAGTTAACAATCATTGAAACTGACCTAAGAATCATACTATGCTTAGAGACGAAATGAACCTTGAGATGCAACTACTATTACTTAAATCTAACAGATCAAGAAGTTCAAAAGACAACAGAAAAATAATCCGATAATCTAAAAACTACATAACTACGAGAACGAGGTTCTAAAATGATTGAAACTACTAAAGAAGGACAGAAAGAGCAAGATCATACTGGGGCTTTCAAACACGAAAGTGATAGTATCATTGCCGTCATCAGCCTTGATTCTAATGGCATCATCATTGCCGGCACACTCGAGCATTTTCGACATGTTGTTCAAGTTCATTCCCACGGAAATGTTTCTGTCGCAACGATATAGTTCAAAGGCCTCCGCTCGAAGGAGAAGAACCACCAGGGTAATATGGCTCGAATCCATGGCCTGAAGCGAGCATCCAGTGGCCGAATAATGGAAGTTTGCATCGGTCACAAAATCTTTGATCGACTCCAAGACCTTCTTGAGGAGCGAATTCTGAACAAGATGAAGTTCCAACATTTTTAGAGAAATTACAGAGCAATTGCTGGGGCTGGGTAGGGTTTGGAAAAGCGCGCGAGAAATGGGAAATGAAATTGGGTTTTATAGTGATGATTTGTGAACGCAATTTGAATAGGGAGAGTTCGATTTGACGTGTCGGGTAGTTTGATCGTTCCCGCCATTCCTTGTGGGCCGTATTTCTACGGTAGGATGTCAGTTTGGCCCATTGACCCGTAGACTGGGCCTGCCGCTTGGGCCATGATTTAATGCTTTTTATCATTTAGGCCCATTAATGATGGGCCAAGAAATTTCCCCCTGCCCATAATTTCCACTGCGGGCTTGACGTTTGCCCATGGATTAGAGGTTGAACATAAGTTCTCGTGGCTTTGCTTTGAACTTTCTCAAAATACCTCCTAGCAATGGAGATGTAGTAGTCCTTACTTAAAAAGCCACGATCATTCCTAAATTAGCCAACGTGGGACTCTCTCCCAACAATCCTCAACATTTCATACACGGATCTTGATTGTACGGGTAACGATGAGAAAATTGCATCAATGGTGGCCATTAAATCCGGTTTCATTCATGTTGAGGATAATTTACGTGTGAATATACGTTTAGAAATGTCTGTCAAAATCAATGTAACTCAAATATAAGTGAAGACCAAGCGTAATTCAACTAACGAATGCATAATTATCGTATCAAGACTTCTTGACCTATGGACCATAATCCTTAAAAATGAGTCTCAGTAGTATTGGTAACTTATGCAGAAACAAATTTGCTGTACAAATCTTTTTCATCTTTAATGCCTAAAGAAACATAAAGGTTATCTCTTGCATTTCGAACGGGAAATTCTGCTGAACGAACAGACTCCGAGCAAGAAGACGATAGTAATCTATCTCGATATTCCTTTCGGATTCCCCATAACTCCTCTCCAATAGTTTTCATGGATGGTCGTGACGGTCTCGATGGATCGAGGCATCGGCGAGCCAAGTTGAGCATGTTCTCTGTGGTCCGTGTGGATGCAGAAGTCCTTCTCAGTCTGGGATCCATGGCAACCACAGCTTCTCCTTCATTCAGCTTCTGCATTGCCTGCGTAAGCAATTTTTTATCATGTCTTCTATATGATTATGATGTATATTTTGTTTGAGCTCTGCTTTGGAGTTTGCATGGGATAGGTCTATATGGAGCTGTTTAGCTCTTGGTTGGACTTAGAACTAAGAAGCTGAGCCAACATTTCACATGGAAATATCACAAAATGGCCTAGTAAAAAGATACCCTTCTCATACACGTTCTCCTATCACAAAATTCCTTTTCCCGTCCTCCTTTCTCATACACGTTCCTTTATACAAATATTTAATAGGACGTATCAACGCCTAAGTCAGTTTGTGCACACCTCGACTGTTCTTATAAGCTAGGCGCTTGATCCTACTCTTTCATTGTTATGTTCATCTAAAAAGAGAGGGAATTTAGGGCCCGACTTGAAAATAAGCGAACTCTACTCCTATCACAATAAGGCTTATCTGAGACGTGTTCCATCCACGCAACGCAGAAACTAGTTCTTTTCGAGCTACTCGACCCATTAGTTCCAAGGAAGAAATTCAAAACAAGACCTCATGATACGGTTGATAACTCATGGATTTTACTTGCATGAAATCTAGAGATCATAAACACAGTTGAGCCAATGTCCGCTATGAGTTATGCTCGACTCATTCTATAGCTGAGGTTTTCAAGGGAATGTGATGTAAAACTGCAGGGTATAAAGGAGAAAAATACTTACCCATCTAATAGTTACTCTTTCTTTGACATCCCTTTTTGATTCAATTGGGCGTCTTCCTGTCATGAGCTCTACCAGCAACACACCGAAGGAATATACATCACTCTTCTCAGTGAGCTGATAAGTCCTTAAGTATGCAGGATCCAAGTATCCAGCTGTTCCTTTAACTTGGGTCGAGACATGTGTAGCATTAGAATCTTCTGCAACAAGGCGTGCAAACCCGAAATCGGCCACTTTTGCTCGTAGTTTCTCGGTGATTAGGATGTTTGAAGCCTTTATATCTCTATGGATTATTGGCGCATCTGTCAGTTGCATAATAAGAATTCAGATTCAGATTTCTCTCTGCTTCATCAGTTACTAGATAGTTGAACTCAGCAACTGAACAGCATGAGCTAGTTTGTATCTAAGCTTGTTTTTAGTGATTTTGAAGCTGTTAAAAATTGTCTTTGTCACGTTCAAAATCACTTCCGAACATGCTTGAACAGTTGAAATTTTAGTTTATATTGGATTTGCACTCCCTAACCATTTCTATGAAAGCTATCAAATGCATTACTAGAATCGTGTGCATACCATTGTACATGTGAAGATAGGTGATAGCATGAGCAACATCAATGGCAATGTCCAGACGCTCTGCAATCTCGAGGGCGACTCCTCGCTTGCCTGCATAAACGAGTTAATCTTCTTGACATCTTCTCCTCTGAACATATCAACAAAATTCAAAATGATTCGTCAAAATTGCTTACCATCAAGATGCTCCCGCAGATTTCCATTGCCAACAAATTCAACAATAATAATCCTCTCATCTCCTTGCTCCAGATAGCCATACAAACGAACCAAATTCAAATGTTCGATCCTTGACAAAGTTTGTATCTCATTTCTAAACTCAGCCAACAATCGCCTCTCGTGCGCATTCTGCCAAAAGTATCAAAAATCTGTCATGCTCGCAGAATTGCATCGTATTGATTTCTGGAATGAAGGGAACTATAGACCCTAGATCGATACAAATCTTAACCCTAAGCACTTAATGGTTAGATTAAGATCAATATCATCATTCAGTTCATTGTCAATCTCAAGTTCTATCACGTGATGGACTCAACTGTTACGTAACTTTCAAGAAAGTAACAGAAACCTAATCAACAATGGAGAGAATCAACAGAATTTAACTTGAACTTGAACTTCGTACCCTTCTGGCTCGCTTTACGGCAACAAGAGATCCGTCTTTGAGCTTCCCTTTATACACCGTTCCAAATGCTCCAGTTCCAACTACATTCGCAGCAGAGAAATTATCCGTCGCCTTGTAAATTACGTCAATCGAGAATCCTGCAGATGCGAAAAAATCGCTGGGAAAGGTAGACGATGAACCGTACGAAGCATACGATCCATAAGACTTCAAAGGCGACGAGTTCCTCCCAAAGCTTCCCGACGAATACGCTACACGTGAAAGAAGAACAAAATCAATTTTCATATCAATAAGCCAACTCACCGCAATAAATATATAAAAAAAAACTCACAGGAGAATTCTCTGCGAGAATTATTATCTTCTCTAGCGCCAATCACAGTACGATCCGAAGCGTTCTGCTTCCGACTGATGAAAATGGATTTAAAAAATCCAGAAACTCGATTAACACCAGCTTTCACATACTTAAACGGGAATACAGATTCAGGATTCTTCCGCTTGTTTATGACACCGGAACGGCGTTCGTTTCGGGATTTGGAGTTCTTCGATCTCTGAGCCTGGAATTGAGGGCTAAAGAAGTCTTGGTTCTTCATTTACAGAAACAAAATTCTGCCGTTTCTCGATTCGGAAATCTGATCATGATTTTACCTGTTCCTCAAAATTTAAAATGTTGAAATCAAGAAAAGAGATGAATTGTAAGCACTTAATTTTTAATTTATGAAAGACTGAGTCTGTTTTCTTGGTCAAGCAGAGAAGGTGGTGTAATGCTACTTTGAAGGGTAAAATTGTCTTTAGGGTTTTGACAATTTGAAAATGCCACAAAAGTCCTTGCTTACGCTTGAGAGTTCACGCCTTTTGCGCTTGACTTTGTCCCTTCACTCACTGGTTTTTCATCGCCGGCCGCCGCAATTATGCTCCGTCTCTCTTCCCCGTTCTTTTACACAGGTTCTCTGTTTTTTTCTTGTGAAATTACAAATTTAACCCTTCTAATTTTGACCAAAAAATAATAATAATTTAATCTCAATTAATTTTAAAATTTTAAATTAATCTTTCTATTTTAATTAAATTAAAAACTATTTGGGATTATTTTATTTATAAAGTTTTATCATAATATAAAATTAAAAAAAAAGACTAAATTTTAATTTTGACTAAATTATAAATTTTTCTATATTAATGGTATTAAATTTCTATTTATAACAATTTTATTAGAATTTCATTGATGAAATAGACAATAAATTAAAAATAAAAATAATAAGCATTTTAACTTATTTAAAAATAGAAACTGTTTATTTATTAATTTAATTATTGTTTTTTTTTATAATTTAAATAATTTTTCAGGAATATTGGACAATTTATTTATATTTCCATCAAATTAAAATCTCTATATTTTAAATTTTGTCTATTAATATAAAATTTAAAATAATTGACAGATTTAATAAATTCGTGTACATTTCAATATTATTTTAAAAAATTTGAATCTTTTATATTTAAAATTAAATGGTCTGATTTATTCTATAAAATTTAAATTCTTGTCATTCGTCCATCTAAAAAAAAAAGTGTTTAATATGTAATTTTATTGCATTTATTTTTTTAAGAAAATCCCTATAAAATTAAAATTTTATTGATTATTGATACTCAAGCACCAATTTAATTATAAAAAAACAATTTAATTGAGGCTATTTTCAAAATCTCGAACAAGCTATTTTCAAGCGCACACGTTTATTTAATAGAAATTTAATAATAAATCAAAAAGAAAAGTCTAAAAATTCATAAATTCCAAGCATTTTAATTTTTTAAATTTGGACTCATATTTGAATAGAAAAAATGTATAATTTTCAAAATCTTACGTAGAGATTACTTTTCGTTGGTATTAGAACCAATGATGGCTACCGTTTGTCATTGGTACTCAATTGAAATTGAGTGCACTTGACTTGGTTTGGAGATTCCACATCAGTTGGAGAAGGGAACGAATCATTCTATACAAGGGTGTAGAAACTTATCCCTTGCATACTGAGTTTTAAAATCGTGAGGATGACGGTCATATGTAACCGGTCAAAGCGGACAATATTTGCTAGCGGTAAGCTTGAGACATTACAAATGGTGTCAGAGTCAGTTACTAGACAGTGCATCAAGGTAGGGTTAGACCCTCTCCATAGTTATTACCCAATACATAACAAGTCAAAGCGGAATATCGATATTATCTGCTAGTGGTGGGTTTGTGATATTACAAATGGTGTCAGAGCCAGTCACCAAATGGTGCGTCGAAGTAGGACTAGACCCTCTCCATAGTTATTATCCGATATATAACGAGTGAAAACAGACAATATCTACTAACGGTAGGATTGGACTGATCAATACAAAATTGGCTAAATATACGTGGAATTAAAAAACTCGTAAATTGACTTTTTCATTTAATATATGCTACTCCTTTTTTTCTTTATAAAAAAATTAAAATTTTTTTGGAGGAAGTTAGAATTTATTTTTATAGTATGTTGAAACGTAGAAATTAGTTCTAATATTTAAAATCTTTAATTTCTTTAAAAAATAAGATAATTTTTTTTTTTTTGTAATTATCTCTCAGTTTCTATTAGACTTTGATTGTTTGTATTATTAATAAATATGACATATTATGTCTATTAATCTATTTAACCGTCTGACCACCAATTTAAAAAATGATTATATATAATAGTTAAAATGTCATACAAATAAATTATAATAGTTAAAACTTAATATATATAAAAATAAAATTAAAAGTTTAAATAAAAGTTTTAAAAATATTATTAGTGTTAATTCTAAATAAAACCCTTAACCTTTTATTTAAAAAATGTGTTTAAATATATTTTTCAAGGTAATTTTTTTTTAGTACCTATAAAATTAAAAAGGGAGATTATTGATATTCCAGTGCGTTCTTGAAACGATATATTAACAATAAAACATTCTTAAAGGTAGTTTTTAAAATTTAAGGAAATTCTTAGATCGTACAAATAATTTAAAAATTAAAATAATAATAATCATGAGTTTAATTCAATAAATGATAAATATGAATTCAAAAGAGTATTTTGTTGGTTAAATTGAAAAAAAAAAAAAAAACAATAAATCTACAATTTTTCCAAATTGTATTAGTCATTTTCTTGACTGTGGCATAAATCATTAATTTTTTCAATTTTATATCTAAAAAATCCTTATACCCATTCTAACTTTTTTTTTTTAAAATTCATTATTGGTAATCTACCAATTCCAATTCAAATGAACAAAACTTGAAAGATAGTTGACTAAATGGTAATTTAATTAACTTTCATTCGTAAAGATAAAACCAAAATTTGAGCAATGTTAAAAAATTATTATGTTGCATTGTTATTTAGCACTGGTAGTGATGAACGAACTATGCTCAATAAAAATTTTGAATATGATTATATGTCTGCCAAGAATGGTGGATCAGAAAATCAGTGTTTAAATGAATTTCTCTACTTTCACTCACATTTTGGATCGTATTCTGAAGAACGAGTGCCTTCCTTCTGCAACAATTTCTCCAGTCGTTTTTGTTCTTAATAATCACACTGGCTCCATTGTAACGCTCTTTCTGCCCTAACAGCCTCGACGTTATTTCCAATTCATCCTGCAATTTTCATAAACAATTTAGATTTCATCGTTCTTGCTTGTTTGTTTTAGGGCTCGTGAAGTGAATCTGAGTAGCAGAAGAGAGGATAATACGTACATCAACATCGGCGGTCGACAAGTATGCGATCGAAATGTCCACAGAAACCAGCGTCGGTGGGGGCTCATCGTAGATTACGGCGCTGCCAATTTCATTGACTAGGTTTGCGATCGCACCCGAAGCCAGCCTCCCCGATCGATCCTGAAACGACAAATCGATGACAAGAGGCGTTGCAATTAAGGAAAATAAAAGCACTCCCCACAGATTTCGAACTCCATTGAACAATACGATACAAATTCAATCGTTCCGAGAAAATTTTGCATCGAGTAATTTGATTTCGATTTCGATCGAGCGATTTGAGTGCTTAATTTGAGAAATCAGCCTCTCCTCTTTCTTCATCGAGTGATTCGCTCGCAGAATAACCGATCGTCAATCGATTTCGTAGCGTTTTCATCAGAATTCAGAAATAGCTCCAAAATTAGGGCAAATAAATGGCGAAGGATCTAACAGTCTAACAGAGAGTTGAGTGTTCTTACCGTGAGGCGCGGGGGGACCTTGAGAGTACAAACGATGAGCCCTGGTCGACGCGATTGACCCGGATGCCTCTAAAAGAAAAGAAGATGTAGAAGCAAGAATCTCCGGCACTATTCGGCCGGCCGTCGAGTTTCTCGACGGCATCGGATTCCTCCCGAGTCAATTCCAAAAGCTGCTTCGCCTTCTCCATGGTTTCCTTTCCACCTCTCTTCTTCGATCTTGGCTATCAGAATAGGTCAGATTCATTGAATTATCCAGTGCGACGCAGGAGCATGAGGGTTTGGTGTTCCACCAATTAAAACAATTGATATCGCACGAGCCTCCGAATGGACGGTGGATCCTTATTTTCGGGATGGACAGTTTCTTGTTTGGACGTCCGACGCAGAAATATTCGAGGAATCCCATGAAAAGCATGTGAATAATCAATTTATATGGCCTTTTATTTTCCAACGTTGTCTTTATTATTAATAAAATAAAGATACTAATTATTCGCTCAACTTGGTACTAACTGCAAATTATTTGTGCTATTTATAAGAAATTTAAGTTTAATAAACTAATATATTTTTTTAGAATTAGTGGAAAATTAATAAAAATACTTTAAAATTTAGAAATAAGTAACAACCCTTTACTGTAAATAAACTAGTTTATGGTCTAAAATTGTGTTTTAAAATAAAATAATGTTTGTGTTAATCTAAAATGAATTTATGACAAATGTGAGATAGACTTTATATATATATATTTTAAAAATTTAAAAATAAAATCGAAAAATATAATTACAATAAAAAAAAAAATTAAAGATATAGAGTGCAAACAAAAATGGCATAAACAATAATTGACACAAAAACCAAGCGAGGTGGGTTAATTGTCAATTCCCAATCCAACTTCTTCAAGTTTTTTTTGTTGTGGCTCTCAAGTTGTTGAACAACCCGATGACCGGATAGCCAAGTTCCAAATCGCCATTATCATTCTTGTCTACCCACCGAACCCCAGAAAACAAGACGGTTGTAGGTGCACGTACACACCCATACAAGATCCTTCCAATCAACCCCCGGTTTTCTCTCTATTTACAAATCACTCCCTTGCTCTTATCTAGATTGTTGGTTGGTAATTACAATTCGCACCCCATGATTCTTGTTATTCATTTAAATAATTTAATTAGGGTAAAAATAAAATCCATAAAGTTTTAATCTTTACCCCTCAATAAATATTATACAAATTACCGAATTTAACAATCATACATCAATTTTTAAGATGATAATCAGTATTTTATTTATTAAACTATGTTTTATATTTAATTTTATCTACTAAAAATGAAGATAATTAATGTATTTATGACATAAATGTACCGCGGAAATAAGACGGTAATAATAGGATACAATAATATGCGTTGAACGAATATTATTTTAATAAAATAAAAAAAGGTATGGATGTAATAGAAGCGAGTGAGAAGCACGCGCGTAGGCATTACAGACCTAGAGGGTGGGGGAGGAGAAGGCTATGGGATTTTATTAGTAAAAGAAATTATTATTAATTAAGCAATTGAGAGAGGGTTTAGTGAGGGTTTCTTCGGAGCTTCTTCACTCTCTCCTTTTTGTTTCTAACCACTTCTTCTTCTTCGGTTTCTCTCCGTTTTTTCGATCTTGATGGCTATGCGCCATGAGAGTATTTTGTATCTTCAGCCATGAATCTGCAGAACAAAGCTGTTTCTCATCGGCTTTCTAGTTGTCGCCGCCATCCTAGTGAGCCGGTGACTGGGTTCTGTGCCTCCTGCCTCCGAGAACGCCTTGCTGGGATTGATTCCGATACGCGTCAGGAATCGCCTGTTTTGAACCAGCATTCTACGTCTGAGCTCCGGCGGAGTAAATCTTTTTCTGCGGCGAAGCGTGAGGCCGGCATCGGACGACCGGAGGTGCAGCATCGGAAGTCGTGCGATGCTCGCTCCGGTGATTCGTTGTCGGACCTTTTCTGTCGGGAAGATAAGCCGAGATGTACGAAAGAGGTGGAGATCGAGTCTGAGAATTTAGGTTTTGAATTGCGTGAGGTTGTGGCGAAGGAGAGGCAATTTAGGGCTTCTGAGGGGGTAATTGGACCGGCTCTGGATATAATCGACGATTTTTCTGGAGAGGATGCTGAGTTCAAGACGATGAAGGAGTTTATAGATCTTGAATTTCGGAGGAAGAAGAATGCTGGTCGCGATTTAAGAGAAATTGCAGGGAGTGTGTGGGAAGCGGCTTCAGTCTTCAGCAAGAAACTCGGAAAATGGAGGAAAAAGCAGAAAATGAAGAATCTCGGTAATGATACCGATGTAGGTGCGGCGAAGACAGAGGCTATCAAGCCGAGAGTGCTTGAAGTCAGGGAGACTCGTTCCGAGGTTGGAGAATACGGATTGGGAAGAAGGTCTTGTGATACAGATCCAAGATTCTCTGTCGATGCAGGTAGAATGTCGCTGGATGACTCACGGTATTCGTTCGATGAGCCAAGGGCTTCTTGGGATGGGTATCTGATTGGAAGAACTCATCCAAGGCCTACGCCGATGGTTTCAGTTTTGGAGGAGGCCAAATTACCTGGGATTGGATTTGAGAAAGACGATCCTTCTGATGAAGCAGAAGGATCTCCGATGAATGTAGGCGATAAGATCCCTGGTGGATCGGCTCAGACTAAAGATTACTATATGGACTCATTGTCTTCTGTAAGGCGGAGGAAGAGTTTCGATCGTTCAAGTTCACACAAAAAAGGGGCCTCAGCGGATTTCGATGACTTGAAATTAATATCAAACGCAAAGGTATCTCCTGCAACTACAGAGTTGTTCTATGGTGCAAAGGTGCTAATTACAGAGAAAGATTTGAAGGACTCACACTCAAAAGCAACCAGAGATGGCGATTTGAGTGGCACCAATATTACCTCAAAAGATTCTGTTCCTGATGCGACTGGGATTGATCGAAAGACGTTCAAAAAGGTGCATAGATGGCGTAAAGTGTTGAGTGTTTTGGGTATGTTCCAGAAGCGAAGTGGTGAGAGCAGCAAGTCTGATGATGAAGAAAGCTGTGTTGGTGGAAATGTGGTTGATCGGCCTTTTGCCGCCGAGTCGTGGGAAAAGCTGAGGCGTGTTGCTAATGGAGAAGCAAACGGTTCTGTTAGCCAGAAGCTCATTCGTAGTTACAGCGTTAGCTGTAGAGATCCCAGCAAGCTAGCTGGGATTAATGGCGGTGGCAACGATTCGAAACTGTACGGTTTGAGGCGAAGAGACGATTTTACATTGCAGAGGAATCGGAGTGTCAGGTATTCCCCAAAGAACTTTGATAATGGCTTATTAAGGTTCTATTTGACACCACTGAGAAGCTACAACAGAGGCAAACCAGGAAAGAGCAGGCCAAGAAGCTCTCCTTTCAATGTCAAACATCCCACGTAAAAAGGTGCACCACTTCTTCTTCTTCCATTAAAGCTTGTACTGTAAACATTCTATAAATTAGTTGTTCTCGTTCCTCAGATAAAACTTATGTTCTTATTACGAGCTGGATAAAGCTTGAAAATTGAAATCAATTTCAGTTCTTAATTGCCTAGTTGTTTAGGTAGCTCCAATCAATTTTTAGAACTTATCCAGGTATGAACTTTTGACTCTTGTTTCAATATGAGTAGGGCAAACAACAAAATACAGAATAAAGAGGAGGATGTTTTACATTATTCTTTCTACATAAATCAGCGAACTGTTCCAATGGGTCTCTTATACTTGTACCACTTGGCTATGAAAAGGAAAGCAATCAAATTTTTTATACTCAAGATCACCAAGAGAAAGAAGAAATATTGTATATGACCGTAGTTCAAGTTGTCTGGTATCCATCCAAGCCTCCCATCTTTAGTGCTGATTTTGGTGACGATAGTCACAAGTAGAGAGCTTAGGTAGTTTCCAAGTGCAATGGTAGTAAGCGAGAGAGCGGAGCAGAGACTTCTCATGGCGTCGGGAGCTTGCTCGTAAAAGAACTCCAATTGGCCAATTAAGGTAAATACTTCAGCACAACCAATAAGAAAATACTGAGGAACTTGCCAGAAGATGGACATTGGCATCTTTTCGAGTAGGTAATAGTCGTTCTTTCTCACTTCTCGAAGCCTCACAAGCTCTAAGATTGCTGCAGATAGCATAGCTAGAATTGAAATAAATAGGCCAATGCCCATTCTCTGCAGTTGAGTTATACCGTTTGGATGACCTGTGTATTTTCGAGCCACTGGAACTATGATTCGATCATAAATCGGAACCCAAAAGATCACGCTCAAAGTGTCGAAAATGGAGAGGGATGCTGCTGGGATCTCAAAGTTGGGGCCAATATGAGCATCCATTTTATCACCTTGCAACACAAATAAATTGCCCATCTGACTATATACAGCAGCAAATACAATCCCAGTTGCCCAAACTGGAAGCAACCTTATGATGGCCTTTAGCTCCTCTACTTGAGTGACAGTGCAAAGCCTCCACGGGTTTACTGAGCCTTTTAACATCTGATCTGATTCAATCTCCACTGCTGCCTTGTCAAAGAACCTGAATTCAGACAAAATGGGTATGAGTAGCTCTTAAGATGTGCTTCAAGGCAGGGTTTTCAGTTTTAAAATCGAACCTGAAATCATCGGTGTGGTCGAGTTTGCGGCTTCCTACGATAGAAGACTCAGAATCAGCAGTCTCGTACAAAGCCTTGCTTTCAGGTACTTTCACCTTATATTTTCTAAACGATGCCACCATGACCTGAGATATCCGTGTAAAAGGACTTCCTCCAGGTTTCTGGTTCCGAAACAACCGAGTCCCCGAAAAGAAACTTGCCACCGCAATCGCCATAGCTATGGCTGGAATACCAAACCCCCAAGCCCAACTCACATTATCTTGCACCCAAACAAGCACAGAACTTGCTATAAGAGCACCAACATTGATTGAAAGATAGAACCAATTAAAGAAAGAGCTCTTATGCTTCTTCTCAGTTTCATTGGCATCATCAAATTGATCAGCTCCGTAAGATGAAACACAAGGCTTAATGCCACCAGTTCCCAATGCAATCAAGTACAAAGCCACAAAACACACTGCACTTTGTGCAGTCGTCGCTTGACAATCATCTTTAGCAACACATGTGGGCTTTAAACCATGAACTGAAGCTGACAATGTCAAAAGTGTCATCCCCTGCAAATGTATCACAATTTCCCATTGAAGCTTAAACTCTCAAACACCAATTCTGGAGTTAGATTTGAATTCACTTCTTAGTTTAGAGTATATGTTTTAACTTAGTTGAGCTACACGATCAAATTAGTATCAATAAATCTCTATCTTCTACAAGTTTCTGATAGAGAACTCACAATAACATAGATGATAGAGAAGGTAGCAATCCACAAGTTTTGGAGAGAGAGAACTCACGACAACATAGATGATGGAGAAGGTAGCAATAGTTCGATATCTTCCCAAGTAGGCATCAGCCAGAAAAGCTCCGATCAAGGGAGTAATGTAGCAGGTTCCACTCCAATTAGCCACATTCTTAACAGCAGTAGCACTGTGCTGATTCAAATGTTTCTTAAAGTAGAGCACCAAGTTCGTGCTCATTCCATAGTAAGCCAATCTCTCACAAAATTCATTGCCTATTCATTCAAGAATCAACAAGTAAATTTCGGAAGCCATAGAAATCATCAGTTAAATTCCATATGAAAACTCATCGACCTAACTTTTCCAGAACAGAAAAACTACCCAAAATATAGGGACAGGCCTTCCAGGTTCCTGTTTGGCTTCTAATCGCAGGATCTCCGCGGTAATCCACTGTTCCATCTTGCGTGTAAATACTATCCTCTTCCTCCATGGTTAGGTTTCAGAAACTCCTTCTAACAGTAGAATCTCCAAGAATCTGACAGAGATCAAACGAAATTTCAGAAACGAGAAAATAGGTTGCCGTTTCAAAGATTCATTTCCTTACCAAACAGATTTGGGGGAAAATGAACATACCTAAAAGGAGAATCGCATCCAGAAGGAAGGAACCGACGGGACAGGAAAAGTAATTTGCGGAGTTTTCTGTGGAATTTTCAAAAGCAATAAGTGGAAGATAATGAGTAGTGATCTTAGTCTTGAGAGTCGAGGCGTTCAAACTTGGAATGAGAAAGAAGGAGAAGTGGTGGGACCTATGAACCGCATCACTGGGGACTCCATTACTGAGCTTTTGAACAAGAACTCGGTTTCGGCAATTAGGCATTTGTTTATATCTTGAATTGGCGGCGATGGTTTAAAATAACGCCGTGGAAAATTGGAAACCGAGGCACTGACGGACTATTCAAGGAGTGAGCTTCAACATAATTTTCATTTTGACTAAATTAAATTACTATTTTTTCCAAGGAATATAGGATTTGGAAATTGGCAATTTTATTCTTAAAACTTTAGAAACAATTCTAAATAATTACCTAAAATAATGGATAAATTATTAAAAAATAATTCAAGTGTGATATGTTTTGGAATTTCCCTTCTATATTACAAAATTAAAAATTCTTAATTTTATTTGAAATTTTGTCGAATTTGATAGAATTCAAATGGAACGTTGCAGCATACTCTATTAACCTTAAAAATAGATATAAAAAAAAAATGGCATAAAATTGACAGCTGTCTGATATCGTTCATGTGTCATTATGGATGAATAAATAAAACAAGATATATAAGTCGCAATCGTTTACCATTTAGCGACAAATTTTACTTTTATAAATATTTATTTAATATTGATAATTAATAAATAAAAAGGGAATAGGTACTCTCGGTAGTACGCTAAAATTTCCCTCCTCCATATCAAACTTCGGATGCTTTTATGCCACGTCAGTCACCTATTGGGCTTTTTAACCCCTCCAGCCCAATCCAGTTTTAACGATCCAATAACGAGTCTCATTGAGCCCAACAATGATTCTTTTATGGGCTTTCTATTATCTGGCCCAATATTGCATATATTGGATGAAATAGCCTATAATCATGTTTTTTTTTTGTTCATACTCCGTCTCCTCCATCTTGACCACTCGGATTCCACGAGTAGAAATAGAAAGTTAGATGATCACAATGATCATAGGATAAATTAGGGTTTGTATAAGACAGTAAACTATAGTATAGAGACAAAGTCTCGAGCTGATCTGATATGATCCAATCACAATGATATATGAAAATAATTTAATTTTTATTCCAGCTTTAATTTAAATTAGATCACTACCACGTACATAAATAAAATAACTTAAAAATTGCATACCAAATATTTAAAATAAAATATGCGTTGGCGTGAATATAAAGTAATATAGCTTAAATTATTTTTATTTATATGGATATTTAAAAAATGAAAGACTTAAAGAATTAATGGTGTAATTTAATAGAATTAAAAAGAAAATAATGATTAAATGGGCAGGGTGGAGTTGGGCACACGTGGGAGGAGTCCCTCACACGCTTCCCGGGAAGCCTTTGAAATCTGAAATCACATTTTGTCTGACCCTTTTAAAACTTTGAGAAAAAGGAAACCGGAAAGGAGAATCTTTCCTTAAATAGAAAGGGCCCACACCCTATTTTATATAAAAATGCCTTTTTTTTCTTTTTTCTTTTTAAAAAATAATATAATATTTAATAATTTGCATTAAAAAAAGACTCTTATATTTATTTAATAACCATAATACCTCTTCCCCAATTTACCCCTTTCATACACCCAACAGACACATGCGAACCACATCACTACCCCCACAAAAAAAAATCCAATTAATTAATTATATATATTATTTATTTATTTTAAACAATTAATTTTTTTAAAAAATACAATATTTATGAAATAATTAATGAAAAACAACCCAAATATGGATTAGGTTTTAATTGTTATTTATTAATTTTTTTTAATTTGATTTAGTTGAAGAGAAAATAAATAAAGAAATTGACCAAACTTGGAGAGGAATATTGGGGTGACATTAATGTAATAAGAAATATTATTTTATTTTATTTTATTTTATTTTAGTGTTTTCAATTTTTCAAGTGACAGCCACCAACCACTTAAATTATTTATTTTGTCTTCTTCATAATTATAATATTAATAAATTGCTTTTTTTAAATTAATATATATATTAAATTGGCTGAGCGTAAAAAGACAGACAAACAAATTATCTGTAATTTTGTATATTTTATTCTATTATTAAATATTTTAATTTCAAGCTTCCCTTTTCTTCTTTTTCTTTATTTTTATAAATTTTTATTTATTAGTTTTAAACTCTCTTTTCACATTTCAATTAATAAATTAAATAAATATTTTATGATATAATTTTATTTATTATTATTATTTCACATCAAAGTGAGAGAATGGATAAATGAGAATCTACAAATAAGTCTCGTGTTTAAAAAAATAATAAAAATAGTTAGTTTAACTTGACGTGAATTGATCCAATCAAAGCTTAATAATCATTTATGATATTATAATAAGAGATTAGTTTTGAATGAGTTAGACCCGTCTTTAAAATTCAAATTCAGCTTCTAATGGTCTCGACATTCGTTACTGTTGAGATATATTATTTATAGAATATGTTTTAGATATTAATTAATTTATATTTTTCTTTTTGGTAGGTATTAGTCGATGTATCCTATTTAAAAGATATCAATATCAATGAAAATACATACATTCTCAATTTTATTTCTATTTCTCATTCTTAAAAGTTACGGTTGTAAAATAGTGTCCAAACAAACCAACATGGATCATTTTAGGATGTTTTGTTGTCACTCACATGTTTTTTAGGAAAATTTTCAAAAAGTCACTCAACATAAGATTGCTCAATATCTAAATATCAGACCGGGATTTAGAATTTAGATTCAGCACCTAAAATAGTTCCGACATTCCCGTGCAATGTTACCCACTTGTCTTAAAGTGCTTCTAAGAGTGAGAACTATCCACACAAACGAACACGTCATTTCATGATGTTTTGTCTCACGTGTTTTTTTTTTAAGAAAATTTCTAGGTCACCCAACATAAGATTGCTCTATTCCTAGGATTCATGTTGGGATTTAGAATTAAGATTTAACATTAAATGGTCTCGACATTTCTGTACAACAAGACCATGTTGTCTACTTGTCTGAAAGTATTTTCAAAAGTGAAAGACTATACTCACAAACGAGCACAATTATCTTCATTAAACATATGTTATGGATTCATTATATTTCGTTATTTAAAAAAAAAAAAAAAAAAAAAGAAACCGCAACTTAAAAGCATCGGAACCAAATTCGGTAATCAAACGCGTAAAATTGGATATTCGTGAAAATTAAAGCAATTCCACTAATTAAAAAACTTTTGCATTATGCGTCAAGATAATTCAAAGATTATGATTTTAACCACTTTTACTTTGATCTTCATCTTTTTTTTCCTTAACTTTCACAAAAAACAATATCATCCAATGGCAAGGCAACACCATAGGACCATCATTTTTAGGGTTCTTTCAAAGATGTGATTCACACCCTTTTAAATCAATATATATATATATATATTATAATAATAATATTCTTTTACTATTATTTAAAAGATCGAAACCTTTAAAAAAAACTTTTTTTACACTTAATAAGTCGATAAATTAATTTTTTGTATACCATAGGTCACATAATCTCCGATTTTAATGGAGGGAGTGCACCTCAAGAAAAAAAAATATATATATATATTCTCGTGAGTATATATAACCTCGTTATCTGTGAGACCCCACGTTGGTTGGAGAGGAAAACGAACATTTCTTATAAGGATGTGGAAACCTCTCTCTAACAAACGCGTTTTAAAACTTGGAAAGATAGCCCAGAAGGAAAAGTCTGAAGAGGACAATATTTGATAACGGTGGGCTCGAGCTGTCACAAATGGTATCAAAGCCAGACATTGAGCGGTGTGAAGACTCTGGGCTCCCAAGCGGGGTGGATTGTGAGATACCACATCGATTTGTAGAGGGGGAATGAAACATTCCTTATAAGGGTGTGGAGATTTCTTCCTAGAAGGGAAGCCTAGAAGGAAAAGCCCAAATAGGACAATATCTGCGAGCGGTGAGAGAAGCACAGAACAGGATAATATTTGCTAACGGTGGGCTCGGGCTGTTACAAATGGTATCAAAGCCAGACATTGAGCGGTGTGAAGACTCTGGGCTCCCAAGCGGGGTGGATTGTGAAATACCACATCGATTTGTAGAGTGGGAATGAACATTCCTTATAAGGGTGTGGAGATTTCTTCCTCGGAGGGAAGTCTAGAAGAAAAAGCCCAAATATGACAATATCTGCAAGCGGTGAGAGAAGCACAGAACAGGACAATATCTACTAGCCGTGGGTGAAGCTAGAAGGAAAAACCCAAATAGGACAATATCTACTAACAATGGTAGAAGCACATAGGACAATATCTACTAACAATGGTAGAAGCACAAGACAATATCTACTAGTAGTAAGTTGAGGTTGTTACATTACTAGTACCAACCAAACTGCATCACTAAACAAGCTCACTTTGGCTCAAATGTGCATAGTTCGAGTGTTAACTCAACCGACACATAATAATTAATTTAATTTAATTATTATAAGTGTAATGAGGATATATTAATTAAGTTAAAGCATTGAGCCCTAATTATGAAACAAATTGGAATAAGATGGGACCAATCATTTGCAAGGTATGAGAAAAGTAAATTAAATTAATCACTAAATTAGTGCCTTTCACCTCACGCCTTGGCCTTTGATCATAGATTCATTTTTATAATTAATAATTTCGCTAACTCTCCCATATTTTACTAACTAATTCATGCCCTTTTCAAACCATTCCTACACTACTACTACTTTATTTAATATTAAATAAACAAAAAATATATATATATTCATCTTAATCCAACTTTAAATAATTAATTACAAATAATGGCACGTTTATAAAGTTTGACCCTAAATTATGTCGTAAAATAATTAATAGGCAATAATTTTTATTTTAACCTCGAAAAATTCACGGTAAAGTCATTTATGTTGAACGTGCATAAATTTACTACCCAGTTTCAATTAAAGTGGTTAAAAGAGAGAAGAATGACGGAGATAATTATAGTAGAACCATAGATCACATCAGAAGGGGACCGTTTGGCCCTTTCTTGCATAGTACATACAGAATGAGCCTCGTGCTCCACACGCCACCACACATGTCCCTTCAAGTTTATTTTTATAATAATCATTATTAATTTCCGATCCAAACAATGGTATAAACGTGAGAGAGAAACTGTTTTCCTTAGATTATATAAACCATGTCCAATTATTCCCGTTCATGAGTGAACTATCTTGATGAAAATTTTATTTACTGAGCTATACTCAAATTAGGATTTTAGGGTAAGACGAAGTTCGAGATCAAATTCACGAGCGAGACAAGGGTAAAAAGGGTAAAATGGGGGGTTGGTTAGTTGGTCCCGGCTACAATTATGTGCGCACAATTGATCCAATACAAACGGTGGCATAATTGGGAGTTCATGTGACCTGCGTGGGGCACACGCATTGGTGGTCACCATGATCTACCTGGACCATTTGTTTTGGACTTCATTGTGCTTCCCCATTTGCCCAATGAATGAACGACACGTGTAGAAACATCCACTGTTGGATGAGAAACATTCTCGAGATCGTAACCCTTAAGTAGTCACAATTATGTGGAAGACTGCCCAATCAGAAAGGGTGGTCCACTTCCAACACTACAGGGGACCCCACTCTATCAACTTGCATGACATCAATCACAGCCGTTGGTCTGGATCTATTGTCACTTCTTCTTGTAAATATTTATTTCTATTTTTTAAAAAGAAAAATAAAAATAACAACACACGAATGGTTATTTCAAATTATTTCATTATATTTTTTAAAAAATTATAACAAAATAATATTCGAAATTAAATCTTTATATCAAAACTCATTCGTTGACGTTCTTAACTTTTTAAAGCTCTTACAAGTCAAAATTTAAACGAAACGGGCAAACGGGCTCTTCAAACCACGAAGTTCAAGTTTCTAAGCCTCGATGGTCTAACCAAACGAACTTTGGACCAAACATGGAGCTAATCAGGAAAAATAAAAGCTCTTCAACTTTTCATTTTTTTTTAATAAGTTGAAAAATCCACGTAATAAATTCATCCACCAATCAAATCCATCCACGTTGCACTTCTCTTCTTCCTTTTATTGACTCTCTGTTTCTGTTTTTTTTCCTTCGTTCAATTTAGATATTCATTCCTGGAAGCTCCCTTCCTCCATTGCTTCGCTTTTGGAGCTTCTACTTTTAATTTTTCCACAGCTTAGAGTTCACTCGGATTCTCCTTTTTTCAGCTTTCTTTTCGATTCATTCTTCCATTTTCCTTTTCATTTCTCGATTTCTTTTCGATATCCGATGTTCTGTTCATCCTCTGGATCGATTCATGCTCTGTGCTTGCCCAGATTTTTTCCCGGAAAATTTTAGCCACTTTCTCGGTTTATTTTCCCGGAAAATTGTTGTATCGTTTCTGTTTGGATGGTGGGAAAATTTCGCCCCACTGCAGTTTTGAAAGTGGCGTTGTTGTTCTTGTTTTTAGGGTTTATTCGATTGAAATTTGAATAGAACGAACAAAACTGGGCTGAGATTTTTTCTTTTTTGTAGATTCCTCTGAGTAAAATTATTCTGATTCGTTCAAATGCTTGTTGATTTAACACACTTATTGTCAAATTCCTATTCGGAAATATCCTCCATCTCTCCACATTTAGTGAAATTTTCTCTCTGTGTTCTTCCTGTTCTTCATCTATTTAATAATTCTTCTGTTTCTCTTGTAGAATTTCACGTTCCCATCATGAATAACTGTTTGTTTCAATCTGTTTGAGTTGAATTCTGTTTCTAAATTGTGATTCATGAAGTGGGAAATGGAAATTCTCTCCCCTCCTTCACTTGTTTCCACTATGAGTTGGAGCTCCGGCAGCAGTGATAGCAAGAGCTCAAGATGGACTGTAGCTGAGAACAAAATGTTTGAGAATGCTCTAGCCATCTACGACACCGACACGCCCGACCGGTGGCAGAAAGTCGCCTCGATGATCCCTGGAAAGAAAGTAGGGGATGTGATTCGACAGTATAAGGAATTGGAAGCTGATGTTAGTAGTATTGAAGCTGGCTTGGTCCCAATTCCTGGCTATGATACCTCCCAATTTACTTTAGATTGGGTTAGCGGCCATAGCTACGACGGATTCAAGCAGTCGTATGGTGTCGTCGGTAAACGATCCTCCGGGCGCTCGGCTGATCAGGAGAGGAAGAAGGGAGTTCCATGGACGGAGGAAGAACATAAGTGAGTGATGATTTTACCATATGAATTTGAACTTTTGTTTAGTGGAATTCTGTTGAGGTATTGTAATTGATCGATTTGTAGGCTGTTTTTGATGGGGTTGAAAAAATATGGTAAGGGAGATTGGAGGAACATCTCGAGAAATGTCGTGGTAACGAGAACTCCAACACAAGTAGCTAGTCATGCTCAAAAGTACTTCATTCGGCAGCTCTCGGGTGGAAAAGACAAACGAAGAGCAAGCATCCACGATATAACTACAGTTAATCTCAACGACACAAGAAGCCCGTCGCCCGTAAACAAGAAGTCGTCATTATCACCGGAGCATGCAGCTGTGCTCCCCCGCCAACCGAATTCATCGTCGTCCATTCCCCAAAACACCTTCAAATGGGACCATCACCGCTACCAACAACAACACGACAGTGGCGGAGCAACCATGGTCTTCAACCACTCAAACAGGGACATTTTCATGTCCTCAGCCGTGTTCGGGGCGAGCTCCTACGGCGACGTTGGACTACCGGAGCACCACCACCTGCAAAAAGTTGCAGGCAATGAAGCCTTCATTGGACCCCAAAACATGATCTTTCCGATGCAAGCCGGCCATTACTTTCCTCTTGGATAGTTGAAAATTGAGCGTTTTTTCTTCTTTTATTATCCTCTTTGAGCTATCGTTTAGTATAGTTGTACTCTTAATTCCTCGTGGTTTATGGAGATATCTGGTCATGTATTTTAAAACACAGTCCATTTCATTTTTACTGTGACTTTTCCATTGGGGGCATCCAATTTCATGCCGGAACAAAGCATTTAGAGATGAGCAAAAAAATGTTCTTTGCCTAGTCAATGAAAAATGCTCTCAACCCGTTCGAGTCAAAGAGCTAAACCAAAAGGCTGCCAAGCTCGTGAATCATCCAAGGAAGAAGCTATATGTGTTTCTCTCAATAGGATTCTTGTCCACATTCACCAACTAAGCATCGACTCGAACCGTGTTGACTCAACAAACGGTCGTACTTTAGTGTCGAGGCGATCAAAATACCGAAACCGAAGAAGAAAGAAAGCAAGGATCTTTTGATTCTCCATATGGTCATATCAGTGATTGTGTATAAACTGTTAAGCATTATTGTTATTCATTTGTGAGTTCATAAGTTTTGAGCAAATTTTGTGGATTTTTCAGCTTTATTTATTTATTTATTTAATTTTTATTTGGGGTTTAATTTAATTTAAAAAGAAAAAGAAATTATTTTTTTAATAGCTTTTGGATTGAACTTTCTTTTCAAATACAAAAAGACACAGACAAAGCCAACAGGTAAAAATAGTGTAATAAAACATGTGATTTGATTGATTTTGCTTTCAAGAGTTCTTTTTTTTTCATTTTTTTATTAAAAAATCTATTTTTCTTTTAATCTTCATGTCAACAATTAAAAAATAAAGAAATTAAAAAAATAAATAATGGTCTCGATATTCTCCCGTAACATGACCAACATTAGTTTCGAATTCAACCTCTGATGATCTCGACATTCTCCTACAACATGGCCACGTGACATGTTTTTCGTCTAAGAGTAAGGAATATTTCCAGAAACCAACACGGGTTCTTTTAGGATCTTTGGATTGCTTATAGCTAAGGACGTTTAACTTTAAAATTCTTATGATTAAACCACCGAAAACGATGCTACACATTGTTGGGATAGATAGTCCAATTTGAATTTCTCCATTCATGAACCATTTTTTACTCGGGTATCCTTCAAACCAAACCTCCCTCATAATGTAAACGCTCTATTGAACTTCTAACATTAATCTTAAGTGATTAGTTTCAAACCTTTATCACCTTTTTCCTTTTAAAATAGTCAACCCTATAAAAAAAAGTCAAAATTTTCGAGCTCATAACCTCTTATTCATCTCGAACACGACAAACTTTCATTTTTGCTTATTTTAAATCTCCAAACTAACTTTGCATAAAAAAACAAATCATAGCACATTTTCAATAATGTTTCGTGAAAACCCTAATTCTCGAACCAGCAATTCCGATACCTAACCCATTAAACATACTCGGAACAAAAGCGTGAAAAATAATAATTCAATAGGAACGGGTCAACAAAAAAAAAAAAAAAAAATCTTTTTAATTTAATTTTTTTTTTTTTAATAAATAATTTTTGGGTTTTAAAGAATATGATTGGTGGGCAATTATGATGGGAAAATGGAATATTCATCCCCCACCACTTAACCAAAGAATTACAAAGCAACAAGCTTTTGAGAAGTAAGTGACAAAAACTAGCCACACTCTTTTTCCAAAAGTGCTTTATTTATTTATTTTATTATTATTATTATTTATTATTATTATTATTATTATTATTTTGCAACTTGTTTTTTTAAAAGAACCTTGCCCCTAACTTTATTTATTATTATTATTATTATTTATTTATTTATTTATTGGGAATGGTTATAGCCTTAGCTAAGTAGCTACCACAAATGCATAATCAAAACTTCAAGCTTTCGGTCATTGAAATATTCTGATTCTTTTTTTTTTTTTTTTTTAAATAAAAAACAGATAAATTTTGGTGGGGGGGAGAAAAAGGGGGAAATGGTCTTTAAAATACTGTTGGGATGTGGGAGAATGCAAGAAGAAAGGGACCCTTGAAAAGAGCTCTATAGACATCGATTGTTCGATTTCGTTCTTCTAGGTGGGTTTATGATACCGTGTGTTTGCAGTGTTTTCTTTGACACTCGTTGTTTTGATTCGTTTCCCTAATTGGGCTCATTGAAATATGATGTTTTTTTCTCTCGTTTTGTTATGAACTTCGAGATGCTTTGTTTTAATTAGTTCTTTATTGTTGAGTTTTTTTTTAAAATTAATGGTCATTTTGTCCGAATTTGTCATTGTATGTATCATTTTTGGGTTAGGTTGCATTTGGATCTTTGAGTTTTGTATTTAGATGCATTCTTGGGATTTATTTGAAAATTAAATCTAAATGCATGACACTTTCATCTTCACCTTAGTCTGTGACAAATCCTAAAATATACTTCACATATGCAGTCCTTTGCGATGGATCCACGGTTAACGAAGACGTCCAACACCGACCAAAACGACTACCTACTAGAAACTGCCTATTAGAGATTAACAATAGTGACTAACAACCACTGACCTCAAACAGCATCCAGCGACAAGGATTCCAATTTTTTTGAACAACGACCATCGACGTTTAGGTTTCAAACAACAACCTATTATGAATGTTTATCGTTTCTAAGGTTTTCAAACCACAGACAACAAAAATGTACATAAAATGGGGTTTTATATATTATGTAGCATATCAAAGATGTTGAAATGTTTGCAATAAGCTTCAAATGTTAGTTATTCTATATTTGGCAAAGGATGGGTATTCATATAGGGTTGTGGAAGCTGTTTGGGAAGAGGTAGCAGCTTTCCGATGGTCAGGGACGGCGGCGGTGGTGATGAGGATGGCTTAAAGGGAGTGGTTCGGTAGTGGAAAACAAATTGGGTTCGGGTAATAGAACCCGAAACCCCAGCCACGGGGGTATAGGTAGTATTTATAGGCTTAATTTTCAAATGATTAGACTATAACTACAGCCTGATGCAACATTATTCTTCTAGCCAAAAGGAGGAATAAATATGTGAGATCCTATATTGGTTAGAGAAAGGAACTAAACATTCATTTTAAGGACGTAGAAACTTCTCACTAACATACTGCATTTTAAAATCGTGAAGCTAACGACGATAGATAATGGGCTAAAGCGGACAATATCGGTTAGTGTGGGCTTGGGCTATTACAAATGGTATCAATACTAGACACCGAACGGTGTGCAAGAGAGGATGTTGGACCCCTATGGAGGTGGATTGTGAGATTCCACATCGATTGAAGAGGGGAACAAAACATTCCTAATAAGAATGTGGAAACCTATTCCTAACAGACGCGTTTTAAAATTGCGAGGCTGATGACAATACGTAACGGGCTAAAGCGGATAATACCAGCTAGCGGTGGTACAAAATCCTAAATAATTGACAAGAGAAACCAAGTGAAAGAGCCATGTAGGGGCTACCAAAGAATTTCCCATGCTGAAAGGGCACCCCACAATCATATTTCCACAGCGATCAGGTTAGTTGAAGAACATTTTAAGATCAGAAGAACCATTCAATTCAACTCTAGATTTACTCCACAAGTCTAGATGATCTTTCAAGAACTTTGTTCTCTATCTCTTTAAGCATTTTCACAAGTTATCGACGACGGAGCTGCCATAGGAGATGTAAAGTTCTAATGGAAGCTCCTAACTTAGGAAGAAAGTACAGTGAAGACATAACAGAATGCAAGTTCCTAAACAATCAAAGATTGTTCTTGAAGAGACCAACTACTGACAATACACAAGGATATTGGAGGGAAAGAGAAGAAGGAGATACCTTTGAGTGTGAACAAGAACCAAAAAAAGAATACATTCAAGCCTGCAAGCTAACATGCCGAAGCTTTCGCCGATTCGTACATGGCAGAATCATTCCGCTGCATCCAAATCCTCACCGGTCTCCAGCCCTGTTTACAGAAGTGAAGAAGGCATCAATGGAAGAATTGCAATCTCCCTCTCTCCCTGTATGGACTTCAATGTGTTTGTGTTGTGCATTTGATGTGAAACAGTGTAAGGAACAACAAGATGATATCAATGGTGGAAGAATTACAATCTCCCTCTCTGAACTTCTAATATAGATGAGTGGTTTTAGATTAGAAAGAGACTTTCAAAATCACTCAAAATCATGTTGTTAATCATTCAAAACAAGACATTAAAATGATTATGTTGAAGATCAACTTGAATAAATCACTTGTAATCTTATCAATTTCACTAAAATCATATTCTAAGAATACTAAAGAGAGTTAGAAATCCATTATACAAAATGAAAATGCAGAAGCCATTTGCAAGTAAGCAGACTATCGTCTGTATCAGAATCAGAATCCATAGCATAAATCTAAGTTGTCAAGAACAAGAAGGCTAATTCGTGGTTTGAATGTTGAACTAAGCAAAATTAAAGTATGCAATCTTGCAATGTAAGTTTTCAAAGCAAGAAAATCAACCTTCTTCGCCTTCTAATTCTTCTTCTTCTTCCTCCTCGTCTTCAATTCCTTCTTCGTAATTGATTCCATATCTCTCATTCAGATAATCCACCGCCGCCGGCGTCAAAACCAACTTATCAGAATTCAAAATATCGAACAAATTCAGTGTTCTCGGCGTCAACAACTTCAGTGTTCCGATATTGCGGCTGGATAGTCGCACATTATCAGAAACCTCCGTCATTAAGAACAAGGATTTCTCCTTAGGATCGATTCCCCATCTCTTTAGCGCAGCAATGAACTCCTTAGTTTTCGGCTTCTCGAATTTGTCACCAAAATCTTCCACCACTATCGTATTTACCGCCGCACTAGCCACCGCCGTCGAAATCGCCAGTCTCTTCTCCTTTCTGTTGATTTTAATGGACCAATCCCTAGGTTTCGGCCCGAAAACCACACCTCCGCCAGGCCGGAGAGGAGTACGCATCGAACCACGACGGGCCTTCCCAGTTTTCTTTTGCTGGTATGGTTTTCTGCCGCCTCCTCTAACCTCAGCTCTAGTAAGAGTCGAGGCGGTCCCACGGCGCTTGTTCTGTTGATCAGTAATAATGGCTCGATGAACGACGGCGCGAGCGGTTTCCGGTGGAGCGGACTTGAGGTCAAGGACGGTCTCGCCTACTTTTTCTCCGGTGAAGGAGAGGACTGGAAGAGTAGCGAGCTGGGAGGAGATCGATAAGGGCTTGGATTGGGGTTTAAAGGAATTGGGTTTCCAATTGCAAAAGAGCTTAGAATTTTGGTTGGCCGATGAAAGGAAGATCGATGAAGAGAAGAAAGAGAGCGACGATGGCGTGGTGGAGGCCGCCATTGTAGGTGAGGTTGAAGAAGCTTTGAGGTGCTCTCTGGGTTCTACAGATGGCTTCGTTATCCACTCCCGCTGATATCAATGGCAAATAGGAAAATAACGGCTTAAATAAATAATTTTATTTTTTAATATTTTTTCTTTAAAAAAAAATTATTTTCCTTATTTTGCTTGTAATTTTACAACATCCATCTTGATAAATAAATATAATATAATATTAAAAATACTATTTTCATCATTTACTTTATTATTTAATTTTCTAAAAAAATAGTTTTTATTAATTTTATTCTATAATTTTTTTAAAAATAAATCTATATTGTATTCTTTTTAATAAAAATTATTGTTCTTGTTTAATTAATTTTAATAAAAATAATAATTAAAATAATGAATTTGAAAAGTAAATGAGATTTCAAGCTGAGAAGTAAATCAGAAGAAACCGGCGGCATCGAACAGCAAATTCCGGAAACAAAGACTACAAGCCGACTTTTTCGAAGTCGAACTCCACCGTCGTCCTCCTGTCCGTCGTTCGCGGCGGCATAAGCTTTCTCCATGGCGAAGGTACTCCGTCGGTGAAATGTAATTGCGAGCACTTCCATCTCCGACGATTCTCGAAGGCCTGCATTCGTCGTCAACGCAACCAATGCTCCAGTTCCAATTCTTAACCTAAATTCAGAGTTCTTCTTGCTTCTGAAATTGGAATTTACGCGAGTTCGGGCTGAGGATTTGAGATCTAAGTCGTAGAGAATGACGAGCGAGGATTATCGAGTTTATCACGAGAGGCAAAAACTACAGTTCTGCCTCTTGCACGCGCTCAACAACCTTTTTCAGGTACCTTCACTATCGAATGTTTGACTGTGGAAAAGTTGCTGAACGCTCTCTGATTGGTTGAGATGAAAAAAAAAATCGTTCAATCTTGAAATTTATGATTTGCAATGTAATTAAGATGCAGATGAACGGAATTATACTGTTTTTTTCGTCATTAAGAAAGGATTATGGTGCATAGAGTCTCAGAATTCGAACTAATCGTCTCACTATTTCACGATTTGTTGCTTTCCTTTTGTAAGTCAATGTCTTCTTACTGTTAAATCGTTAATCAACATTTAAACGCCTCTTACAACAGGAAAAGGATGCACTTACTCGAGCCAACTTAAATGCAACAGCTGAAAAACTGGTGCTCGAGGAGCCAAACAAAGAACCTTGGACGCCATTGTCATTTGTCTTTAAGCCTCATCACAACACAGTAACTGGAAATTATGGCATAACCATCGAAATAGGGCTTCTTCAATCGATTTGGATGGGCCTGAGGCTACTCATAAATTTATGGTTTGATGGCATTTGGAATAGTAGGCACTGGGATGCACCGGGAAAGATAAACGAATTGTGGTATAATTTGGACAGTGGTCTTCTTGCTCCTCATCCGTTTAAGGATATTGATGAAGACAATTTTTGGATCATGTGATTGGTGGCAATGGGGAAATTTTGTTTGTCATAAATGACAGGAACTGAATCTCTTCCAGTAGGATATTCATGTTTGTGCTCGAATCAAATGTAAAATAAGAGTTATAGCTGGATTATGTTACCTGTATATCGGCACCTTGCTTAGCATATCGAGATCTACTTGGCTTGAGCTAATGTTTCTTATTATTTCATATTCTGATAAAGAAGGAAGGGAAATGATTTGAAGTTAAAAGCATTGAGAGATGGTTCACGTTTAGAATCAAACCAGACATTTTGTACATAAAAGCCAAATGATGACACTATTATCTGAAGTTGGTTCCTTGAAGGAATTCTGAATTTGCTTAGCTGCTGGCAAAACTGCCATCAGATGAAACTCGGCCTGGTTTTTTACGGAGCAGAACGGTTTGTTATGTCAAAAAACGACTCAATGCTACAGGCTATAGAATACACACTAATAAACTCTGCTGGTTAAGGGCTCTACCGGCATCAGAGGTTAGCTTCAACTCTTATTGTGAGTTCTGAGCAAAAGTTTAAATTATCTCATCATCACCTATACACCATTATCATCATTGCTAAGAACACAAACTCAGTCTTTTTGTCTGATGAATGCCTATATTATATATTTTGATAGGAATTATGATGCATCGCCACCAAAGAATGCTGCAGAAAGGTTTGATAAAATAAGAACAACTTTATGTACTAAGTAGATGTAATTCTCTGCTCAAAGCCCTTTTCTTCTTAAATGAACATTTTAGCTTTAGAAATTCCCTTTTTCCTTTATCTGAAGACTGAAACGAGAATCTTTTGAGCCTTTCATCATTTCTTTTTCTCTGTCTTTCCCTTATTTAATATTGACTTTGCTTCCTTTTGGATTCATTAGTCGCTTTCCACTATTCCTTCTGTTCCAAACTTGTGAATGGTAGAGAAAGAATTGTTTTTCAGAAAGAAGAATATGGAAAAGATAGACAAATCAAACTCTGTATTCCTTGGCATATTCTCTTTCCTAAACTTACTCATTTAAAGTGCTATATTGGAGTCAATCTACCTTGCTAGCTATATTTAGTAGTTTAACATTTCCAGCAATTTAATCCATTAAAATGTTATAGAGAGGAAGAAATGATTATTGCTATATTTGTGATTTCATCTATGATTTGATGTCAAAATGTCACTTTCTACCATTACCTGTACCTACTTCATGCGTGCAGAGTTTTCTATATTCTCTGTTTATCTTGACATCCGGAGAAAGTTATATATGTTTTTGGCTGTTGGATCAAGTATTTAAAAGTTGAGATTGTATGATTAAAAAGGGTTAGCCATTATATTGAATGACCCTTACTCTGTTGGTTGGTTGATAGAGATTTAATGCAAAGAAACAACAGGGCCTTCTTGGGTTTGCTTAAGAACGCTAGGAGGGGTGGGCAGGCTGCATTTTTCAGTTGTGTTTACATCTCTTTTTCTTTTATATTTCAATTCATTTTAATCTCTCTCTCTCATCCAGCTTCTCTCTCTAGTCTTAGACCTTCTTCTAATTCTATGACGACAACAATGGAGCAATCAAGCAACAGAACTGAGCAAACCAGAGGATCTTTTCAGAAGTGCAGATTTAGATCGCTTAAAGGGCTGCAATTCTCTCCGCTGAGCTTTCTGAAACACCTGGCTGATAAAGTGACCCGAGCTTGGCATTTGATGGGCATGAAAAGAAAACCCCGCCATGAACAAACTGCTGCTCCAGCCGTGGTGTCCATCGCCAATTCAAAACCACTGCCTGTCTCCGCCATTGATTCACATAGAACAGAGGCTGTGGAGGACTGCATCAAGTACATCAACTCTTCGTCTTAGCTCACACCAATTCGTGTAAGTTTTTCTTCCCAAAATGCGTATATACATGCCTGTGTGTTCACCAAATGTCTGCTAGCATTGTTGTGGATTATGATGCAATGCTTTTTTCAGTTTTTTCTTAGACAATTATTTGGGGGGAGGGGGATGGGATGTTATCAATTATCATGATTCTTAGGCCAGTAGGTGGAATAAGCCTATCATATAATATTTAATATTTGTTCAAGAAGATCTATTGCTGAGTTGAAAAGCTTCCTTCACCAATCAGTGTCAATTTTCTTTGTGTGTAATTTTATTAACATCATCACAGGAAGAAGATGATGAATATCTTACTAATTGTTACTTCATTTAGAAAAATCAAACTAAACTAATTGAAGCCTATTATTTGTATTAATACATCTCTTTTGACCAAATCTTATTTTCAAAAGAACATTCTTCAATGTAAAAACTCATTAATTATAATTATAAGGTATGTAATCTGAATTCTGTTTTATGTTTCGATGTTACGAATTGACATAATTTAGTGAATATCCGTTCAAAAGAGATGAATTTTCAAAAATCCTTTTTGGATTTTGTGTCCAAATAGTGGAAATTCTAAAATCATTCTTTTTATGATTTCATTGATTCCCAATTTCGAATTTGGAAATTTAAAACTAGAATTATACTTAAAAATATAAGAACTAGTTTATGTTATAAACACAATTTATTTTTGTTTAATTATAATGGGCAAAAAAATATGTTCACAAATTAATTAAGAAGGGTCTCATTTTAAGCAATTAAAGTTCTTTTTTTAGCTGTTTTATGTTGAACCAATTCTTATTATATGTGTGTGTGTATATATATATATAAAGATGAACAATTACCGACAATAATTAATAATGGAACGATAGTATTGAAGAATAACCAATCAGAGTAACATAAAGGCAACAAGACATGGCCTGAAATTGCATAACTTTCCGATTACAGAACGAATTACTATATGAGTAAAATGGCTGAATCGCCGTCGCCGTTAGTCTTTCTTGGCAAAGAGACCGCCGAAGACGCCGTTTTTCTTCGGCGGGACTTGGACGGAATTCTTCTTGCCGCCGCGGACAGTGCCGCCGTTGTTGGCGCCGCCATTCTTGCCCTCGACCTTTTGAAGAACAGGGTCAGTTTCCAGAAGCTGATCCTTCTCCATGCCTCCAAGGATCCAATCAAGAATACCCTTTTCCTTCTTGCCTTCGCCGGCACCCTTCGCCGCCGTGGCGGCGAACACCCGTCCGGCAGCCGGAGAGAATGCAAATGAAAGAGAGGCCATCGGTTTGTTTTCTGAGAGGTGGAAAAATTTGGTAATGGAAAGTTAGGGATATTTGGGTAAAATAAGAGGCGATGGGCTGTTGAAATGCTTGAGCTCACCACAGGCGCCTTATCCTTAAGCGAAGGAGGCCTTCGATTCTGGCTTCTACGTTCGACGATTAATCTGCACCAGACTTGGCTGCGGATTCGACACGTCGATTCTCTCCACCTTTCTATATTGGGCCAATGGCCCAACATGGTTGTTGAATGTCCATCATACTGGGCCGGCCCAATATAAAATTTGATTTAATTTTATAGAAAAGAAAACTCGTCGGAATGCATTTGTCTTCCGGTCGATCTAAGTCCCCAGTGAATGAAAGATTTGTCCTTGGTGTACGTTAAAAGCTTCTATAGTCTAACTCATTCGACATGGCTTGGTGGTCTTAAGAATGGTTCGGGTGGGGTTCTTATAAATAGAATATAATTCGTGTTCATGCTAACAGAAGAGCGAATCCAATACCAAGACGACTTCTTTCCCAGGAAGTGTAGCAAGTACTTGAGTCATTTTTAGTTATCATGCCCATGAGTGAGTTGTCAAGTGCCTCCAGTCTAGAAGGGCAGTCTACCACAAGATCAAGCCTGGAGCCAAACCTCCTTTGTTGGGAGCCCCTGTTTGTTTGATTTATTCCAGAAAAGTAGAATGGTGCATTGATTATCTGGCGCTCAACAAGGTAACCTAACCATTAATCACAAGTATCCACTTTGATTGCAAATTGATTCGCCTTAATCAATAAACGCTTCGAGAAATTGGATCTATGGTTGGACAACTACCAAGTGCGTATCGTGCAAGGAGACGAGCCAAAGACGATCTATGTGACAAGCAAGGGTTGATTGGGCTATGCCTTTTGGACTCACCAATGCCCCTACCACATTCTGCACCCTCCACAATAAGCTATTCCACCCGTACTTAGATGACAGGTGATATACTTTGCTATAACTTTCGTTAAACGACCACGTTAGCCACCTCTAGTATTGGGCTGAATATGTTGAGCCCATATTTATTTCCCATGGGCCCATCTAATTATTGCAGCCCAAATAAAAAAATCAATTTATATCTTCATATTACCAAATTTTTTAAAATGAGTTTAATTAATATAATTAGAAGCTTACAAAACTTAACATTTTTTTAATTTATTTCTAATTTAATAAATCGATATAATATTAATGGTGGTTGAGGAGAGAGGAGCGGTGGCGCGTGGAGTACAAACCCCGACAACGTCTGAATGGCACAATAATTAAGGGTAATGTTTCCTGTCTTGCCACGTGCACCACAGAGCCAATTTCCAAATAACTTTTTTATTTTGTGTTTTTCTTTTTTATTACCGTTTTTTTTTCCCAACGAAAATATCATTACGTTTTTTGTCCCCAAAATTATTATTTATTATCTGTCTGAGGACATAGAACCAATTATTGTACGTCAAAATTAAAAAAAAAATATATATATAATAATAACACAGAATATTATAATAATAATTATATTAATGGAACTTCGAAATTATAGGGACTCTATGTATTTATTGGGCTTTTAAATTGTTTTTTAGCATAATATAAAATTTTAATTGATTTAAAGTACAAAAAAACATTATGATTATGATTTAATTATTATTAGCCGTCATTATATGATAACTCAAATGGAATTCGTTTCTTTAAAAACAAGTAATTGTTTTGCCACATCAGAAAACACACACTAAATTTCACTCTGCTGACTGTACTGACATGTAATTTCTTGGATAATATTATTTTTATGAATATAAAAATTAAAGATTTGAGATTTAAATGTTTGAAATATTAAATATTTAATTATCCATGAAAATTTGTAGTTATTTTTTAAAAAATTGGAGGTAAAATAAACATATTAAAATATCAACTATTTTATACCGCACATTATAAAAACTTATATTCAATTATTATATATTTTTTGTTTCTGGAAAAAATAATCATTTAATTTATTATAATGTTAACTTGATAATTAATTGATTACTTAGATTTTAAAAATTAAATTAATTGCACAACAATTCAAGTAATTATTACTTTTCTTTCTCTCTTCCATTTCCATGAAGAAAAAAAAAAAACCCTCCTGGGTGAAGAACTCTTCTATCTCCAACTAAAATAATAAAATTTGATACTTCATAAAATACTTTTATCATTGAATAATAATTATTTAAAATATTAAATTAATAAAAAATATGGATAAATTTTATACTTTATTTTAAAAAACATCCATAAATTTTTAAATTTTTTAATAATATCATTTAATTTTTAAAAAATTAAAAAATATTTTAGATGAAAACCATTGTTTAAAATTTATTTTTAAACTTTGAAAAGTATTTTAAAAAATATAAAATATTCAAACTTTTATTAATATGCTTTAATTTTAAAAAAATTTAAAATATGTTTACCGTTAGTATATGGATTAAAATTAATATTAATATCTTTATTTTTTTTTTAATTATTTTTTCATTCGATATTTTTTAAGTTTGAAAAGTATTTTTATTAATTTAGTCTAATTAAAATTTAAAAAGTAAAACGAACCAAATTTAAATTTTGGTATATTATGTTCTAAACTCGTGAAACAACCTAAGACATAGTTCATGTTAGTCCTATAAGCTCGTTTATCTTTCAACACTCACTAGAGGCATTAAAATTAATGTCCTTTACCACTATGCTAACTTAAAAGTCATTTATGGTTGTTAGTTCAATATGATTTAATATATAAAGTACCTATTATCTTGTAGGACGTTGAATTTTAGTAGTCACACCATCTTTTAATAATCTTCAAAATTAAAAAGTCGGTTGAGTGCTCGTGGCATGTCTACAATTAATTTAATAATTATAAATTTCAAATAATCGCGGTAAGAAAAACAAAAATAAAATGGAATGAAATTACTTTCTATTATTAATTTAAAGTTAGTGATTAAATAATAATAATAAAATAAATAAAGTGGAAATGTGAATAACATTTCGTTCTATATATAAATGTGACAGTTGAGCCATCACACAACACAGACGCCACGTGGTAAAAGCTGATTGGCATAATTGAGGTTAGTAGTGTGCATCTCTGTGTAAGATTAAGAGATCCTCCACTCCATGTATTTAAGCACGTTGAGTCGTGTTTGGTGGGTCAATCTAATATATGTCGGCTGCTTTAATTTATTTCAATTATTATGGCAGTAAAAGAACCCAAACCCAAACCCGGTCTTGTCGAACCACTGAGGCAGAACCGACCCACCATATTTTTCTTTTATTTGTTGACTTTTTATTTTTGGTTGATTGAAACTTTATTATTTTAAATCCCTTTAAAAAATAATCTTTTAATTTGACGAAAAATACACTTTAGAAAAAGTGAAAAATAAAATATATAAATTAAAAGTTATAAGCTCCCATTATTTTTTTAAAATTAAAAAAAATGTCATTTTCATCGAGAATATTAAATTTAAAAATTATATATTTATAATTTAAAGCAACTTTAGTGACATTCCACCACTAAGCTATGATAATATATTTAAATAATAAAAAAGGATATTCTTCGTTCGGATAATTCAATACCAATTTATATAATTAGAATTTTGGCCTCCAATTTATACCTTTAAGAAATTTAATTTAATAAAAAAAATTATTTATTCGAAGAGTAATAATCAGATACACCTTTCCCTACTCTATGATGGGTAGTCGATCAGTTTATAGATGGTCGGGGCTATATGGGGACCAATAATTCAACAACAGAAATAGGCAAACGTTAAAATCCAAGGACAAAAAAATTAAATATTAGGTAGCATTATTAAATCCAAATAGAAAATTTAAAATTATTATTTGGATGGTTTTAATAAGCCATATATATGATTTTTAAGGCCCACATTCAAAGCAATCACACCAATTTACCTCTTTAATCACATGGGCCCATTTCCATTTACTTTATGGGCCGGAGCCCACATCCGCATTATTGCAAACCAGCCCGTACACATCCCGATATCTCGCGATATAAAACCCGAGAAAATCAACGAATATTTTAATTATAAATATATAATCATTTTAAGTCTCTGAAAATTACCTGGCAGAAACTTTTATCACTGTGACGGTGACCGTCGGCCTAAAGTTTAGGCTGATTTCTGGAGAATATGATTGGTCCACGTAGTTTGACTTTATAAAAGTCAAAGGAAAGTGTATAGCATGCTGAACGGTGACGGTCGACGGGTTTTAATTGTGAATTAGTTTTTTTTTTTTAATAATGAAATTGACGAAATTAATTAAAAATGGAATAAAAGGCAAGATGGGAATTATTGAAAAAAAAAATGGCGATAAAATTAATATCCAGGGGCTTTGGATTCTGATTGCGGACACGTGTCAGTCAATTAATGACGTAATTTTAAATTTAAAAAAAATGTAAAATGTATAAATCAATTAATAAAATAAGATAATTATATAATTTAAGAAAAATAGAAGAATGAAGCTGCGTTACACCTAATGTTTATTAGCTTTATTCCTCCGTCGCCCCCACACTCTGCATTTTGCCTTTTCCCCAATCTCTCCTCTGTTTTCCTTTTCATATGCTTCTTCATCTTCCTGAACTGCCTTCCTTCTCGCCACCACCAATGGCCTAAAACCTAAAGAAACCTCCGTTTTCACGCCGCCTCCATGGCGCCAACAGCCACCGGATCCTTCTGCAACAAATTCCTTGCCCTTTTACTTCTAATTCTCCACGTCGGCTGCTTTCTTTTAAACAACGGTGACAATCGCCACCGCCGCCACCGTCCCCTGCAGCCGAAGAAGCGTAATGAATCCCCTCCGACGCCGTTGAGTCTGAAGCCGCAAAAAGCCCTAACCTCATCCATTTCATTTCTCAAACGAATCTTTTCTTCCAAAACGTGCAAAATGGCAATCGAGACGACTCGTCCCTCGACTCCGGCTCGATCGTCGCAGCATTCGATCGTCACATTTATTCCTCAGCCGGTGGATACTCCGAACTCCAAGAACACTAATCCGATCGATTCTGCTGGAACGCCACAGGATTCCGATATCACTACGGCGGAGATCAACCAATTCTTCCCCCTTCGTAACGATATCTTCCCCTGCACCGCTTGCGGCGAGATTTTTCCCAAGCCTCAATTGCTCGAACAGCACCAAGCGGCTAAACACGCCGTGTCGGAGCTTGCAGATTCGGATTCCGGTAAGAATATTGTTCGGATCATTTTCGAAACCGGATGGACGAGTAGAGAAGTAAGCCCGAAGATCCTCCGAATCTTGAAAATCCACAACAGTCAAAAGATTCTCTCCAGATTCGAGGAATATAGAGAGTCGGTGAAGGCTAAAGCGGCCCGAAACGGCGGCGCTGTAAAGCGATGGGACGAACGGTGCATCGCCGATGGGAACGAGCTTCTGAGATTTCACTGTTCGACGTTTTTGTGCGATTTGGGGCAAAACGGTAATTCCAGCATCTGCGGGCAGCAATTTTGTAGTATTTGTGGGATAATCAAATCTGGATTCTCACACAAGTTGGATGGAATTTCTACGCTATCAAGTAGCTGGAGAGCACACGTGGCAATCCCTGAGGACATCGAAGAGGAGTTCAAGTTCATGAACGTGAAACGGGCGATTCTAGTTTGCCGGGTCGTGGCCGGCCGGATCGGGTCCGACAACGACGAGCCGGAGAAAGATGGCGGCGGGTTTGACTCCGTAGTCGGCCGAAGTGGGAGTGGGGCCCAGACGACGGTGGATGAAGAAGAGCTGCTGGTTTTCAATCCGAGGGCTGTGCTCCCCTGCTTCGCGATTGTGTACGAAGTCTGATGTGGACGATCGTGCGGTTGCCGTTTGATTGATTGATTGCTTCATTTTAGCTTCGTTTGATGTGATGTGTAGTGGTGTTTAAATATAATTTAATTTAATATATATTTTTTTTCAATGAAGGTGTCTGTAATTATCAGTTATTTCGTTGTTAGCCCAAATCCGTACTCTTTGACTGTGGGTCAAACTTCAAGCGATCGGAACCGTGCACATAAGGACTAACAAGGTTGGTAGATGAATAATTACTAAATATATATATTTAATAATATGCCAAATAATTTGTTTTATTTCTCTATTATTGTAGCACTCTGCAATTTCCTAGAAGTTAGGAGAATCGTATGTTAAAATTTAAGTACATTATGCAAAGAATAATAATAATAATAATAATGTTCTTATTTGATCAATATTTGGTTTTATTCATATGGCCAGCCAGTTGGGTTAGAGCCTATAATTAACCCAGGCCCGAAGTTACTTATTTTTGGGCCGAATATTACCTTCAAAGATCATTGGGTAGGGAATTAAGAACAAAAAGAAAATTAAAAAGAGGGAAATCAACAACAGTAAAACAGTAAAACAGTGAATAACTAAAGAGGCAAAGAAAGCGATAAAGGAACAAAAAAATATTGGAGAATAAGGAAAGGAAACAAGGAAGGGAGAAAGAGAGATCTAATTATGTGGATAACTCTCAAAGTCACTTAAAGGGCAATTTGGGAAATAAAGCATTAACAAAGTTAATAAGTTAGTTGAATGGTAAATAACTACAAATATTAGGAATTAAGCGCGTAAATTATATTATCATATCTCATTAACTTCATCTTTTTTCCCTTTTTCTATTCAGAAATTTGACCTTCTGTAAAAAATAATAATTACAGTTCGCCGTCTGAAAATGGCGCCCACACAACAAAATCTTGTTTCTGATCAACCACTACCCCACCGCTGCTTGCACCACCACTCGCCGGTCGCCAACACATAAATATATATATTTTAAGATTCTTTTGGGGGTTTAGAAATTTTCAATACACGTTTCTTCGGCGCCACTGCTCCAGAGAAAATCGGCATATTTTGCAGCGTAAAATGGATTGCCAGATTCGGCAGAAATAGCTTCGAGAAATGTCTCCTCCGCCGCCCACATGTCCTTCCTGATCCTCCACAAGAACGTCGCATACTTATTGAACGCCTCTGCATCAGGCGGTTTTGCTTCCACCGCCTTCTTGAAGTAATCCTCCGCTCTGTAGAATTATTACACAATTTATTAACATACCCACCAAAATTATGCCCATAATCATCAAAACTGTTTGATTATAGATAAGAATGAGATAGATGAAAAGGGAATTTAAGACTTCACCTGTCGTAATCATGGGCCACAAGGAAGAGAAATTGAGCGTAATTGGTGAGGAGAAGAGGATTATTGGGGTCTTGGGATAATGCCGTTTGGTAAAGAAGCTCTGTTCTGAAATACTCTTCGTAATCGTCCGATTCGATCTCAACCGTCACCGGAGATACGAGTCTTCTCGTTACGTCTTCATCAAATGCTTCGTTTCTTATTGCCGATTGCATTTGTGAAGCTTCTTTGAGAATGGAATTCCACTGAGACATCTCTTCTCCTCTGATGTTTTCCCCTGATATCGATTCTTCTTCGGCTGAAGTTCGTAAGGCGGGATAATTCACTGATCGGTTGAGTTCATCGCCGTCTGTGCCACTTGCAGTCGGTCGGTACTTTCCGCCGCCGCCGCCATTACCGCTTCCGATGGAAGCTGTTTTCCCATTGATTGAAGACACTGAGAACGTCTTGAGTGTTGAGGAATCGAATTTCTGGTGCTTTTGGTTGTCGATTTGAACGACTTCCTCAGCCGTCTGTGTTAAAGAAGGGGAAGGCGATAAGGAAGCTGCAATACCTGAATTGTTTCCCATTGAATGCACAGTGAAATTCGCTAACAGAATCATCACGTACACCATTAGAGTTGGAGTGTGAGAGAAAACTTGCTGAAATAGCCAAACAAACGAAGCGTGCATATCTTTTTCAACTCGGTTCAGAATGCCCTGTAAATCTTCGTAAAACAGGATTTCTCTCAATCTTAATGAATAGCTGTGAAGCTCTTGAATCATGAAAACCATGGAGGAGAATGCCTTCTTCACTGAACAATAAGCGGATTCTCTTGCTTCTCTGATGCCTTCCTGCCATTGCATTTTCCTCTTTAAGATTCTCAGCGATAAGGGGAAATCAACGCTATTAGCTTTACGCTCGATATCGTCTGGAATTATTTCTGGTTCCTGAGTCCATTCCGGAGGTTTTTGGTGGATTTCTGGCCATGGAGATTCTGTTGAAACGACTTGAGGCGGTGCGACTTGCATGTGGTTTTGTAAAGAACAGTTGGAACTATTAAATTCATGATCAGTTACGGAATCAGAAACCGAATCTGTGCTCTCGGAATCGGAATCGTGGATCTTCTCAGCGGAAATGCGAAAACTAAGCGCCAAATCTTGAATCTGCTTGGAGAATTCTTCGTCTGAGAAACGGTCCCCCAAATTCGCAGTACACGCTCTTCTGATCGGACGAATTCTTGGATTAAGATTGTAGCAAGAGCGAGACCGTATAAACTTCGTGAGCGGGATTCCAAGCATACCTGATCGACCAAGCGTATAAACGCACCGCCTCGTCGCGGCTCCTCCATCGCTACGGTTCCGCGGCGTCGACGAAGGAGATGAAACTATGGAAGCTAGGGTTTGCGAATAAGAAGAAGAAGGATGAACAATAGGCTGCGACCATTGTAATTGTAAACACGTCGTAGCAACCTTCACTTCCATTTCAATTTCTCAAGCGAATGACCACAATACAACCAAAAGTTACTGTAATATGAATTCAAATCATCATCCGCTTCTGAAAATCAACAAAACAGAGAGAAACTCTTCCGTGAAATCTCTCAATCCAAACGAAAAGCGATCAAAGTCCTATCGAACTTGCAGATTCTCCACCTTTATTACCTGAAACAACAGAAAAAGAATCGAAAGAAATGCAACAGATCAAAACAAATTCAACTGCTAACGAAACATCCTCTCTCTACTTGCAAGATCTTCCAAGAAAATCCAAAAAAAAAAAAAAAAAAAAAAACACATCGCTACTGCTCATTTCTGTCAAAAATCGGATCGAACACTCAACAAATTAGCACAAAATCGTAAAAAATTGAAATCAACAGACCTAAACTGAACGGCAGCGAAGATTTCCGGCGGATAATCTGGAAACGAAGCAGGGCCGTAGCTTGAACCTTTATCAGTAACGAAGAGGTATCACATAGAGAGATAAAGATATATCATCACTACACACACAAGGAAACAACAGTAATGGAGTTTTGGAGGGGAGAGGGGGAAGGGCAGTATCGGTAACCGGTCAATTTATCCGGAAAATAAAAATTAAAAAAAGCCTTTCAAAGGGCGGGCTTCAGGAAATCACCTCTCCATGCCTATTAGTCAGCACAAAGCGGCTTATTTCACGGGTGATCTGGATCTGATGTGGCTGTTCCCAACGTGCCACGTGTTTCCCTCCATTAACATCGCCACTTGCAAAACCATGACAGCTTGCTTTCCCTACACGTGTCGGTCCTAATATTTTTCTTTCCTTAAAAACAATCGTTTAGAAACATTAAACTTTTCGTTTTGTAAATTAGATGTTTGGATTATGCGATTAAAACAACATTTTTTTTATAATTTTAAAATTATTTTTAATCCTTCAAAATTAAAATAATCTTTTATTTTTATTTCATTTTAAATAATTAAAAATATGTCACATTAAATACAAAATCATTAGTTTATTTAAAAAAAAGCTAAAGTTGAGGATAAGCATGTTTGACTATAAATTAGCTTTATATCCACACAAACCTGCTTTTCACGTCAAAGATTATCGTATTTAATCGTTGACTTGTTGTTTTTTCAGAAATTAGCAGGATATTAATTAACAAAAATGTATATTTATGGAAATTAAAAAAAAGTATATTTATAATGTATATTACAAATATACGTCGTCATAATCTTATAATATGATCTAAATAATCTATTTCTAATTAAATATAATTTAAAATGATTGCATAATTATCATGTAATAAATATTTTCTATGTAACTGGTATTAAAAAAAAGGTAAAACATTATAATAAATCTAATAACATTTCATCAACAAAAATAGAATATAATGTTTCATGTAATTATTTAAAAAGTAAGGAATTAATTACACATCGAGGTGTTTTAGATGGGAATATTTTAATTATTAAAAAATAAAAAAACCAGATGTGGACCCCACATTGAACCGCCCAAGCACGCCCTTTGCTCGATGTTGTTTCTCGAGGACATGACCACGCGGCAACCATTGCCTCACCATACCCATCGCCAAGGCCGCAGCCTATTGCCGGAAAAGGGGTTGTGCTGCGTTATTCTGATATCATATTTAAATATTTATTTTTCTTCTTTAAAAAGATTAATAATACATGTAACTTATAAACATTTAATATTTATATATATTACGAGATAATTAAAAGATATGAACATACAGTATTTGGATGTGTCCAATTTTAAACTGGTCCAAAAAATTTTATTTCTTAAAACAAGATTCTATTCGCTTAAAAGTCAAAACCACTTTATCCTTTTATTATTATTATCACGTTGATTTAAGTCGCCCTTCGACCTCGACTTCAAATTTTACTTCATTTGCCACTTTTATGCTTTATTTCTTGTTTTCTCCTTTAAAATATGCTTATTTATTACGCTAATTTATATTTTTAAATATTTTCAATTTTACATCAAACCTTCCAATACATTTTTACTTTAAATAATTTTGAAATTCAATATTTTTACCTTTAATTTTCTATAATCTAAAATTATAGATAATTTTCAATTTAATTTTTTTATATATATATATATATTAAATAATTTTGAAATTCAATACATTGTAATTACTTTCATATCATTTAAATGCGGTGGTTTTAGCAAATATTTTCAGTCCCAAGTCTTGGGACACCCCTATTTAGCTAGCTCTCCTCGCTACTTTCTTCATGTTTCTTTAAACAAAGATTCACGTCATGTTTGAAGTAGGTCTTGGCGAGCTCGATATCTCTAACTTATTGAATATAAGAGTAAAAATGTATAAATCCGATCCACGTATTAAAATTTCAAATTTTATTAAAGATAGAATTGAACACAAGACCAGACAAAGACATTAGAAAGAAAGCAAGAAAATAATAGGAATGATGGAGAAGAAACCGTCGATACTCCATTGTTGGCATTGCAATGAAATAGATAAAGGAGCAATAAGGTTGAACATCACACATGGCCCCTAATCCGACAGGGACTTTTAGACACCTATGCCACGTCAACCTTCTTATCTGAATCACTTTCGTCACAATCATTTTAAAGTTATTTACAAATATACCCTTGTGATCGAGCCTTCAACGTTAAATAATATTGACATAATTACTTTCGTTTCCAAAAGTTATCAATCAATTATATGAATTACAAGAATATGGAAATAACAATAAATGAAAAGATGTCGTGTCAGGTAAACTACTAATAACATTTTATTTTCTAACAGACGAATTAAGTATTATATTAACACGAGCATAATTTAATTTCAGTTAGATGAAACGGGTTAGGGATATTTTGGTCAATAAATGAAATAACAAAAATATCGAAGGCAAGAACATGGTCGTTTTCAACAAATTGGAGGGGTTGCCATCGTCGTGAAGAGTGGGGCATGCTACCCAATCCTAGGGACCAATTCTTGTCTCGTATTCCAAGCACTTTACGCTATTATATTCAAATATTTAAAGTTTTTTATGTTAAAAAAATGTCGGGACTTGAGTATAGAGAAAGAATAAGATATTAATTACTATTTTGAAAGTAAGCCGTCGAGGAGTCAACTTCATGTCAGATGAATTAAAGAAAAATTCATATATACTTCTAAAAGTTATATACTTACGGTACCATGCGTTCAATGATATGTTAGATTGGGTTGAAATCTTTTGTAAATCTGCAGGTTGACATTTTTTTATCGGGTCAATCCGACCAACTCGAAAATAGAGTTATACACCAACTCGACCCAACCCAACTCCAAACTATCCTACTTTTTAAAATGATTAAAATATTTAACCTTTATAATTAATGTTATTATAAATATTTTATATTTGAATTTTATGAGATTTAAGTTATTAATTTATCATCATATATAAGTATAATTTTTTTAAATAATTAAAAAAATAATAATTTAACAATAAAACCCAATCCAATTTAACTCGAAAGTAAATTTGGTTGTTCTAGTCACCAATTTAAAATTTCGGTTGACTTAAAAGATTTTTTTGTCTTTCATGCACAATCACAAGAGCGGTGTGGCAGAGTAAGGCTCGGTGTCACAGTCATGCTTGTCCAAAACGTGCTGCTTATGTCTGTATGTCCATGTCATACCAAACCCTTAGATATACGTTATATTTCTTTATCGCTTTGTTAAGAGAATACGACTAGCCATCAATTTTTCCTACCATGAGTTATACCTTATATAAGTCGTTGTGTTGTCTTTCTTATTCATCCGTCTATAATATTGCTTTCAAATTCTCTTTCGAAAATCTCTCATCTATTGTCTCGTAAAACTTTATTCTCAACATTGGACAGTCAGGTATACGTTGTCTCACTAACGAATGCCACAAATTCGAACGGGTTAGTTCATTTAGTAGTGAAAGTAACTTTTGGAACGTTTCGTAACGCTATCATTCTATCAATCTATCGTAATCCTATCACTTCTATCTCTAACCTAACCATATTATTTTATCAATCGATCATGACCATATCGTTTTTATCAATTTCTCATATCTATTACACTTTGACAGGTAACTTGACCTTAACGTTTCGTGAATTTATCTATTATGTTTAGTGCATCATTCTTGTATCTTATTTCGAACATATCATTGAACACATCTTACTGTAAGTATTATTATACAATTCAAGTATTATAACATTTACATATCATATCATAAACAATTCACACATATCAATATATATGACATATGTAGTACAACAGGATATGTGTCAACATAAAATATAATCATGCCGATAATAAAGCCACTTACTTGATTAACTTTCACTATTGTCACGAATTTATCCTTAATAAAAGTTGGATTCTGTTCATTAAAATTCAAATCAACTTATGTGAGCGCATGACATAAGTTTAAGTTTGAATTTCTACAGATTTCTCTAATTTACATGGGTCCATATTATATGGCAAAATTCTTTTCAACTAACGAACGGTAATCAAATTAATATCATTCAATAAAATAAAATTCAAGCTCTCCAAATGGCATATCTCAAGCTAAATTAATATCTACTCTCCACCCTATCTATAATTAATATGGAGAAATATTTCTCCGGAATCTAATCTCCACTCTCGACCACATTTATAATTAATATGGAAAAATCTTTTTCGGGAATGTAATCTCCAATCTCGACCTCATTTATAATTAATTTGGAGAAATCTTTCTCGGGAATGTAATCTCCGCTCTCGACCCCGTTTATAATTAATTCAGAGAAATCTTTTTCAGGAATGTAATCTCCACTCCTGACCCTATTTATAATTAATATGAAAAAATGAGACTAATATTCAAAAGAAAATAAATCAAGATATTTTAAAATGATGTTTTTCACGTTTAAAAAAAAAAAAAAAAAAAAACCATTCCCCATAAATTCCCAAAATGTCATGACCACAATTGAAACGCACGTTTTAAAGGCAAAAAAATATTAATTAATTTATTTATTGAATTTGAATGAAAAACAATTTTTTCTAGTAAAAAAAAAAAAGAAAAAAAAAAAGCGAAGAATCAATTTACACCGTTGGATGTAGAGAGAGAATTTTAAACTATATCCAACGGTCAATATCGACCTCTCTAACGGCTATAATTAAGGGCATTTATTTATTTCTTATTCTTCCTAATCTGTGTTGCGTCTTCCTCCTGCATTTCGAATTTTTTATAATTATGAAAACCCTAGCCGCTACATGGAATCAGTTGCCTGTAACACTCCGGCCACCGTCGAAATTCTCCACCAACCATGATTCTAAGTTTTCTAGTTTCGGATCGACCTCTCGATTACCTGTCGGCCGTGCAATCAAATGCTCAGCTGCATCACTCGGTATAATTCTAGTACAAGAAAAGATGATTGAGAGAGGAAACTCAGTTTACAATTGATAATCATGGGGGAATGGAATGGAATTGTTTTTTTTTTTTTTTTTTTTTTTTTTTTTTTTTTTTTTTTTTTTTTTTTTTTTTTTTTTGCCTGTNATTGGATGCTTAGACTAGAAAATTGATCAGTTTACAATTGATAGTGATTGGGGAATTTAATGGAATTGTTTTATTTTTTGCCTGCAATTGGATGCTTAGATCAGAAAGTTGGATCGAAGAAAACCTTATTTCCCTGAGTCTGAGTGCATTTTGATGTGTATACATTTACGGAACGTCTTAGAAGCACGTTTGTCCTTGAGGAGAATCTCAAATCCTGAAATAAATTGATAAAAGATGAAGTTACGCGTGTGCCAAAATTTTCTCATTCTGTCCTCTATAATTTTGGTTGTTGCACTACTGATGTTTATCCAGTTGATAGTCCAGAAACGTTTGTTGAACTTTCAAAGAAGGGGAATTTGATCCCGCTTCACCGGTGCATATTCTCTGATCACCTTACGCCAGTGCTTGCTTACCGATGTTTGGTTAAGGAAGATGATAGAGATGCCCCTAGTTTTTTGTTTGAATCCGTTGAACCTGGCCTCCAGGTTTCAAACGTGGTAAGTAGTTCAAAACTTTCAATTTTTTTTCCCTGCTTTATAAACTGCCAATCGTAGTATGTAGGCTGCTGATTAGAAGATTTTTCTGATATGCTATTACGTTAGGGGAGATATAGTGTGGTTGGTGCCCAGCCCTCAATGGAAATTTTGGCTAGAGAAAATGTTGTTACGATTTTGAATCATGAAGAAGGGAAAAGGATAGAGAAGATTGTTGAGGATCCTATGGCAGTGCCTCGAAGTATCATGGAGAAATGGAAACCTCAACTAATTGATGAACTTCCAGATGCTTTTTGTGGTACTAATTGACTTATTATGTTGATAATATATTTTACTTTGTGTTTCCATACATCTATTCCAACATAAATCTTTGTTTTGATAAAATTTAACAATCAATGTTACTGTTCATATTTAGAAGAAGGAATCCATTGAGAATTCATTCAAAAAATGTGTGGGTTGGTGGGTGTAGGTATGTATTAGGGAGCATCTTTAATGATACCATGAAGTTTAAATGACTTGAGGTCACACTTCGTTAGATGATTTGAAGTCTCCATTAGACTGCTTTTTGGATATTGCATGATTTGATTTTATTATTGGATATGATTTGATTTGAAGTCTCCATTAGACTGCTTTTTGGTATGTATTATTGTTTGCCTTACTGTTACTTAATTTGTCTTCAAATCAACCAGCCCACTCCAACCAGCCTTCAAAATCCCTAATTCTTCAAAATTAATGTCTTGCCAGGAGGATGGGTTGGTTACTTTTCGTATGATACTGTCCGCTATGTAGAAAAGAAGAAATTGTCATTCTCTAGTGCACCAACAGATGACAGAAACCTTCCTGATCTACATCTTGGACTTTATGATGATGTTCTTGTGTTTGATCATGTGAATAAGGTAGATTCATCCAATGTACATACATTCTTGTTCTCAGACTTCTTGTCGTAATCTTCTTAGTTATTTCACTGTTTTACTATTGTTTGAAGAATAACTCAGCTAAGTTGATATTTAATCGTCAGTGATTAAATAGAGAGAATGAAGTAGTTCTTTTAATTTTTCCAAATGTTGATCTCGATATCTTGCTCTGTATTGCCTCTTTAAAATTTTCTTTGTTATGATTAGTTATTTATTAAACCTTTTGAACAGAAATGGTATGTACACATTGGCAAACTGGTTTTGTGGTTAGTGATTTGAATGCGTTCAACTTTTCTTTTGTAAATTGCCACTTACTTTTATTCATTGAATTTTATTGCAGCAAGCTTATGTGATTCATTGGGTGCACTTGGATCAATATTCTTCAGTTCAAGAGGCATATGAGGATGGAACTGCTCGGTTGGAAAAGTTGCTCTCCAGAGTACATGACATAATTCCGTAAGTGATCATCTGTTTCAGGGAGGGTGATTCAAATATGGTTGCTCCCACCCCCGAGTTGTCTCTCAGATTGTTTAACACCATTGATTTCAGACCAAAGCTTCCCGCAGGATCAATAAAATTGTCAACTCATCTTTTTGGTCCAAAACTGAAGATGTCAAGTATGACAAACTTAGAATACAAAGAGGCAGTTTTGCAGGCTAAGGAGCACATCCTGGCTGGGGATATCTTCCAGATTGTGTTAAGCCAGCGTTTTGAGCGCCGAACATTTGCAGATCCATTTGAAGTTTACCGAGCTCTGCGCATTGTCAATCCTAGCCCTTACATGACTTATCTGCAGGTTGCATGCTTTACAGTTGTCACTGTGTGTTAAATTACTCTCTTTCATCCTTTGTTAGTCCAAGTGCTTTATTAATTGTATAAATCTTGTTATCAGGCTAGAGGCTGCATCCTAGTTGCTTCGAGTCCAGAAATTCTTACACGTGTGAAGAAGGTAGTCGACTAGGGCCGTTTTATTCTGTTATTTTACTATTTCCCCGTTTCTTTTAGTGATTGTCATTTTTGTTTTTATCAGTAAGTTAGCTCGCTATTAGTTAGTTAGGCTTGTACCCATCATGCAGATGTGTTCTTGTATCATCTTACTCCTAACAAAATTTCCACGTTCACAGTTTCAATGCCCCATCTTCTAGTTTCTACCTTCCTTTCTAGACTACTGGGTATTTGTCAAGTATGGGTGTGTTTTTGTTAACGTTTACAGAGGAAGGTAACTAATCGACCCCTGGCTGGAACCATTAGAAGAGGGAAAACAGAAAAGGAGGATCTAATGTTGGAGAAGGAGCTCTTGGACGATGCAAAGCAGTGTGCTGAGCATATAATGCTGGTTGACTTGGGGAGAAATGATGTTGGGAAGGTAATTTCTGTTTGATCATCATGGTCTAGTTTCTCATATTTCTTGATTGTTTTTTTATGCGATCTTAGGTTAATGCTTTCTGATTATATTAAAAAGTACCTTTATGATGGATGTTTCTTAAAGTCATCTTTAAGCTTTTGCTGTTTTCACATTCAACAATAAGATTCCTTTGTATGATTAAAACAGAGTCTCCTCTCTTGGGTTTTCTCTCAAAATTTTGATTTAGGACGTTAATCTAATATATTCTTTTGATTGGACGTTTGATAGTACAATAAAGTTTGTTTGGTACCCCAAATGATAGCCAAGGAGCAAACCAGCCATTTTTATGGCTGCTACCAACTATAGTAGCAGAACTACTGTGATGAAACCTCCAATCTAGCTCTATTCTGGTGTATTCTTTCTCCAGATCTGTTGTCTATTCGCGTTT